>NC_092213.1:47508756-47581156 GCF_043381705.1 Parasteatoda tepidariorum | reverse complement strand
TAATCGTGTGAGCTGACGAAAAGATTATATATTTTATTTTCTTTTTTTTTTTAATTTATTGAGATGCTATGATATATTATACATATTTACTTGGATTTATTTATTGAAAGCAATGTATATTCTTTAAATATCATGAATTTCGATCAAAATTGTATTATTTTCTGTTGCTAACTGAAATGTTGTGATTTATCAAACATATTAAAGAATGCAAACATAAAGTTAATTTGGAAATTAGGTAATGTATTTCGTATTTATGTTATATATTTCGTCTGTTAATTACATTTCAGTTATACTCCGTTTGACTTCCAAATGAAAGAATGAAGACTTTTAATAATTGATTTTAGTTAAATAATGTTAAGTAATATCATTTCAATAAATTTCAAAGTTGTTTTTTTATTATTGAAACTAGTATATTTTATTACCTAACTGTATTTCTCCAAAACTTTTTGATTTGAACGAAATGATTTTCCTTCAAAATGTATGCTATTATAGACAGTTGCTTTCAGAAAAGCTAAGTTTTGTTAACTTTATGAGTTTTTTAATTATACAGTTATTTAGTAAATACAAAGCAATTTAAATATGATTCACCAAGTAATAAATAGTAGTAATTTTTAAACAAATATGAATTGAAGTTTAAAAATTGTGTTTAATTCCAAAAACTTTTAATATATTTTATTCTATCTTACTCTAATTAGATTGAAATTATTTTTTTCCAATTTAAAGGGATCTTTTTTCTATTAAATTACAAAGCTTTTAGATTAAACAGACTAATAAGTGCTTCCAGTGGATTATAATAAATATTATGCCGATAATAAAAGCATAATATTATAAAATAAAAATTTAAAATTGCATTATTTGTTATCAGTGTCTTAAAAAGAAAATAAGAATTAAAAATTCCTTTCATCAACAAGCATAGTGTATATTCATTCCGATGAATAAATTACAAAAAATAAACTTTTTACAAAACGATTAAAAAATTTTAATTTATGTACTATAATTTAGATGATTTTTATAATAATTTATAAACTTTTTATTATTGTTTATAAACCATGTAATTTTTAAACAATCCAATACTTAGTAAATATTGTTGAAGCACAGTTGTTACGAAAATGCATTTTTGGTCCAACAACCGTGTGTTTTTTAATTCCTTATTTTGAGAGAAAAAAATTGCATTCATATTTTATGTATCAAATTTGCCAAAACAATTTTTAAAATTTAGCATAGACTGCGAATTATTTAGTAGATTAATGTAAAGCTGCAAAATGTCTAGAAATGTTTTCTTTTTCTTTTTTTTTTCTTTTCTTTTTTTTTTTTGCAACGTAAGAAATTAAAATTAGAAAATGATCATAAGAATTTTTTGTTTGTTGTATAGTTTTTGCACTGTTGTAAGAACTGCTAATTGTTGAATAGTTGGAGGAAAAAAATAAATTAGCAAGTGTGAAAATCAATTAGCAAGAAAAATCTTAATTCAATAAAGTTTCGCAAAAAGTTAAAATTTGCTGAATGGAATACTATTTGGTGAATGGTTTGTTGGAAAAAAATAACAATTGTGATAAACTTATATTTGTTGAATGTTTTTCTAAAAAAAATTTTTTTTGCTTAAAGATATTATTTTTGAATTAATAAAAGACTCATAGAAACAATGATTACAATAATCCAAATTATAGTACAAGATTCGTAGGTTGAGTAAAATGTTAAGATTTTTACATATTTCTGAACCACATTGGTTAATTCAAACGGTTGGAGACAATTATAATACCTTAAATTACAATTTAAATCTCAAATAATCATTCCATTTTTCCGAGACACAACGAGATAAATAAAACTTATTAAGATAGAAAGCTTTTTGGATTACAGAAATTATTTTTTTTTCCATCATTTCTTTAAATTTCACAACTTTCCCTTTCGTGCAATGACCTTTTACAACTTCTTATGCTTAACAATTTTTAATGAGTAAGACTTATATTTATTTTTTTTCTTCTTACTTTGTCATTAGTAATTAGAACATGTAACGAATAAGTCGTCAAATCAAAGCTGGAGTGATTTGCTTCGTCTCGTCTCATTAAGATAATTCGAATGAATAAAATGTCGCCGTCATCTTTTTTTTTAATCATTTCTTCACTTCCGTTCGGAAAAGAACATGTAAATTGAATCATGAATCTAACGTTTTAACGTTTGGGCCGGAACTCGTTCTTTCTCTTTTAAGCATTGCATTTATCTGTGCTTTCTGGCATTGTTTCTTTCCGACTGTCAAAAGTGAAAGTCTAATTAACTCAAAAAGAAAAAGAATTCCATAAAAGAATTGCGCCGTGAATTGTCAATTCTTTCTTTAGTTCCGCATTCTGTTAAAAAAGCTAAATTAAATTTCAAATATGAGGAATATTATTAATACGTATGTATTTTATTTGGAAACTAATTTATTAGTATTGAAATAATGAATCTGAAATAGTAAAAATTGTGACAAAAATGCTGAATCTTTGTTAGTAGCTCGGTTATTTAAATAATTTCATTCTTTTATTTTTCTATTAACTGTTTTGAAGAACTGTAACAAGAGTGTTAAAACCTCTTTATGAGTTCGGTTTGGTAAATAATTTAATTTTTTTTATTTTTCTATCAAATACTTCACAAAACTGAGATAAGATTGTTGAATCTTTTAATGAACTCTATTAAAAAAATATAATTTTATGTTTCGTAGTTTATTTTCTCTATCAAATATTTTACAAAACTGTAGCGAAATTATTGAAACTTTGGTATAATCTCAGTTAGTCAAAAATTATCGTTGTTTATTTTTTTTATCAAATGTCTTACGAAACTGTGCGGAGATTGTTAAAAGTCTGTTATAAGCTCGGTTAGTTTAAAAAAAATGTCTGTGTTTTATTTTTCTGTAAAGTGTTTTGCTAAACTGAGATGAGATTGCTGAAACATTGTTATAAGCTTAAGTTAGTTTGAAAAAAATATTATTTCATTTTTCTATAAAATGCTTTACAAAACTGCAACAAAATTATTGAAACTTCGTCATATGTTGCTTGATTAGTTAAACAATTTTATTATTTTATTATTTTATCGAGTGCTTTAAAAAAACTGTGACGAGACTTGTTGAATATTTTTTAATTCGCTCAGTTAGTTAGAAGTTGGTTAGTTACTTTGTTAGTCAGTTAGTTACTCTGTTATAAAACCCATTATTTAAAGAATTTCATTATTTTATTTTTCTTACAAATGTTTTATGATATATAAGATTATACTTAATCTTTCAAAATTACCTTTTAACCAATACATGTAAATATTAAATTACCTATAAATATAAAGGATAAACATAACTTGAATCTACGCATAATGGTATGAAAGGATAGTGATATTAAAACTTCTAAGAAACTAGGATTAACGTAATCTTTTATTTCTGTTTATAAGTACTAAATTGATACGTAACTTGTTTCTAAGCATTACGGTATGAAATGGTAGTAATATTAAGCCTTCCTTGTAACTAAGATTTTAAAACATGCACCCTTTTTCCAGTTTATAAATATTAAGTGTATTTGTAACGTATATCTAAGCATTATGGTATAAAATGATAATGATATGAAAAACTACAAAAAAAAAAACTAAGATTAAAATGCTCTCTTATTTCTGTTTATAAATATTAAATATATACTTAACTTGTATCTAAGCATTTCGGTATGAAATGGTAGTAATACTAATTTATCCGTAAAACGAAGATTTTAAAACATATACCCTTTTTTCAGTTTATAAATATTAAATAAATGACTAACTTATATCGAAGCATTATGTTATAAAATGGTAATAATATTAAGCCTACTGTAAAATTAAGATTTTAGAACCTTTTTACTGTTAACGATTATCACAAAATTTGTAAAATAATCAATATGCTATGATGAAATCTTTTCAACTTTTATTTCAATTATCTTTTCCATAAATCCAAAAACCGGCAAAACCTCTGTTTAACAAACTCTATTCTTCAGGATTTACTTTGACTAAATCTCTTCTCCAAAACAGCTTTGCATTCGAAATTAATTCGAAGAATTTTCGAAAGGGATTAAGTGAAATTTCACTTTCAAATAAACCCTCCTTCCCTGTATCCCTTCTCGATCTGTTTTCCATTCTATCTTCGGAAACTTCCAGAACCCGGATCCTGCAAATGTGCACATCCAAAGTGACAGTGAACTCTTACTTCACTTCCCCTATTTTCTCACACACGATACCCCTTTTGTCCTACCCCGCCTCCTTTTCCATTTCGCTGCACCCGCAACCGGAAGTGGTCCCCTTGTTTCCGGAAAAACCACCGGATGCCCGTGTCAGCCCTGGCAGTTCACGAAGTTCTGTATATCTTTAAGGCAGGTATATCCCGCAAGGTATATTCAGTGTGTGAAGGACAGCAGGCTTTGTCTTTCTGAACATGAAATGCAAAAGAGGTATTTCACTGATGAATTGAATCTAAAGCTCCATGTGCGATTGAAGGAATATTTTATGTAGAACATAGAAATTCAAGAATATGTTTGGGAGGAATTTCGATTAAAATTGTCGTATTAAAAATGTAGTGGTTATTTTTACGCGTGTTTAAAAAAAATGGATCTCTAGTAGAATATACTACCGTATCTAACAGTTTATGAAAAAAAAAACTCAAAGTTTAGAACTAACATTTTTTTTAAAAGTTTTCAAAACGATCTCTTTTATTTGTGCATTAAAATTACGGTGATAGCTAAAATATTCTTTTAAAAATGAATTACAATTTTATTTAGTAATAATTATATATCTTTTGATACATAGCATCTGCAATAGTATTTTTAAACCCTTTTCAAAGCTTTCTTTGAAATTCGTATGTTAAAATTAGAACATGCACCTGAAATATTTTCATAAATAAATAATTATTTTTTACTGTAATTGCGCATTCTTGTGTGACAAACCAGAAAAGGTGCTATATATGATTAATCAAACTAATACTTATGTAAGTAATAGCAATTATTCATAACAATTTGTGTATGTTCTGAGCAAGTGCATGGGCAAATGGGTATTTACTGACAGATTAAACCTAAAAATATTTTTCGAAAGGAGACTAATTTTCAAGATATTTTTTAATGAATTAAGATAATTGACATGCCTGTTTAAAATAATTATTGAGAAATAAAATTATAATTATTGAGTAATAAAATTATAATTGAGAAATATTGAATTATTAACGGATTTTGGTTTAATATTAAGTTTTGCAAAATGAAGAGGAAAGTTATGAGTAAGATCTATGAAACATTTTGTTTTATGAATACAAAATTTAAGAAAATCTGAAACTGTTTGAAAATTCAAAAATATACACTATTAAAAAATTCATCCATACGTGTCATAAAAGTTAAAACTAAATATAAACAAAACAAAAAATATATATAAACAAAATATTTTACGTTATTTATAATGGAACAAAAATGTTAAGTTGGATTAATTGACATACGTTAATTAACAGAATTAACATAGTTAACAATTAAGTAACGTAATTAATAATTAATTAACATAATTAACAATTAATCAGAATAAGTTAATAATTAAAATTTGTAAAAAATACTTAATAAATAAAACATTTTACAAATTATTGAATAAAAATTAATATTAACTCTCAATTAAAATAATCATATTTTAATAAAATATTCAAAACTTTCAATTTAAGAAAAATTTAAATAAAATATTAGGCACTTTTTTAATGTTGGCTTTGTAAAATAATACCGAACTTTGTGTAGTAAATATGACCACCAACTAATATTTAGACTGATTTTGAGCAACAAGATATTATCTAATTATATAGAATAAAGATTACCAAATGGTATGCAATTTTTCTTTGATATTCCGTTTGATTGTTAAAAATCTGTAATGTTTATAGCAATTCTTGTTATGTTTTTAAAACAGTTTATTTTTCAAACTTTTCATACCTGTCTGGTGTAGTTCGGTCTTATATCTTATATTCATAAATAAATATCAATATTTGACAAAAAATAGATATTTAAATCTTATAAAATGAAAAGAATAATATGACGAGTCATCAATGGCTTATTTTCAAAATAATGTATTCTTAAAAAAAGAAACATTAATTTAAAAACAAACAAAAACAAAGTAATTATTTAATATTAAAACTGCTTTATTTTTTGAAAATAATGGGCTGACACAAAAATAATAGTTTGGATTAAATATAATATATTCTTTTTAAACAAAAAAATAAACGCTAAATTTTTAACGAAAAGGAAAGAATAATATTTTGCAGATTTACTAGCACCTGCCATTTTTGTATTTCCCGTTTTATTATAAATTATTCAGTGACATAGTTTAAAATATATTTCGGATGAAATATAGAGCAAGGAACAAAAATGTGAAGATATAAATGCATGACATTATTTATGATCTCTAAACTTCCTTTTAAACGAAAAATGCGAGTTTATTCATTTACATTTTTTCCTTCAACATTTCGTGAATTTTAAGAATCTTTTAAATGGGGTCATGGGGTGCTATGAGTTTGAACATTGCTCTGCAGACAGGATGCGGAACTCGGTTCGCTTAGCATTATCTAAATGTGTATTTTAATAACTTCTGACAGCAATCCTTTTTCGAATAATTTTAAACAGTTGTATATTGTCTGTGGATGAAATATCGATATAGTTTAAAGAAATATCACATTTTTCGTTCCATTCTATATCATTTTTTTCATTGGCATTAAACTGTTATAAGGAATTAATATTATATTCGCTCCGTTCTATACCATTTTTTTATTTGAATTAAACTGTTATAAGGAATTAATATTATATTCGCTACATTCTATAGAATTTTTTCATTGGAATTAGACTGTTATAAGGAATTAATATTATATTCACTCCATTCTATAGAATTTTTTCATTGGAATTAAACTGTTATAAGGAATTAATATTATAATAAAGGGAAGAAAAGAATGTGGAAATGTGATAAATGAATGTAAATGAGAAATTATAATGGATATGTAATAACGAATGAATGTGAAAATGAAATAAGCGATGATTATGGTTTTGTAATTATGTGTGCAATTGGGAAATGATTATGGAAGTGTAACAAGGAATGAGAATAAAAAGTTATAATGGACACTCAATAATAAATGAAAATTTAATAAGGAATGGATATAGAGAGGTAATCATGCACGCAAAGAGAAAATTGTTATTTAAATACAATAAAGAAAACAAATAAAAAATTATAATAGCTATGTAATAATGAATATAGAAAGAAAGTTGTAATAAGGCAGGAATAATGCCGGAAAATGCAATAAAAAAATAATATGGAAAGAAAATAAGGAATGAAAATAGAAGTCTGCTTTATTGCGCTATTGGAAAATTGTGATCAAAATGTCATAAAAAATACAAATGAAAAACTCCATGGAAAATATCCCAAACATCGAATGTGGAATTGAAATAAAGAATGAATATGGAAATTTAATTATGTGCGCAAAGGGGAAACTATTGTGGAAATACAATGAAGAAAACAAATCAAAAATCATAATAGCTATGTAATAATGAATATAAAAAGAAAATTGTAATAAGGCAAGAATAATGCCGGAAAATGTAGTAAAAAACTAATATGGTAAGGAAAATAAGGAATGAAAATAAAAGTCTACTTTATTGCGCTATTGGAAAATTGTAATCAAAATGCTATTCAAAAAATACAAATGAGAAACTCTCAGGAAAATATCACATACATCGAATGTGGAATTGAAATAAAGAATGAATATAGAAATTTAATTATGCGCGAAAAGGGAAAACTATTATGGAAATATAATAAAGTATGCCAATGAAAAATTTATATAGAAATGTACTAAGGAATTCAAATCAAAATTTATAATCGAAATTGGAAATATAATAAGGAATATCAATCTGGAAATAAATTAAATAGGAATATGGAAATGAATATAACTTTGTTATTATGTGAGCAAAAAAGTATTATTATATGGGTATAAAAATACAAATGAAAAATTATAATGGTAATGCAATAATGAATGCAAATCAAAAATTATAATAGAACTAGAATAATGAGTGAAAATGTAATAAAAAAGCATATGGAAATGAAATAACGTGTAGAAATATTTTTTATGGAAATGTAATAATGAATGCAAAAGAAAAAGCAATAATGAAAAGACTGAAAATGAACTGGAGTTCTTTATCAATTAACAGCTGTTTTTTTATTTCTTTTTGTAAAGGAAAATATTGAAGATATATTAATGATTACATACATTGTAAATTAGTTGGCATTTCTGGCTTTATCAAAAAATTTGTTTTCGATAATTATTGGAATAAAAATGCAATAATAAGCACAAAGATTGTATTGCAACTATGAATTTTTGCTTTCTATGTCCATTTGTTTTTCTAAAATGGTTGTAATGTAAATAGTATAATATTGTAAATAGTATTATATAGCTTGTAAATCAATAGGTATTTATCGCTTTAATTTTTTTAAAGGGAATACGAAGACTAATGCATGAATTAACACACAATATATTTAGATTTTTTTCATTAAAAATTTGTTCATTTCAATTTTTTTTTTCTGATGGTACTGTGATGAATAGAAATATCGTAAAATCAACAGAATCTTATTATTTGATGAAATATAAGGATTCCGTTATTCTATAGGATTTTATTGTTGCTGAAAGAATGAAGTAAATACTTTTACATGTTTTCGGATATTCATTGAAATAATGCACAAATTTTTGTTAGAATAATTAAACTAAACGTCACAAACTTTCCAAAATACATGCAATCACTTTTACAAATATAGAAACATTACAATAATTTTTTTTTTAAATATTTCTGAGGCAAAAAATACATCACAAATATATTAACTCCATTTTTACTAAATGGTGTTTTAAAATCATATTTTATGACTATTTCTAAATTTTGTAAACAAACAAGGCAGAAGAATGCCGCTTTAACTGGGTCATTTCTCGCCCAAATCGAACACATCAAACTTGATTTACAGTTGTGAAAAATCATAAACAACAATCTAGAGTCGCCGAATTGCACATTTGACATTTATAGATAGATATATTTATGTAAAAACATTAAGCTGACCTAAAAATAAAATCATTTTACGACATGGGACGGATTGAGAAATTCCTTAATGATGTCGGTGTCTTATTAGACTATAAGAACGAAAATAGTTTTCTATAAGTCTAGACATCCTGGCCATTAATAACCTCGCGAATGGGACACCGAGTAACAGTGCCGGAGAGTATTAATATCTGACTGTGGTCGTCCATATTGATTGTATGGGGGAAGATTGTTATAAGGGAATGATATTTCCTCCAGAGTTTGACAATATGGTCGGTATCTATTCTTCGGGAAAGAATCGGGAAAATGGAAGAAAAGTTAGATTGTTTTTTAGATGTGTTTCTTGGAGTAAAGTGGTTGAGTCTGCTGTTATGATGTCGATCAAGCTGCAACATCTATATATCTATTGTATACTTATATTTTGTAGCCTTCTCTAGAACTCATTTGGAGATTGGCTTATTGTTTATATTATTTTTCCTCGGAAGAAAATGGGAGAATGATTTGTCATTTGCAATATGTAATCTGGTTATTGAAACTTAAGGAGGTATTTGATTTTATTAGAGAAACCATTAGGCTAGTTATAGAATTAAATAAATTAAGTAAAGAGGATTTTGCTTCTGATGGCAATTTAATCTGAAATTTAAAACAGTTTATAACATTAAAAAGAAAATGGAAGTTACTCTAAGTCAATTTACTTGCAATGTATTCTTTACAAGTTCCCAAAACTTTCAGTTAATACACTATTAGAAGTTTTGGAGCGTGTACAAGCAACCGTTCTGTCATTCAAATTTGCTCAAACCTTACATTTGTGCTGATTTAAACGATGTTATCTTACTTCCTAAACTTGATTACACGATGCAATGGTTCAATTTGCATGAGAACACGGTCCAATTGAACACTTTATGAAAGTAACAGCAAACAGGCACCGTGTTATAATACGAGGTGATTTCTGTCTTCGTGCATTAGTTAAAAGTTCTCAAAAGTTCTCGTTAATACACGATTAGAAGTTTGGAAGCGTGTTCATACAGCAGTACTACCATTGAAATTTGCTCCAACTTATGGTGCTAATTTTAACCATGTTATAGAGCTTCTTGAACTTGACTACACGATACAATGGTTCAATTTAAATGAGAACATGGTCCAATTGAACACTTTATGAAAGTAGCAGCAAACATGCACCGTGTTATAATACGAGGTGATTTCTGTCTTCGTGCGTTAGTTAAAAGTTCTCAAAAGTTCTCGTGAATGCACGATTAGAAGTTTTGAAGCGTGTTCATACAGCAGTACTACCATTGAAATTTGCTCCAACTTATGGTGCTAATTTTAACCATGTTATAGAGCTTCTTGAACTTGACTACACGATACAATGGTTCAATTTGAATGAGAGCACGGTCCAATTGAACACTTTATGAAAGTAACAGCAAACACGCACCGTGTTATAATACGAGGTGATTTCTGTCTTCGTGCATTAGTTAGAAGTTCTCAAAAATTCTCTTTAATACACGATTAGAAGTTTTGAAGCGTGTTCATACAGCAGTACTACCATTGAAATTTGCTCCAATTTATGGTTCTGATTTGGAACCATGTTATAGAGCTTCTTAAACTTGGCAACACGATACAATGGTTCAACTTGAATGGGAGCATACTCGAATTTAACCTTTAGGTTACAACAAATTTGTCTCGTACTAATTCTAAGTAATTTCTGCCTTGTGATTTTTTTTATGAAATTCTTCTCCTAGCAGAAATTTTGTGTTAATTCTTTTATCTTATTTTTTTTTATGGATTATGATTCCTTGTGATAGAATTTCTTTGTTTTTTCTTACTCTCAAAATTTTGTGTCTTGGTAAAATTTGTCCTGAATTTCTGCTTCGAGATGCTACCTTACGAAATTTGGATTCTGATTAAGTTCCCAATGCTGATTATATCACCGATTTGTATGAGTAGATTTGTTCATAGATTTGTATATGTTTGTATACATTTCTTGCAATATGTTGTTCATTTGTGATTGGATATAGTTTGCGGCTGACATTTGTATGCAAAATGCTTTGCTTTCTGTCCCTTTCTGTGACCCTAATTTCTGTTCCATATTTTGCCCCACAAAATTCGTTACCGCATTCAATTTTCCATGGTCATTCTTCAATTTTTTTCATATATGATTCAATCAATCTATCCGAAATCCACGTTTTCGTATTTTTTAACGTCTCAGCAAAATAGCAAGCTAAAAGCCTAACCTTCAAAAAAAATATAAGGTATTTTTATAGTGCATTTAAAAGAACTGTAAGTTAAATAAAATTGATACGTTAAATTTTATCAAATTTCGTAGATTTATCACCATAACTAAATAATATTTCTATGCACATATTATTCCCTATCAAAAAGTTCCTCTTACTTAATGTTTAATACACATACCTGAAAAAACAAAACTCTGATAAAAGTGCCGTACTGTATGGTAAAGACATTTCTGGTAAAAAGTACCATAATTCTGGTTAATGAATTCAAAATATTTGATATTTAAATTATTCATTTGATAATTTTTCTTTTCATATGGAAACAGTTTACCGGAAAGTTTGATTTCCAAAATTATAGTTCTTATTACTAGACATTCAGTAAAAACTACAAAACTGAAAAGTAGATTACCTAATTAAATGGTTCTTATGCCATGCTCTAAAAACATAAAATCAGCAACTTTTAACACACATAATAAAGCAATATCTTATATTTAATTCCACCAAAATCATTACGAAAGCGATTCGGAAAAAATTACCATGCTTTTTGATGTTCTCATAGAGCCAGAAACACGGTAAATTTTACCATATTCTGATAGTTTTGATCATATTTTTTTCTGGATATCTATAATTAATCAACTTCTCGCTTTCTGTGTAATGAACTCTGCTGTCGCCCTTAATCTTCCTTCATACTTCCAGGTTACGAATTTTCGAATAAAACAGTTTGTTCGATAATGCTTCGATTAAGAATGCTTTGCAATTTTCCCGAGGGGCGTGGAATCAAACGAGAAGGCCTTGAGAAGTGAGTAGATCCGGCAATTCACCTGTGTAATTAACAGTTGCTAGAAGTGAGGCCTCTTATGGGGTTTAAGATAACAACACTAAATTCCGGGCCACTTGCATTACCGGTCAATAGGCTGCAGACTATTCTCAATATTGCCATGTGTTTTAAGATCAAAGCTTTATACAGCAAAGGCTTATTAGGAAGTAATAAATAGCGACTATTTTCTCCAAATGGTTTAGAAGTCATTATTACAGCGATATCGCCACAAACCACATTTCTAATAACGTTTTAGGACTACACTGTAAAAAAATTCGGATCGAATTACGTACCAGCAATTTGGAAGCATCACCTGTAAAAGCAATTTTTACATTTATATTATGTACCGTATTTCTTAAATAATATTTTTACCGTGAAATATTACTGTAATTTTTGCAGTAATATTTATTTAATTGGAGTGGTTTGGTGATTTTACTGTAATTTTTACTGTAAAAACTACGGTATATCAATTTTTTTGTTTGTTCCGTAACATGTTCCAGTAAAAATTGATATTACGGATGCTGGATATATAACAAACAGGCATATTTTTGGAGAGAGAAAATTTAAGGTCAAAATAATACTTAGCAGAAAATAATATTTTAAATTGTTAACTATTTGTTACCAACCAGAAGTTTAAGTTCAGCATTGCTGTAATTAAATAATTATTTGCAATTCGATTTGAGAGACAATTGACTTTATTCGTTTTGACTAAAATACTCTTTCAAAAATATGTACTGTAAAATCTTCTGTATTAAATTACGGCTTAAAGTACCGGCAGTTTGGGTGCATCATCCATAAAATCAATTTTCACCGTAAAATATTGCGCCGCAATTTTTACAGTGACATTTATTCAATTAGAGTGAATCAGTAATTTTACGGTAATTAATACTGAGAAAAGTTTTTATATCAGATTTTTTGCTCCGTATATTCCGGTAAAATTGGATTTTACGATAAAAAGTACCAGCACCCTGACTACCGGTAGTTTTTAGCGTAATTTTCCCAGAGTTTTTTTATCAATAAGAGTTTTCTATATAAACTTCATGCGCATGTACTGAATTCTAAGTTTTTGTCTATAAAAATTATTAAAAACTTTTTTTACGTCCTTTCTTATAATTTTCCATATAATCACTTAAGCAAATTTTCAAATGAATATTCTTTTTTGTATAAAATTTAGATAATCTCGGATGTTTAAAGTTTATTTCGCTTTGTAATGATAAAATAAATATGAATTTTTTAGACAACGTAAAAAATTACCATAAATAAAAAGTGTAATAAAAAATTCACATACTTATGACATTAAAGACTAATTCGAACAGAGTTATTAATTATTAATTATTAAATATTAATTATTAATTATTAATTATTAATTATTAATTATTAATTATTATAATTAATTATTAATTATTATAATTAATTATTAATTATTAATTATTATAATTAATTATTAATTACTGATTATTATAATAAATTACTAATTATTGAATATTATAATTAATAATTAATTGTTATAAATAATTATTAATTATAATAATTAATTATTAATAAAATAATTCGAATTTTTTCGCCAAATATAATGATTTTATGAAGTATTGATAACATATCTTAACCAATTCATTGAATTACAAAGCAGTCACGGAGTGCACAGAATGGAGATTTTTAAAATTATGATAAGTATAAATAAAATAAATTCATACACATACTTACATCTATATCTTTGGCTGGGAAAGAAACGTAATCACGTACTTTTTAAAATAATTTCTTCTATTTGTTAAATATTAATGAAAAATTATTGGAATTTGTGGAGATAAAATTTTAAAAAAAAAAAGAATCATACTTGTTCCTATAGTTTTCACATGCTATTATTGTTCTGTGTTTAAAATTCCTTAAATGCAGTTATCAAATTAAATGTATCAAACTGAGGTCACATTCTGAAAAGCCATACAAGATTTAAATCTACGCTGAGAAAAAAAGTATGGCGAAAACTATCAATTAGCTTTTAGTTACGTGTAAAAATATTAAAACTACGAATAACTATTTCTAAAATAACAAATACATGCAAATATAAACTAATGTACTACTTTGCTTATGAGCTAATATATTATGATTTAGAATATTAAATAGGAAATTATTGTAAATTTTCTAAGAATATTATAATATAATTTAATTTTAAAAAAAACACAATAAAACAGAATTCGCTTGCTTATAGCGATCAATAAGTTTATTAAAAATTGCTTTGAAAGACAGTTTTGCACTCTGTTTGGGAGGGAAAAACTTGATTGGTTGCCATGATTTTTCACTCTGGAAGTCAATGACACTTTAGAATAAATAAATAAATGTAAGTTACCATTGCTTTTTTAAACAACATTTCTGCTTTGAAAAAAAGACGCTCTTCACAGTGCATTGGTTTCTCTGAAATTAAGTTCTGAATTCATGGAACTCAATATGCATTATTATTTTTTGTCCTTAACGCTGAAATTAGACTTTAGTTTAATTAATAATAAATAAATATATTGTAAACTTGAAAACTATTAATTTCTTTTCTTCAATAATGTATTTAACA
Source organism: Parasteatoda tepidariorum (assembly GCF_043381705.1). NCBI lineage: Eukaryota > Metazoa > Arthropoda > Arachnida > Araneae > Theridiidae > Parasteatoda > Parasteatoda tepidariorum. Next base: position 47,566,498 of record NC_092213.1, on the reverse strand, counting down.
AGATAAATTAGCAACATTGGACAGGTTATTGAGATTAACAGGTTATTTTTTTAGCATAGTATTTATTGCATGGCAGTTTAATTAAATTATTAAATGACAAGAAGGTACCACAAATATCAATCGTAAATAAAGCTGATTTTACGCTGATATTTTTTATCTTTTAATTTGGAAATAATAATTAAATTTTTTCTTGTGTTGTTGTAGTTATTAGGTTATAAATGATCAAAAACGCAATTATTTTCTTGAAAAAGTCACAAAGTTTTATTAAGAGGTTTTTAAATTATAGGTAGTTTCAATGTAAATCTTTTCACCTCATTCACGCTAAGAAGTTAAAACTAAAACGTAAAATTTTAAAATCATACTATTGTTTTTTAGCAATAAGCACCAAAGCAACTGCATAGCGCTACACTTCACAAGTAGTTTTGAGAATAGTTTGTTCATTGAATTAGAACATTAACATAAAAATTCTTTAAAAATTGCTGTCTTTTAAGTATAATTCTTCCAACTATATTCGGTTTGACGTCTTAGGAGAAATATTTGATCATCTAAACAAATGTTTTTACCCGAACTTACAATCTTAATAACGTTATAATTTTTTTTTCATTTTACAGAACTACGCTGATATTTTATTAATAACTTTTTCATTTATTTCTTTTTTCACTCATTTGCTGATAAGCATTGTGTTGTTTAGATGTTTCTTAATGATGTGAATAGTAAATCATTTTACTATCCATATTATTATTTAAAAATATTCATTTAAAAATTCACAACAACTTTTATTTTTTAAAAATAAAATTCTCGCTATTTTTGATCCAGATGAAAGAGTTCTCCTTCTCTCCTAAAAAAATCAGACGCGTTAAAACTTAATATTTCTTTCAGAGTTGTGCATTTACAGAATTTTTTTTTTCTTTCTAAGCTATTATAAATTCCAAGTTATCTTTTTGTCGAATTTCAAAATACTATAAAAATTTTATGAGAATATATTGGGAAATAATGTAATTATAATATGATTTATTATTTGGTTCAAAACGACTTTGAAGCGATATATATATATATATTTTTATTTTCAAAAATATTGAAGGACATTTTTAAAAGACTAAAAATACTTATTACAATTAAAATTTTGCGATGGAACTGGAGGTCATTCCTTCTGAAAAATGAATTTTTAAAGTAAAAATTTTGATTGTACCGAGGGAAATTTTAAAAAGGCGTAAAATATTATATAAGAGCATATGTTATGGTTATGTTTAAAACTTTATGCACAGAACTTATTTGTTAAGTTTCATAAATATCTTCTATTTTTGCTTTATTTTATAAAGGTAATGTTCTTAAATTCAATAAAATAAACTTTTTTCCGCTAAGCTAAATAGTACCTTCGTAAACAGCACCTATTTTTTTTATTATTTCTAAAGCAATTGCTCCTAAATTCAATAAACAAAACCTCTTACCAAGATTCTTAATTTTTGAATAAGGAGAAAATGTGTTTTGTAAACAACACCTAATTTTGCCAATGTAACACACATGTTTTTTCTAAATTCAATAAAATGAACTTTCTTCCAATAAGAATCCAAAGTTTTCAATAATGGCAAAATTTATTTCATCTAGCACCTGTTTTTTTTTTCTTCGATATTTTCTAACGTCCATAAATTCACTAAAATGAACCAATACTAAAACTAAGTTTTTAATAACGATAAAATATGTTTAACAAACCTGCTTTTTTATATTTTTTTAAACTGACGCTCTAAATTCTCTAAGATAAGCATTCTTCGACTGTTAACAGCTTTCTGCTTTTGTAATCTTTTCTGAAACTGATTCCCAAACTGAAATCAGTTTCTAAATTCACTAAAATGAACCCTCTTCTGCTAAGCTTTTCATTTACTTGAAATTTAATTAATTCCACATGACTGTAAAATATAAAATTTCGTTCTCAAACTCGATATTTATTGATTAAAAAAAGCTATTCATCAAGATTAATATGTGTTTTTGACAGAGTATCGAATAGAAATATTATAATTCTTGTAAATTCGGAACAGAATAAATTTTACAAGTCACTGGGGAACGACTTTTTACCGACTCATTTTATTCTTTTCTCTCCATAATGGTTCCAAATGATGTGTGTGGAATATTTCGTGTATCGATCCTCTACCATAAATGGGAATTTCTTTTTTCATGCCTCTCCCCCTTCTGTTCTTTTATTTTAGGTGTTTCCCTAGCGAGTGATAAGGTTCCATACATAGCGTTAGGTTTAGATGTACTCTTCCTGATGGTAATGAGCAGACGATCCGAAAAGAAAAAAATATGCCATACATCTGGTGCGTAATGCCTTTTTGATGCGTCGACGGGAATTCATATTTGGTAACCACTGGACGTTTGTCCTGCATTGTGTGGGTATGTGAGAGTGTTGAAAGCAAAGTCTGTCCACCCCTATCTCACGACGATACTTCCTGGTAATGAAATTCGTGATAGTAAATTATATTCTCATGACATAAACGACGCTTTTGGGATATTTTGAAACTAACTTTGGGATTTCTAATATTGTATCACTGTTTAAGAAACTCCAGAAACAACATTATGTTGTTAATGGTATTACAAGAGTATGTGTGTTTTGGCATGCGAAGAAAATATCTATTTGTGATAAAACATATTTTACACAGCAAATACAAAGCAAATAATTGTTGTTTCATTTTCAAACCTGCATCAGCGTCACTAATACTGAATAATAGGTGCATCGAATAGTTTGTATTTTTGAATAAATATAATATTCGATGAGATATTCTTTAAAATTGACCTGAGTTCGTAAAGATCTGTTTAATTACATTCTTAATCCTTTTTTCTGCATTGCATTGTTTTTTTGCGATGTTCTACTGCATATTAATCGACTGTTATTCTGCTATACACCAAAAAACATTCGGAAACTAAATTAGTTGATATTTTAAGCATCCAGTTAATACTAGCTACCCATTAACCTAATCTGTATGAAGACTAAAAAGGGATATCATCAGCTTAAGTTAAACGAAACAGTTACACTAAACTTCAAAGTCCAAAATTTATATCACAAAAGCTCTCTATTGAACTTGTGATCAAAACTTAAGCAAATAACGCATATTTGATTTGATTAAACCCTTTAAACCAAAGATATATGCATGCTAAAGGACTACAAATAAAGAAATTAAATTTGGTAAAGCGTTAATCTGAAATCTGTCTGCTATGGATTTAAAACTATATAATTTAGAGGTTTCTAGTTAATTATTTGCTGTCCCGCTCCAGCAAAAAAGAGACAGAAATTATAGACAGAATCAAAGTTCAACTCCGTTGCCAATGTTCAATTAAGCTCAATCCAAAAGACAAGGGTACTTAACTTTTGGATCAATCATTGGGTCAAGTTAGCCTTATTGGAGGACATTTAACTAATCCACATTTGCGTTACAAGGAGAGGAAAACCCCGAAAATATTCCACGACATTCCACAATTAGTCAAGTTAGCCTTAGTGGAGGACATTTGAATGGAACTAATCCACATTTGCGGTAAAGGGACTGGAAAACCACGAAAATATTCCTCGGCATTCCGCAATTAGCCCGATGGCAATTGGATTCTTATTCATGATCCATTTACGTCAGTAATTTTGGTTGATGCGAGTCGAGATCAGAGTGCATATTAACCAGCATCCGCTGGGATTCGAACCAGGCTCACCTCACGGCAAATGCTCTATCCCTTGAGCCACCAGAAGTTCGTTAACCAGTATGAGTTTCCCTAATACCGGATCGGTATAAGTTCCATTCAATAATACTGAACCATTGACGAAAATCAGTATTATCTTCATTTATACCTTTTCAGTATCAGTTTCATTAATTTCGAATTTTTGTTGGACTAAATCATAGGTAATATTGCGTGCGATGATATTTTTCATCAAACTGTAAAGGTCTTTTTAATCAAATATTTACCATTTTTATTATTTACCAATATTACCAAATTTTTACCATACCCTGCCAAATTTAATTTCTGCTCTGTGTAATCATTTATTGTTTTTCTGAACACAAAAAACATTATTAAATGAATTAGCTGAGATTTTAAATATCCAGTTCCTAATTAACTTCTAGAATTAAGTAAAAATTAAAACGCATTGGCTTAGGTTGAATGAAACTCTTCAGCGAACTTTTAGTCTAAAGTTTAAAGGATTAAAGCTGATTCGAATCCCTTATCAAAACTTTGGCCATTAAGCAAATAGCGCATATTCAGTTCGAATCTTTAAATCAAAGCGATCTGCTCTTTCAAGGATTACAAATAGAAAGATTAGAGCTTTTAAAGTATTTTTGTGAAATTTAGATGCCATTAATCTATAACTGTATTATTTAAAAGTTTCTCGTTAATTATTTGTTCTCTCGATTCAGCAAATATGAATTAACCGGAAATTAGTTGACCAATATCAGTTTCAGTAATACCAAGCCAGTACAGATTTTATCAAAAGTATCAGTACCAATAATACTGAACCACTATCAATTCTATTAATATCGAATAGTAGGTATACCGAATCCAAAATATAGGCGATATAGTGTTCGATTATATTGTTCACTTTTATTTTTATTCATTTTACAAATGTCTAGTTAATGATAATTTTTGCTTTCTCTACTTTTTCTTCTGGCAAATTTATTTTTTTAATCTGTCGTATTGTTCTACTACTTAAAAGCTATTTTTTTTACTATACTTTAAAAGTTTATTCGAAAACTGAATTGACCGACATTTTAAACGTCAAGTGTCTGCTTACTTTCCAAGACATAGTAAAAAATAAACTCATTAACTTTAAACTCTTAAGCTAAACTTCAGGGCTCAAAATTTAAATGACAAAAGCGCAGTTGAATCTCTTATCAAAACTTTGGCCATTAGGCAAATAGCGCATATTTGGTTCGCTTAAAATCTTTAAATCAAAGCGATCTTGCTTGCTCAAGGATTACAAATAGAGCGATTAAAGCCTTTAAAGCATTTGTGTGAAATCTGGCTGCCATTAATCTAAAACTGTATCATTTAAAAGTTGCTCGTTAATTATTTGCTGTCCCGTTCCAGCAAATATGGCACAGTTGGAAATTAGTTAATAAAGCGGATTTGACAGAAATGAATGGCACCCTGCCAAAAGTATTTGAATTTTCCCAGAAAGCAAATTTAGTATGACGCAAGATGAGGGGTTGGGGGGATTTATCCAGTAATCGATTGGAGATATTAAGATCTTAAAGGACTTTCCTTCATCTTTTGTGACTGCAGCACTTCATTATTGTGTCAGAAGAGATGGGGTGTTTCGAAACTTGGAGTAGTTACCACTTAGCTTTCGTTCTAATTTCGTAACTTCGAATAGAGTTTGAAAGGCAATTGACTTTGGTCATATTGACTTCGATCGATTATTTGAAGATTTTAATAAGTGTTTCGCAAAGATTTACTTTGAATGTTGGTTTAAGCTTTATTTGAAGGGATAAGAGGACAATATCCACAAAACTTTTAAAGTATTATTATTGAAAATTTTGCATATTTGAAACTATTATCTTCTTATTTTTTTACATCAATAAATTTCAACATTAATTTAAATTTATTCTAGTTTAAAACTGTTTATTCTAAATATGTATTACAAAAAGAAATTTTCGCCAGCTCATTTGATACACTGTTAGAAATTTCTCGGAAAAATGGTAAAATATCAATTTATTGAATGGTTATTTTACCATATTTAATCAATGCAGTCAAATAACCATAAATAAAATGGTCCGGCACTCTCCAATGCCTAATACCTTACGAAAAGCCGAGCTCCTGTGTCTAGTTAAATATTTAANAGTAAAAGATTTGATACACTGTTAGAAATTTCTCGGAAAAAATGGTAAAATATCAATTTATTGAATGGTTATTTTACCATATTTAATCAAAACAGTCAAATAACCATAAATAAAATGGTAATCAAACTTTTAAGTTTGAGATAAACTGTTTATTAACTGCTTTTATCTAATACGGTTAAAAAACCAGAATTTTATCGCACCAACTAAAACCACCTAATGAATCTTTTCAACTGCGTACATATCATAGCCGAGCGGGCTTATCTATCAATCTTATGACCCAAGGAACTGGAGTTCGAGTCCTAGTGTTGACACCACAACATTTCCTCCATTCCCTTCAACACATGAAGAATTTCCAGGGTCCGGCACTCTCCAATGCCTATAACCTTACAAAAAGTCGAGATCCTGTGTCTAGTTAAATATTTTTCTTTTTTTTTTACGTTTTTGAAAAATGCTAGTCGTACATTTTTTAAAAAACCGTATATTATGGTATAAACCGTATAAACCGTTTTAAATTCATGGTTTTATAACCATACTTTTTGTAAGTGGTTTCAAAACCAATTCACCATTCAACCAAAAAACCATTTCAAGAATTTTTACTAGTATCACTATACGTTACTTTCGTTAAATATTCATTTTTTAGCATTTATTCAAAGTTGATTTTTCACAATTACATTCAATGTTAACAAAGATTCTTTTTTGATGCCAAATTAAAAAAAAATTTCCGATAATTTTAAGCAGTTTAGATAAGAAATGTTACAAAAAGCATGTTTTCCCTAAAATCTTTTTCTAATTTTACTGAGTAACACAAATTTAAATTCTGTTTAATTTTTAAAATTACTTTCAATACTTACTGTTATTTAATATAAATTTAAGTTTCTTTTGTAAGGGTGAGACATTGTTGATCTCAAAAATTTTAAAGTATTGTTATTAAGCAATTTTCATACTTAAAACTATAAATATAAAATTTTCTTACTTTCTTTCCTTTTATATAGAAAAATTCTCAACATCTTAATTAGTTTTATTTTGTTCCAACCTGTGTTTGTTAGATATGCTTAAAAAAAGCATTGGGTGGCACGGTAGTTTGAGAATCTGGCTCTGGTCCGGAGAGTCCGGGGTTCGATCTTTGACTCCGCTAAGATCAGTGGTATCGAAATTCTTGTGGTCGGTCGCTGAGCATTGGTACAAGGATCTGGAGGAAATTTCCTTCCCCTTCGGATCAGTGTCTAAATTGAGAAGTGGACTCACGAATGAGTGGTGCTGCCATCTATCCATGGGGTTTTGAGATAAGACGTACTTTAACCCTTGCAGTGCTCAATTGTCAAACGAAAAGCGCACTTTTCTGACTTAATTTGCAAAAAAGCCAATAGCTGTAGAGCTTGGTTTGAGGAAGTGTTATTAGAAACAACAATAAGACTGCATTTTTCATCGATAAACTGATTCTAATAACAATGAGTTTCTCTTTTTTTTTCTCAAATGTTTATTTTGCAACATTCAACTTTCAGTAAAAAAGGATAAGCATTTTTTTTTTTAAATATTTTTCATCTAATGACCAGAGTTTTGTTGATTAGTTGCTATATTCTAAATTTTCTAAATTTAAAATTCTAGAATTCAGTTTTCCGTATTTTTAAGTTTTCGTATTGTTAATTGGTTGTAATATTAGATCTCAAAAAAAAAGTCCTAAGAAACCGTATAGTTTAGATTTATTAACAATAATTGATTTGAAGGTTTTAATAAGTGTTAGTCAAAAATTTACTTTGAATGTTGATTTAAGAAGAGAACATTCAGAACTTTTTAAAGTATTAATGATAGTAGGAATTCTTTGTAAAATTCATTTTTACAGTTTATTATACCGTATACCGTATTTTTAAAAAAATAGTTTTCCGTAAAATATTATGCTTTCATTTTTATAGTAATATTTATTTAATTAGAGTGATTCAGTGATTTTAGGTAATTATTAATGATTGTATTTAGCGAAAATTCCGACATATCAGATTTTTCCGATATTCCGATAAAAATGAATTTTTCGATAAAAAAAAAAGTACCGATAGTCTGACTGCCGGTACTTTTGAACGTAATATGATCCGGAATTTTTTACATGTTAGGTATTTAATATCTTACTTTTTTACCTGCTGAGTTTCTTGTCTTACAATTTACTATCACTTCTTTTCATTTTTAAACATCGAAAACGGATAAATTGGGGGGGGGGATTTTGTTTGAACTGATCTTAAATCTTACCGAAATCCTTTTCGCTTAGTTTTCGTCAAAAGCTCTAATTTTTGTTTTCCTCAAAAAAATCATCATTTATATAATTTATTTTAATTTTTTTTCATTAGTAAGTTGCGCAATTTTAAAATCGATTTACAGTAAAGGAATTACAACAATGCCTAAATAACTTTTATCCTTATAACCAGATTTTCATTTAACAAATAGTAGAGTTAAATGTTTCTTAAATAATAGTATATGTTGCTATATCTTCTTTTGAGTGGAATTGATTCAGAGGCCTCAAAAATTTGAATGGTAGAATATCTGGTAAACCATAAAAATGAAAAGCTTTTTCCAACTAAACGCATTGTTTTAGGTTGTCATCTAAATTCCCATGAATTTATTGAACAACTAATTAACAATGAACGAAAAATTTTCCTTTCAAACTTAGCATTATTGTAAAGTTTTTGTACTACTAGGGTGGAAATAAGATAATTGCAAGATTTTCTTTTTTTTTTTTTTGTCTTTGGATTTGAATAAAAAAGTTTCTCGTATTAAACGCCTGGTGTACAAAACCAAAATAAAAAGTTTTTCCTACTAAGCTCCTGATGTACAAATTCAAAATGGAAAATTTTTCCTACTGAACCCCTGATTTTAGGTGGTTAACTAAATTCCCACGATATTAGTGAAGAACTAATTACCAATGAAATAAAGATTTTTCTTTCAAACTATTGAACTTAACATTCTAGTAAGGTTTCTGTACTACTCTGGAAGTTAGATTAAAATGTATTTTTTTTTTAGTCTTTATATATATATATATATATATATACTGAACATGTTCCTTAATGAACCACTTTGCAATGTATCTGATATTTTGTATTTGCGATTTTACGATGGCAATGNAACTCATTAGATAAGTTTAAAATGAAGATAAAACAAAGGAAAATTACAGACATATGAAAAAGGGGGAGGGGAAATAATAATTAAAAAAATAACAGACAACTTTATATAATATATATTTTTTTTTCTGTTATATAATTATATTTCTCAAAATAGTTTTACAATTATTGTGCGTTTATTAAATTTATTTTAACAGGAAGGATTTACGTTTTCAATAATTTTTTACATTTTAAGTGATTTTCCGTAAGGAATTCAATTCTTATCAAATATGCTTTTGAATAATCGATCAAAACCCACTTTATAAAAAGAATACCAATTTATTATATTCATAATAGAAATTTATTTAATGAAAAAGTAACTATGCATTGTATTTTTTAAGACTATTTTACTATAACTATGATTTAACAAACGATGCAATATTTTTTTCCAATCATACAATCATTGCCTATAACTCGTTTTTTTTCTTCTTACAATTTCGGAACAGAATAGAAACTCCATTGCATTGAACTGCAGAAACAGTAGCGTAACAATGTCCATGCCCATCTGTCGATGTAACAATGTGGCCATTGTGGTGGTACACCACATACGATTTAGTTTGGTTGGGGAAATGTCAAACCTGCTGTTCAATATGAGTTGCTTGCCATGTCCATCTGGTTGGTTCCTTTCAGGATTTACAGACGAAAAAAACTGTAGTGTCGTCGATTTCATTAGAAGTGGACAGCTTTGTTTCGCCACGTGACTGGTTTTTATACCACCTTTTCATTATTGGCGAGATTGTGTTGAGTTTGGCTGTTGTTTATAGTGAATGCTAGAAAATTTTCCAAAGTAATCTAACTTTAACTTGTTTTTTATATTTTAAATCTTCTTAACTCAAATTACAAGTGTGATTTATTTAAAAAACTAAATATTTAATTAAGAATATAAAATTAAGAATATAAAATTAATAATTAAAATTAATAGCTAAAATTAATAATTAAAATTAATAACTAAAATTAATAATTAAAATTAATAATTAAAATTAATAATTAAAATTAATAATTAAAATTAATAATTCAAATTAATAATTGAAATTAATAATTAAATTTAATATAAAATTAAGTTTCATTAAATCACAGAAGAAATTTTGTTTTTTTAAAACACCTTTAAATTGTCTTTGATTATTTGTAAAATTCGTGCAAAAATTAAAAGAATTATAAAATTTCTCTGGAATAATTTTGTAAAACACTATTGTAGTGATTAATATTCTTTAAGTGGAAGTAATTGTGCTTTTTTTTTTCACGTGATAGTCTTGCAGCGGCGAATTCAAATATATTTAATTATTTCAGCTTATTTATTACTGGAGAAAAACTCAATTATGCATCAAATGAGCTAAAACTTTCTGCTATTCATTAGAACATTTATTTACGGAAATGCACAAATTTTTATTTATGGAGATGTCCAAGTCAAAGGCTGAACTAGATCAAAGTTTCGCTATCTTTCAATCAATTTCCGTTCACTTTATTCCCATTAGACAATTCGTATTCCTATCCCAATAAAAACGAATTCCTATTGATTACATCTGCAACTGATTGATCATTGAAGAATTTGAGGACAGATAAGTAAAGGGACGTCAGCTGTGACTTCAGTATAAGATCTTAGGCGTAGATAAAGAAACTTGCTCATGTTGCACATTGTACTTTATAAAATAGTATGTTAAATAACAGAAATAATACATTGTTTTAAGAAATGTATAATTTTCATGAAGTATTTTGTTTCACCGAAATTTATTATTAGGAGTTTAACAATGTTTGTTTCAATACTTAAGTTTCAGAAATAGGGCAAAACTATCAAAAATTAAAACAATAACATTCATACACTGTTAAAATTTTCATTCTAAAATTATGGTAAAATAACTGGCAGCTGTCTGTCCATCCGATTAACCGTAAAGTTTACGGTAAAGAACATTTTTTTTCCTTTATGGTTTTGAAACCATTTGCAAAAAGTATGGTTATAAAACGATGGATGTAAAATTATACGGTTTTTTAACCATTTACAACTAGCATTTTTTAAAAACGTGAAGAAAAAAAATTTATCTAACTAGGCGCAGGAGCTCGGTTTTTCGTAAAGTAATGGTAATTAGAGAGTGCCGGACACTGGAAATTCTCCATGTGGTGAAGGAAATTGAAGAAATATTGTGGTGTCACCACTAGGGCTCGAACTCCAGTTCTGCCGGACATGAGAATGACAGATAAGCCCGCTCGGCTATGATATATACGCCATTGCATAGAACTAAGTAGCCTCATTAGGTGGTTCGAATTGGTGAGATAAAATTCTGGTTGTTTAACCGTATTAGGTGAACGCAGTCAATAAACAGTTTTTCTCAAACTTAACAGTTTAATTACCATTTTATTTATGGTAATTTGACTGTTTTGATTAAATATAGTAAAATAACCATTCAATAAATTGTTATTTAACCGTTTTTTCCGAGAAATTTCTTACAGTGTAGAGCTGAATTTTGACCCCTATTAGTACTTAATTTCTTATCACTAGAGTCACCTCCTGTTTTGAGAATAAAAATCTTGAAGATAAAAAAATATGTACGTTCATTGCTACTCATTGGAAGTTTTCAAATTGCTATTCTAAAAGGACATCTGAGGAAATGAAAATAAAATAATTCCATAAAAATTATTAAATACGTTTGATTTTTTTCTTCATCTGTGGGCAATCTACCTTTTTAATTAACTTCTTCATAAGACCTTGTGCAATTTTGAAAAGCACTTATTTAATAATAGTAAATACTGTCTAATAAGGAATATTGGTAAATAATAATTTATAATTAATAATAAAGATAATAAAATATCTGAAGCTTTCAGTACTTTATGAAATTTATAAGCTATTTTTCTTAAACTAATAGTAGTTTAAAATCGAAAATGCTTAATTATCGTTATCATAAAGTGTATTTTAAGACAACGAATATTTCCTATTTATGGCATTACTTTAGTAAAATCCTTGCTAAAATTTTTCCTCTATTATCAATTAAATTTTTAAACTGAAAGTAGTTGTAAAATTGAAGAATACATAATTATCACTAATAAAATATGTATTTTAAAATGACTAACACTTCATATTTATGGCAAGGTTTTAGTAAAATCCTTGTTAATTTTTTTATTTATTATTAATTAATCATTTTCTTAATTAGTTTTTTAAACTAAAAGCAGTTGAAATTCCAAAATACTTAATTATCTTATCAGAAAATGTATTTTAAAATGACGAAAATTTCATAGTAATGGCATGGCTTTAGTCAAATCCTCGTTAATTTTTAAATTTATTATTAATCCATTGTTTTCATCATTAATTTATCTTCTTAATTCATTTATAAAACTAAAGGTTGTCGAAATTCAAGAATACATAATTATCATTATCATAAAATGTTTTTTTTAAATGACAAATAGTTCATAGATAAATAGTATGGCATAATTTTAGTAAAATCCTTGTTTGTTTGTTTTTTTCATTTTCGCAATCAGGCATTGCTTGCATTTTCTTTTACTTAAAAATTAAAAGTTTTTTTAATTTATATTATAATTCTATGGGTTTTTCTTTGAAAAGTGCACAAATTTGAAATCTACTATCATATGAATTTAAATTAAAACCAATAATTATCCCATTTAGCAATAAAACGCTTTATCGATTGATTAAAATTAAATGCAATCGTAATAATACCTATGAAACTCCCACTTAGTAATAAATTGCTTCATTACCAAAGAATTCAAAAGGTTTTGAAAAGAAAATTTTTAATTTAGGAAATTAACTCAAAAATTTAAAGAACTTATACAACTTGGAAAATTGCTATATTTGGTTCATTGCAATAAATCATTTTTCATTTATAGTTTTGCAAAAACTAAATAGCTTCAAAAATTAATTAAAAACTTAGTGCATTTCAGTATTTTACAAAAAAATATTTTATTTAATTTTATGGAATTAACTATTATGTATTCACGTAGTTTTAAAGTGAAATGCATCGGGACTTAATCGAGGCGTAAAATTTAGTTGTAATCTAAAAAAAAAATGTCTAGAATCCTTTTTTTATTAATAAACATTTTTATAATGATTCCTTATTTTTTAACACTTCAATTTCAATTATTGCAAATGAATTTTTTTAATTTAGAAAGTTGTTTAAAAAATTTAATGATTTTACATTGAATAGTATAATAATTTTTAAACAAGAAAATACAATGCCTGCACATTAATGTTTTTTAACTTAAATGCTTTATGAAACGCTGACAATACAAATTATTGTAAAACATATCCTTATAATGGGTAAGGCTATTATCTGCAAAGGTTTTTTTTTTTTTAAAGCGATTTTTGTCCGAAACTTTCACGCAAAACTGATCAATAAAAGCTATTATAGGTGCCTAGAATTATGGTCCTCTGACACCCATACAAATTATGTGGAATTTATTGATTTGTATGGGTAATATATGACAAAATACCCATTCTCTTTGCTTTCGTTGATCTCGTTTGGGCGGTAGCAACTTCCGTAAGGGCATCACGTTTCGCATTAGATTATACCTAGGGTATATGTCACACTCACTTTTTCTGTTACATCCTGTTATTATTAGATATAATGATCCTAATATAATTTCAGCCATCGATTTCTCGTAGATTTTCTTACATTTCCTATTTTTTAAGTATAATGATCTAGTAATGCTGCCAATTTGATACTTTACTCTAATATTTCATCGCTATATTAAGAATTATTATTTGACGAAAATAGTTTTATGTCTCATTTCCCGAAGACAAATATATATTAGTTATTTCTGTATCGCAATGAACAGATATTTTTAAAATTTTACAACCTAAATTTGCAGCTTTATTTTTAAAAATGTTTTATATATATTATGGTGTGAAAATTCTGTTGAGTATAAAGTTACAGAATTTAAATTTATAAACAATAAAAAGTATTTGAATTTCTTTTCGTATAAAATATTAGGGTGACCGAAAAGTAATATCGTTTCGGAGCATTTGATATTTGTTATCAAGATTTTATTTGTAATCAATAATGTATTCACCCTCGTTACGCAACAACCTTTCATCGCCGGATAGAAAATGAATCGAAAAAAATGAATTGCTTTTTAAGACTAACGAATATTCAATATACAGAAACGACATTACTTTCCGGTCCTCCTAATATTTGGTTTTTCAAAATGCATAAGCTGAGAAAAAAGTATGGTTAAAACTACCTGAATATGGTAAAATTTACCGTGTTTCTGGCTCTGTTGGAACACCAAGAAGCATGGTAATTTTAACTGAAGAACATTGGTAATAATTTCGGTAAAATTAAAAATTTTTGTTTTTTTTTTGTAATATGTGTTATGTTATGTTTAGTAATGTGGCAAAATTTGATAAGTTTATAATTATACCTTAGAGCATGTCATAAAAACCATTTATTCTGCAAAATTTACTTTTCGGTTTCGTATTTTTACTGAGTATGTGGTAATAAGAACTATAATTTTGAACACCAGAAACTCGATTAAACCGTTATGGTTCAAATGCGTATATTTTGGTTTTATTACAAGAATTGTGTTCGTAACAGAAATGTTCTTACCATAATTTTTGTCTTCTCTTATGTTAGAAGAAACTTATATGAAATCCTCATATTCGTTATTGCAATTGTATTGCAAGTGCATTTACATATTACAGATTAATTGTTATATATTGTTACATAAAACAAGTATTTTAAGAAGATGCGAAAAATGCTGAAAATAACTATCATCATCCTAACATATTGTATTTATGCTGTTAAAAATAATCATTTCACAAGACACCGAACATTTAAAACTTACTGCGAACATACAATATTTAGTCTAAATTTAGTCTAGCTAATTTATTCCTCCCAAACTGATTATTATTACTGAAAACTTAAAATTACTACGGTTGAAAATGAATTCAGCTTTAACGGTATAAACGTTTGGGATTTTTAAAAGCTTTAATTTATTCTTGCTCTTAAAACAAGTTGAACTGCTCAAAGTTTCATTCAGAAGTCTGTCAGTTTAAAAGTTGAACAAAAATAGGGTTAAAAATAAGTAAAATTTTAACAGTGCGAAATTTCAATGGATTCAGTGACTTTTCAATGATTTTCCTCTATTCTTATCATATATTTAAAACAATCTGAATTTTAAAAAGTTTGGTTCTTTTATCATTTTCCAAATTTCTTGCCACCGTAATTAAGTACCATGAACTAGGTAAGCATGTAGAGTTTGCGTTCTTAATTTAAGAATCAGCGCATTTGAACTTCGCAAATTTGTTTGATTACTACTGAAAATTTGAACAAAATAACAGTTTTAACAGTGTAGGATTTTTGGATTATCAATAAAACTCTAACGTTCTTAGATTTAATACAATCTGACAATATTGAATCATCGTATAAATTTCTACCACCTTTATAAGATACTATGAACCAAATAAACACGTGAAGTTTGCATTCTTAATACCAATGTGATTCAACCTAAATACAATAATAGGGCTCATCTAGATTTCACACTTAGATTGCATCAAATTCAATCCATGTTACTAATTAAGGAAGAGCGGATTTTATTAAATTTTCATAAAACCATTTTAAATTTTTACCTTGTCCATTTTGCGCAGTAATTGGAACAAAACTTTTGAAAACCAAAAGAAATTTTTTGAATCTTTGAATATTTATTGTAAACATAGAGTTTAAACTTTGAATTCAATAGTCAAAAAATAAGCTAAAATTTTAACACTAATGTTAATAACTTAAAGAATATAGTGCAGAATTAATTAAACTTTAAAACGATGTTAAATATAAACTATTTTTTTCTTCTGAAATATAGTAAAATGTGCATTCATATGACTCTCACTAATTTACTGTTCTCATATGAAAGGTTATGAATTTATTTCTGTACACTATTTAAATTTTTAGTTTTTTTCTAAAATACAATAAAATGCTCATTCATGTGGATTTCTCTATTTTAAATACACTTACATAAAGGGTTTTTTTCCTGAAATACAATAAAATGATTGCTAATATGACTCTCCCTAATTTATTATTCTCATGTGAAAAGTTTATACATTTATTCTCATACACTATTTTTATATACACTTCTTTTTTTCTAAAATACAGTAAAATGTTAATCATGCGACTCTCTTTAATTAACTATTATTCTCTCATGAAAAGTTTTTAATATATTCATATAATCTGTATAAATTATTATGTACACTAAACTTTATTATATTTAAAATAAAGATGTAATGTAACATTTATACTAAAAATACCTTTAGAATGAGAAAAATTGAATTAAATATACTCTTTGGAGATTTTATTAATCAAGCTTTAATCAGCTAAATTCTTCGTAAAAAACTTACTTTAAAGATAGTACATGAAATATCAGACTAATTAAAAATTTCGATGACGCGACCATTGCACGAACCCCATGCATCATATCTTTCTTTTTCTCTTTCAAATTCTTCTCTTTCCAGTTTTAATTAAAATATTTTTCAAAAAAGGAGAAAATTGCACTGCTCTGTTCTGGTCAGAAAGATGAATTTACTTTTCAAAACCTCTTAGAACTAAAGGTTTACGTGTGTGTACTTAATTGATCTGGAAGCTCAGATGGTTAATTAAGTTGAGAAAGTTTTAAATATCCAGTTTTCAACAGCTATATCGGACTGAAAATCGTTTTTCTTACCTAATGTAGGATCTGTTCGAACTATTGGTTTTTTTAGTTTGAGTTCATTTTCAGTTTCAGAAGATTTAATTACCTTCGTTCGTCTTCTAATTCCTGCGTTCGAAATTCCATACTGCTGACGTAGTTTTCATTTTAATAAATTGATGCTGATGTTAGAAAATAATTTTGAGTTCATGTTCGATAATTAATGCTTGTAAAAATGTTATTGAATATGCGAAAAATTGTTTTCAAGACTTTAAGGATTAAATTAAATAATGTACTGTTTTCGATTAGAGAATAATATGCAAGTTAACCATTTTAGTATGGCTATTGCTGCCGAACCCCTCTATAGTGAACCATCTGCGCACGCAGCAATTAGTCCACTATAAGCGATGGTTCACTATATCCAAAGCAATAACAATGTTAAACAATATATAGTACTATTAAAAAATTGGAAACAGTAATAGCAATAGTTCATAATTTGCTTTATCAATTGTTAGGTAATTAAACATGTTGAATTTCTCTTCAACAAAGTTCTTTTACACCAAATTTCTTCATATAACGAAATTTTTAATTGAATGCTAAATAACGTTCAAAGATATATCATTTAACGAATACCTCATACCTCATATAACGAAGTTGCTATCTCACCGTAATGAATTTTTTTGATGTCTACATTTTCAGTTTTTTCAGTTTCAGTCTAAAGATAGAGAATGCTCATTTAGAGAAAAAAGTTAATATTTTATTTAGAAATTTGAATGTTGCATTTAATTAGCTCTTTGAAAACATATTTTTCCAACCCTGTCTTATTTACTCAACGACTGTCATATTTTTCGAATTCTTGGCAACTTCAAATTGGCGCAAATTTGAACCATATTATGGTATTTCTGAAACTTAATATTATAATTCTCCTGATACGGAAACATGGTTCAATTTAACTCTTTCCCGATGTTGCACCATTTCATGGTCCAAAATGACCGTTATTATGGTTCAACATTGAACTGATTTCTCAAAAAGTGTAGCAAATATTTTATACGAGTCTTCACTTTGACGATGATTGATTCTTTTACTTCCATTTATTCAAATAAAACCTATAATTCAAAAAGTCAAAAGATAAGAGCCTATCAGAAAGGTGATGCCCACAAAGGAAAAACGAAACTATCTCCTTTTTTTTGAAAGACAATCGAAAATAAATTTAAGAAAAAAAAGAGAATAAATATCAAAAGAAAGCAACAAAAAATAAGTAAGAAAGAAAAATAAGAGTATGAATTTCGTTATCCATCCAAAAAGTTCCCCCATCAACATTTCATATTCCTCTGCAGCGTGGGAGTTGGAAAAAAAATTATATTTTCCATTTGAATTTTCCAGTAAAAAGTTACCAAATGTCAGACGATCAGTTCAGTTTTTGATCGTCGGGTGCTAACCATTTCATCACCGCAGTGTTGCCATCAATTGGTAAAAAAATCTGAAGGAACGATTCGCATCATGGAAGGAATACTTTTGATGAAAAAAATGTGGGTGGAAGTGAAGTGAAACGCGTGATTGTCAGGCAGGATCTAGAGGAAGGGGAAGAAATCATATTTTTATTTCATTGGGCCCCAGGGTGCCCGTGCGTTGCTATGCGACACCACATATTCGGGTATATTCCCTTCTGGAAATGTTTTTGCCGAGTTAAGCCCTCCTGGTTTCTCATGACTGGTGGAATTTATGTAGGGATCGAGCATAAACATTAAAAATATATTTAAAACTGTGAAATCTTAAAATTATTATTTTCGTTTTATTAACCTATGCCTAAGCTACACAAATTGAGATTAAATTTCATGCATTTTTATAAGTAAAAATTTAAGAAATGCGAGATATCTGATATAGATTTTAATATAAACATTAATTTGCATAAACATTAAAGATTTATTTTAACTGAGAAATCTTAGAATTATTATTGTCGTCTTATTAACTTATGCCTAAATTACACAAATTGAGATTAAATTTAATATATTTTATGAGTAAACATTTAAGAAATGCGAGATATCTGATATAGATTTTACTATAAACATTAATTTGCATAAACATTAAAGATTTATTTTAACTGAGAAATCTTAAAATTATTATTTTCGTTTTATTAATCTATGCCTAAATTACACAAATTGAGATTAAATTTCTTATTTTTTTTATAGAAGAAATGCGAGATATCTGATACAGATTTTAATATAAACATTAATTTGCATAAACATTGAAGATTTATTATAACTGAGAAGTCTTAAAATTATTATTGTCGTTTTATTAACTGAGGCCTTACACAAATTGAGATTAAACTTCAAACATTTCTCTAAGTAAAAGTTAGAGAAATGCGGGGCATCTGATATAGATTTTAACATAAACATTATTTCCATGAACATTAAAATTATATTTAAAAATGAGAAATCATAAAAGTATTATTTTCATTCCTTTAATTAAGCCTAAATTACACAAATTGAGATTAAATTTCATACATTCTCATAAATTAAAGTTAATAGAAAGAAATGCGAGGCATCTGATATAGATTTTTTTAAAGTAATTTTAAACATTTTTACTTATTATTCTTTTTTTGTCAAAAGAAATCGTGTTTTCTGTTTGACAGACTTTTTTTTTCTNTTTATTAACCTATGCCTAAATTGCGCAAATTGAGATTAAATTTCATGTATTTTTATTAGTAAAAACTGAAGAAATGCGAGATATCTGATATAGATTATAATATAAACATTAATTTGCATAAACATTAAAGATTTATTTTAACTGAGAAATCTTAAAATTATTATTGTCGTTTTATTAACCTATGCCTAAATTGCGCAAATTGAGATTAAATTTCATGTATTTTTATTAGTAAAAACTGAAGAAATGCGAGATATCTGATATAGATTTTAATATAAACTTTAATTTGCATAAACATTAAAGATTTATTTTAACAGAGAAATATTAAAATTATTATTGTCGTTTTATTAACTTAGGCCTAAATTGCACAAATTGAGATTAAACTACGAACATTTTTCTAATAAAAAAATTGCGAGGCATCTAAAATAGATTTTAATATAAATATTATTTCCATGAACATTAAAGTTATATTTAAAAATGAAAAATCTTAAAAGTATTATTTTCGTTTTTTTAATTAGGCCTAAATTACACAAATTGAGATTAAATTTCATATATTCTCATAAGTTAAAATTTATAGAAAGAAATGCGAAGCATCTGATATAGATTTTTTTTAAAGTAATTTTAAACATTTTTACTTTTTATTCATTTTTTGTCAAAAAAATTCGTGTTTTCTGTTTGAAATATTTCTTATAACCTGCAAAAGATATCAGCACTCAGAAAGTCAATAAACTTTTTATTGTAAATTCAGTGTTTACCATAAAAATATTAAGTATAACAAAATAGAAAATGTATAACTGATTAACATATTTCATACAATGTCGGGTATCGAACGAGAATAATCTTTTCAACGAACTACCGCACGAACTCCAGTAAATCTCAATCACATAAAATATATTTAGAAAAATGGTTGAGGAGTTGTAAAGGTTGAGAACAAGATCTATCATGGCGGTTTTTCAGAATACTTTCAAAGCATAATTTTTTACATTATTAAGTAAACAATGCATTACAGATTTACTTTTCAAACACTGTGAAAAAAGTACGCTCAAAATTACTAGAATATGATAAAAATTTGCGGTGTTTATGGCTTTACGGGAACACAAAAAAGCTTAATTTTAACTGAAGCGCTTTGGCATTTATTTTGGTATATATGGTAAAATTTGATAATTTTATCATGATACCTTAGAGCATGGGATAAAAACTATTTATTCGATAAAATTTAGTTCTTAATTATGTATTTCTTACTAAATATGTAGAAATAATTATGTAACTATAATTTTGAAAAACAAAATTTTCTCGAAAACTGTTACGATATGAACAGAAAAATTAACAAATTAATGATTTAAATACCGTATATTTTAGTTTCATTAAACCAGTATTATGTGCTTTTTTATACCAGAAATATCATTACAGTACAGTAATTTTGACAGACTTTTTTTTTCTCCGTGCAGTAATAAATCCCCAAAAAATAAAATCAGTTTTTTTACAATATGGTTTAGATTTAATTGACAAAAAATTATTTCATTATTTTATTATATTTGAGTAAATTTCAGCAAAATGTATTTGAGAGGGAATGAAAATTCTCTTTATAAGTCTACCTCGTCGTGTCATACAGAGTAAATAAGAGAACTAAATTATGCTGTTATTGTGTAAAGCAGAACGCAGATTTTTTTGAAGCAATATTTATGTTTGGCTCGAATAAAATATCCTAAAAGTAGTCCAATTCTATCCTGATGTGTTCAAAAATATCTGAGGGAACATCTAAAAGTTCCGATGTGAGTTTTGTCTTTTCCAACGAAATTTCTAAAAAAGATCATTTTTAGTGCCCATGAAGCAGGGGAAAATGTCAGCTCCTGCAATTAAAAAAGTATACATTGAAGCAAATTGTTTAAAAAATTTTAGATATCATGAGCAAGTAACAGCATGAATTTTTTATTCATATTCGATATTTCTATATCATACGAATTTGAAAAGATAGTCTCTAAGGCTCTGTAAACCAAAAATTCCAAATAAAATTACGGTAAACAGTACAAGCACTTTGCGTGCATCCTCTGTAAAATACCTTTTAAAGTAAAATCCCTTTCACCGTAAAATCCTTTTCACCGTAAAATCCTTTTCACCGTAAAATCTCTTTTACCTTAAAATCCCTTTCACCGTAAAATATTATACCGTAATTTTGACAATAACATTTATTTAATTAGAGTGTTTCATTGATTTTACGGTAATTATTACTATAAAAATTACGGTAAGTCAGATGTTTCGCTTCTTAACGTGTAAAAATGGATTTTACGGTAAAAAGAACCGGACCCTGAGTGTCTGAACATTTTACCGTAATCTGATCCTTAATTTGTTTTAACTACATTTCAAAATACATTAAGATGTATTGACACACCATTACGTTTCGTTTTTTTTTTCAAATGGCAGGCACTGAACTTTATTCCTCGCCTTAGAAGATACCGGAATCGTTACTCATTTTACGTTACCCAGTGGGCACCTGTGAACCAAAGTTACAGAAGCGAGCAACATTACCCACGCCACACTGCCACAAACCCGTTCATAGGGTGGGCCACATTCACACACAACAGAGGACAACACAAAGCAACATCCATGCCCAGAGCGGGATTCGAATCCGCAGCCACTGGCTTCGCAGTCAGGAGCGCTAACCGATCGGCCACCTGACCGGCCTATTATGTTTAATTGATGAACAGTTTCGAGAATAAGGCATGAGTATATAAATTGAACACAGAAAACAAAATTTAGAAATGTTTCAAATACATCTAAGAGTTTTTTTAATGCATTTAGAGTAATATATATTTTTAAAGTACTTTGAAAATATTTCCCGTTCGTACAATGAGGGAAAGTATAATCGAAGCTACCAGAATATGGTAAAATTTACCATGTTTCTAATTCTATGGGCACCATCTTGCTCTCCCCTAAAAGCACGATGATTTTTCCGAAGCGCTTTGGAAATGAGTTTGGACAAACTAACAAGAATATATGGTTTTATAATGAGCGATAAAATTTGGTGATCTTATCGTAGTATCTTAAAGTATAGCATGAAAATTATTTATTCGGTTTAATTTTCTTTTTCAGTTTTTTATTTTTTTACTACATGGGTGGTAATAGGAACTATAATTTTGAAAACCAGATTTTCCGAATAACCGTTTTCACAGGAACAAAAAAAAACGAATACATGATATAAATACATATAATTTTGTTTTATTAATAAAAATTATGTTTATTTTCTTTCTTTTTCTACTAGGAATGTTATTACAATAAAGTACGGTAATCATTTTCTCTGTGTAGATCATTTATTAAAAGTCTATTGAAAATAGATTGACAAAGAAACGCAAATGTTAGAATATTTCACTTTCACTATTTAAACAATAAGCAATGTTATATGTGGTTAATGTGATCAGTGTGTAAGAGATAAATGGTTTCTTAGCATGTCATATTTTATAAATTCCAGTTATATGAGTTTTACGTATTTTTTGCAAAGAAATGGATATCTCCCTATTACATCCATTCAGACAATTTCTTTTTTTTCCATTCAAATTAAAGATATTTTATAATAAAAATTTTAAAAAAAAACGTGTTAATTTACACTTAAAAAAAATAGCAAATTTCTCTATGAACTAAACAGTTGATCATAAACAATTAATATGAAAAAGTTAATCATATATACTGAAATTTATAAATATTTATTGACGGGAAATTGTAAAATTAAAAATAACTGAATTTTTATAAAAAGAGCCACTGTTGACCTCTCTATCCTGTCTTATTTCTCCCGTATAATCCATAAATCTGTACATAAGGATGCTTTTAAACTACATTTCGTGTTTTTCAAATAACTTTCCATTGAATCTCGAACAATTTAGTTTCAACTTTGAAATATTTTTATTAAAACCATCAATCTTGATCCCATAACTTTTATTTAAGCTTCAAAATTTATATTGTAAATCCATTTAAATTTTCAAAAAAAAACTGTATTTTATTACAGTCCATTCTGGTTTCATATAAAATATTAGCGTTAGATGGTTGAAGAAAGAAAATACACTTTTTTTTTGAAGTACTACCTTTTAATAACAGAAGTTCGCGAAAACTGAATATATTTTGTGTTAAAAATTTAATAAATGCTTCAAATAAAAGTAAGGAGTTTTGAAGACAGTGCTCAGGGTGCTTTAACCCTTCTTTTACACGTGTTTTATTTCAAAATGCTTTTAAATTTCAATAACACGTTTGAAATAAAATTCATGTATGCTTAGAGTTCCTACATTACTAAATCGTGAACTTTATATTAAATTGCTGGTGTTTTTTTTTTCGGAACATTCAATATCAGTAAAAGTCCTTCCATTCTTTCGACGTACAAAATGAAATAAACTCTAAATACTTTAGAGTTTAAGTTCGGAGCTGTATAAATTCTTTCTAAATCTAATAGAGTGCATTTTAATACCTTTGAAAAATAATTTTTTCTCTTGCAATAAATGTCAGCTCTCGTTTTGCTTAAATTTTATTTTTTTCTTATTGAGAAATAATTTTTGCGTTTTTAATAGCAGAAAGAGTAAATCATAAGTTGTCATATCAGATTACAGCTATATAGAACTGTAATACCGTGATATATTCACAGGAAATATCGATATTTTATGAAACATCACAATATATCACAATAAAATTAGCTTTAATTATTTTTATAGTGATCAACATTACTGTTATATAGTTGAGAATCTAATGTAAGTCTTTTTATTACTGTGGATTATTAAGTATTTAATAGTAATAGACAATGCAGGATACAAATATGTTTAAATATAATAAATAAAAATAATAAATGAATAAATATAATAAATAAATAAATATAATAAATATATAATAAATAATATATAATAAATAAATAAATATAATACTTATTTAAATATAAAAAATAAATTTAAACAAATATTTTTAAAACAATATTAAGTACGTTTGTATTTTTAAAAATCAACAAAAATGATAGTAAGACATTTTCATGCATTTTATCAATTTAAGTCCCAACTGTTGCTTTTTCATTTTGTCTCAATAAAATAAATATCTAGTTTTTATTTATAAGTTTAATCCAAAACAATCTTTTAAAAATGAAATTAAATTCTAATTTAAATCTCTTTATTACGGTGGATTATTAAGTATTTAATAGTAATTTACAATATAGGATTGAAATACGTTTAAGGCGAACAAAATTGAATATGTTTTTATTTAGTCTCTTTTATTGTTCTCTGCATTAAAAAAAACAATTGTATTTACATTTAAAGGAGAACTAACATGTTTCTTTTCTTTTCTAGGTAAGAAATGAAATTTTGATGGTTTAAGATTGCGTTTGTAAAAGTATTTAATTACAGGTATGGTGTTGTATTTTAAATATATATTTAGATGTTATACAGCTTAAAAAGTTAGGTTGAAATATATATTTGAACAATATTTTGACAATTTTTTTATTTTTATGCAAATTAAGTAACAATTTAAGAAAATTTAAGTACATTAACCTCCTTTTTCGACCAGTTTACTCACCTTGTGTCACTTAGTAGTTCATACAAATTACATACTAACTTTAATGGTAACTAAGCCGAATTCGCAGAACAACTTTATTTAAATATTCTAGTTCTATATTTAAGCCTTCACATGGTCAGCATTTTCAGACGTTGTTTCAAATTCTGGTAGAAGATTCGCTTGTTTTTATTTTTATTTTTTTATTTATTTATTTATTTATTTTTGCATCATCTTTCGTTTTATTTTTTAATATAACTGATGCACTAATTTTTTATCAGAATTTAAAATGTTAAAATTTCCTAAACACACATCACGCTCGAATTTAATTGAGTCATGCTTTAAAGAGAAAAAACTGAAGAGAAAAAAATAGTCACTTTCTGCTATGACTTCAGAGGAAGACAGCAAGACTTTCTATACCTGCAAGGGTTGTCTTTTTATATAAGACAGACGGTGAATTCAACACTACTTAAATTATTACTTAAAGTAACCTAAGAAAATTAATCTAAATCAATGATTAATACATAATTAATTTTTAACATTACTTAAATTATTATTTAAGACAATCTAACGAAATGAATAAAAACTATACTGTTGCCAATCGATAGAGAAATACCCGAGTTAATGTTGCCACATAAAATAAATATAAATAGATTGAAAATAACGATAAGTTACGTCTGTTCGAACTACTAGTATAATACTTTTTTTCTTCAGAAAAATAGATCTTAATTTATTTTAGGTTATTTTTTGAAGAAAATTATTTGAAACTTCTATTATTAAATTTCTTTTCATGGAATAATAGATTATAGTAAAAAAATTCACAGTTTCCTTTAAAATGAATCAGCTTTACAAAAGCTATTAATTCTAATTTTATCATAAACTATATAAATGGGAGGTAATACGTCATTTTAATTTCCCCCTTCGTGGACCAAATTAATTCCTTTGCGATGTTTCGGACTGTAAAGCCGGATAAGACGTGGAAGTTTGCATGAATTTAAGATATTTGAGAATTTTTTCTTAGAAAAGCCACCATTATAATTGAGCAATAAAAGGCACGAGTTCAATAAAACACCATCTTTAGAGCCGAGAAAAAAATTCTGAAAAATTACCGTTTTGTTTGGTAATAGTATTTCTGCAAAAAAAAAAAAAAAAACTGTAATTCTGGTATTAGAAACCAAAAGTTACAATATTTAAACCATTGATTTTGGTAATTTTTCTTTTATATGGTAACAGTTTACCTAAATTCTGGTTTTTAAAACTGTAGTTCTTATTACCACACATTCATAAGAAAAAATTAAAACTGATTCGGTATTATGATAAAAATTTAGCAAATTTATCACATTTACCAAATTTTAGCACACATTATAAAACCATATTTGATTTCTATTTTTACTAAAATCATTACCAAAGCAGCTTTGTTAAAAATTATTGAGCTGTTTAATGTTCTCATAGAGCCAGAAACACATTAAATTTTACCATATTCTGGTAATATTGATCATGCTTTCTTTTTCAGTGTGTGAAGGTTGCTGCAAATTTGGAAGATAATAAGGTTCAACTGGCTCCAGCGTACAACTGCACAATTACTATATCAAATGACCTTAACGTGAAGAATTAGAACTTCATGATAACTTAAAAGCGATTTCTTTAAAGCTTTAAGAAACGTTCTAGCGTCTAAGTATATCTTATGTCTCTCAAAACAGTAAAACAAGAACCGGTAGATAGGAAACTATGAAGGTAGTTTTGACCATATTTTTTTCTAGTTCTTTTTTTTTTTTTTTACATTCGATAGAAGACAACCCTCTAATATTTCGTATACTTTTTTTGTATTTTCTTTAGTAATATTTTTCAATATTAGTATGGATTTATGTAAAAGTCTATTTCCATAATTCAATATGATAATTCATTATATCTATTAAATAGTTGAATACACAAAGCAGCTTTAAATGAAAGTTGGAAACTTTCCTGCAGTTTAATTTAATATCAGAACTCCCACAGTTTCACATAAGTTTGAGATTAAGAAAAAGTTCCTGCTTATAAATATTGAGAAGGCCCCTCGGAACGGACAATATCCCTTCTAGGTCATAACTCAGAAAAGCTTTGAAAACTCATGTTTTCAAAAACCCAAGTTTGCTTGCAAACAATGCTTTCCTTTTCTTTATTTCCATTTCTTTCTCCAAGAAATTTTCAATACAAAGTCAAATGATGTTTTTCTTCCTCCTTCACTCACTCTCTTATCCTGGAATGAAAACTAAGGACCGCAATAAAGGGGGGAGGAAAGAAATAAAGAATGAAAATATATATATATAATCCAAATTTCTCTTTCCCTCTATGCTTGTTTGCAAAAAACAGCTGGGCTGTTAGAATAGCTTTATGGGCCCAACGACACGGAAACGTTCATTTCAGTTCTGCGATAAAATTCAGTCACTTATTTGGAATTGTTCGGTTTTTAAGTTCTACAGGAAACTGTCCGATATATTCTTCAGTGTGATTCGTCATAGTTTCTTATCTACCGCTTCTTGTTTTATTGTTTTGAGAGACGTAAGAGATATTTAGACGCTGGAACGTTTCTTAAAACTTAAAAGAAATCGCCTACAAGTTATCATGAAGTTCTAAGGTTTCACATTAAGGTCATTTATGATATAGTAACTGTGGAGTTGTACGCTGGAGTCAGTTGAACCTTATTATATTCCAAACTTGCAGCAAACTTCACACATTAAGAAAGAAAACATGATCAAAATTACCAGAATATGGTAAAATTTACATTGTTTCCGGATCCACGGGAACACCAAACAGCTCAGTAATTTTTACCGAAGCTCTTTGGTACTGATTTCGAATTAACAATAAAATATAATGGTTATATAATATGTGGTAAAATTTAATAAATGTGGCGATGAAATTCAGTCACTTATTTGGAATTGTTCGGTTTTTAAGTTCTACAGGAAACTGTCTGATATATTCTTTAGAGTAATTCGTCATAGTTTCTTATCTACCGGCTCTTGTTTTATTATTTAGAGAGACATAAGAGATATTTACACGCTAGAACGTTTCTTAAAACTTAAAAGAAATCGCCTACAAGTTATCATGAAGTTCTAAGGCTTCACATTAAGATCATTTATGTCATAGTAACTGTGCAGTTGTACGCTGGAGTCAGTTGAACCTTATTATCTTACAAACTTGCAACAACCCTCACTTACTGAGAAGGAAAGCGTGATTAAAATTACCAGAATATGGTAAAATTTACCGTATTTCTGGCTCTATGAGAACATCAAAAAGCTCAATAATTTTTAACGAAGCAGCTTCGGTAATGTTCGGTTTAATAATAAGTAATAAAATTTGGTTATTTTATCATGATACTTTGAAGTGTGGCAAAAAAAAACTATTTATTCAGTTAAATTTACTTTAAAATTTAGTACTTTTTTTATTATGTGTGTGATAATAAGAATTATTAATTTGAAAACCGTTATTTTCCGTTTAGCCGTTATCATATGAACAGAAAAATTACCAAATGAATGGTTTTAATACTGTATATTTTGGTTTTATTAACCAGAATTATGCTGTTGTATAGTCATTACCATACAGTATATTAATTTTACCAGAAAATTTTTTCCCCGTGTTCGGTTCTCAGGTTAACTATATCATTGTACTTCAACTTGATTGCTCGATATAGTTGTTAAATTTTCACCGTTGTTCAATGTAATACCTTGTCAAGGCTCCTGCAAATTTGAAATTTAATAAAATTTAAAAATATTTTTTATTTGTGATTAAAAATATTTTTTATTTTTGATTTGCACGATATTCTGTTCCTTAAAATTTTATGTAAAAAGTACCAGCCTTCGGGATGCCAATACTTTTTAACGTAATTTTTTTCAGTGCAGAACTTTGTTTCGTTAATCAGGCTCCACTCCGTTGTCTAGTTGATCAATCTCTCATACTTTTTTATTTTTTTGAAAATATTTTTTTAAATATTGAGTTTAAGTTAAAAAATATCAAATTATTGAAATCAATTAGTGTATCCAATACTATATACAGCTCACAACCACTTTAGTTTTACATAAATTTTAACTAAAAACATGTAATCAATATTTGGAATTAGCTAGTCACTAAATCACAAGTTATTTAGACGGTCATATGAAAGTTTATTAAAACGAAAGAATTCAAAATTACCCAAAACTAAGAGTGGGTGTGTGTCTATACTTTTTTTTCTTGCCTCCGTTCCTCCTACACAGGCATATTTAGGCCCACTAACCCGAAAAATCTACGAATGGTGAAAGTGAGGTGTAGGCTGTAGTTAGATTACCGTAACAAAGGTGGGCTTAAAGAGATAGATCATAGCTGCCTACTCCTATGCATCGCGCTCTATCAACTTGGCGCACATGAGCACGCATGGCGCCTCTGTATTAGATTGATAGCAATTATTGAAAGCTGGAATAGTTTCTAATACGCCATCTGAATCGCCAATGATAAGACGAGAGAAATTGTTAACATGCTTGCATATAAGATATGACGAGTTAGGATTGCGTGCACAATTTGTTTATTTTTAAAAAGTGACAATAGAAACGAAGCAATTAATACAATAGAATTAAATAAAAAAAAATTTAAAAAACTGTTTAATTGTTAAACTGATTTTCTGTTTAAGTAGATTAAAAATAAGAGAATATTTCTGTTATTGTCAGTCAGATATAAATCGTTGGGTGAATAGCTTTCAAAACAATGATTTTTAAACATAGAAAACTCTATGTTGCACTCGCATACACTTTTTTAAATCTGATAAGATTTTGATAATCAGATTCAACTTTTATTTAGTAAAGTGACAAAAGACAAACATTTGAACAGTTGCATCTCCTTCAAATAAATAAATGTTGATTTAATAATATATAGATTTAAAAATATGTTAATCAATATATTAATTTAATAATATATTTATGAGCAAAACAATTCAACAGGCAACAAAAAAAATTTCAAAGTACATTTTTATTTTATTTTTTTGTCATAAGTTTTTGTTGAAACTAATTTAAAACTAATTTGAAACTGTAATTTAATTTGAAACTAATTCTAACTGTATTTTAAGGTTATTTGCGCTGTAGTTACCTGCTATATAGTTTAAAAAACTAACCTGAATGTCATTTATAAATATACTACCCGACAATAATGTAATAAACACTTTCAGCGTTTGATATTTTTTTGAATTTCTCCTGGAATAGTTAGAGAACTATTTTGTAAATTTAAAAGTTCATGCAATTTTTCATACTTTGCAATAAAGCTTTGAGAGATCGACAATAAATTAAGAAAGAAAACAAGTAGTCTTGAACACCGTATGCCAGAAAATTAAGCAATAAGCTAGTAACTTGGTTGTTATTTGCAATGACTGAATAAAATTACGTTAATCTAGCTTAAATATTTATGCACTTATGAACATTTTTATAAATAATTAATTTCTTTCGTCTTATGTATTTTTGCCCTAATTTTGAAAATATTCAGTTTTGTTTTACGTTTAAAAATTTGAAAAAGAATTGTTAAAAAATGCGCAAGACATGAGTATTTAAAGTTGCTCTTTTGTACTATGCGCACGCGTAAAAAATTATTTTTTTCATAATTTCATAGGGAATTGCATTCGCAACTAATGGAAAAAATCTGATTTAAATATCTTAAAAATGTGAAAAGTTTCAAGTAATTTTCTAAGTAGCTTTTTTTTTACTTTTTAAAAGAAAGCTCAAAATAATCAGAGGGTTTTCCCAAACTTTATTATGTAGTATTATAAATTAAGATTCACTACAGTAAGCCTAACCCGTCAAATATGAATTCCATTAAGTGATATACTCTATATTCCTTCACCAAGAAAGAGTATGTTTATTTCTTACTTAACACAAGGACAGGCACGATGCCAGGTAGTATAATAAATTAATTATGCAACAATTAGTTATGTATAAGCAAATTCATTATACATCAAAGTTGCCAGATACACGAAATGAAAATGATCATGATTAAAATAAAGAAAAACTAGTCAGGGACGAATTATTTTAATAAATTAGATATGTGATACGGAGTTGTAGTTGATTAACTTCAAGTTATTTAATATTCTAACTTATGAGGAGAAGCTCAGCTCTACTTTAGTCAGTATACAGAAAATTAACAAGCCATCTTGTTTATGCACAACCAGCTGGCGCTAGGGTCATAAAGTCAAAGGTGGTTGTGTATCAGTAGTCTTCTTCTTCTCGAGTTGAAAGTATTCCATTGTATTTACACTACTACAATATGCAAAAAATATGCTAAAAATTAAAATCCACAATTTTATGTAAGAATTAAAAATAACTATAAGAAAGTTAATTTGGATTAATTAATTATATTTTTAAAATAATTTTTAACACATTTATGAGTCTTTTTTTTAATCTAAACTACATATTTTTAAGTAA
Source organism: Parasteatoda tepidariorum (assembly GCF_043381705.1). Classification (NCBI taxonomy): domain Eukaryota; kingdom Metazoa; phylum Arthropoda; class Arachnida; order Araneae; family Theridiidae; genus Parasteatoda; species Parasteatoda tepidariorum. The sequence continues at coordinate 47,535,370 of NC_092213.1, read as the reverse complement.
AAATTACATAATTAGATTACGTATTAACGATACATATTAACGACCATAATTTGAAGTTCGGACAAGAGGTTAAAAATAAATAAATTTCAGAATATGTTACAAAATTTTAGATATTTAAACACTTTTAAAACAAATTCATGGAATTACAGTATTTAAATTGATCTTAGAAGAACAAGTAAAAAAATGGCCTAAGTGCAAAATTCCGACAATAATTGCGTTTTAAGGTACTATAACTCTTTTACGCGGATTCTTTTGTTCGGAAGATTAGCCATTCAAGTGACGTATTACTGCGGATGGAAAATTCAATAACCGCTGCCACGCGTGGCACATTAAAGTCATAAAAAATCTCGACTTTAAAGTCATCGCCAACTCAATTATAAAAAAAGGTCCAAGAATTTATGGAACAGATATTAAAACTTAGTTTCTTTGGATAGATGCCAAATATTTCGACATTAGAATAAGCTAACTAAAAAAAAAGATTTGTTGTTCAAGAGGATTTTAGGACATTGTTGTTCAATTGAAAAACAAATTTTTCAAATGCTTTTTCTTGAAAATGCTAAATATGTTTTTCTGTAGTCAAATGAATAGATTTGTTCACTTTATTTGAAACAGTTGTGTTAATTATAGCCTCCTTTTTTTACACGGAAAATATTATCAGAAATTTTATTATGGCGACCACATGGATTTTAGCTCTAATGCAGTGTATGCGAGTTTTTAAAAATTTTATCTTACAACATTTTTGACAAAAACTGATATATTTATTCAATTAACTGACTCAATACATTAGTTTTTCTTGTTATAGTGAATAATATGATCTTACTCACTCAATATATCGCACGCCTGCAAGAAAAGTGACACAAGTCAAAAAACAGCAATTTTGAGGTTATGTCAATAAAAAATATGTATGATGTGCCCTATCAAGCTCAAAAAGTGTCTCATCTCTAGGTTGAGCTCAAGATTGTGCTATTTCAGATTGTACTCAAGATGTGCTATTTCAGATTGAGCTCAAGATTGTGCTATTTTAGATTGAGCTCAAGATTGTGCTGTTTCAGATTGTGCTCAAGATGTGCTATTTCAGATTTAGCTCAAGATTGTGCTATTTCAGATTGTGCTCAAGATGTGCTATTTCAGATTGAGCTCAAGATTGTGCAATTTCAGATTGTGCTATTTCAGAATAAGTTTTACAGTATTATTTAAGTTGATTTTTCTCCAATGCTTTTTTTTACTAGTGTGACTCTTCTTGTCGGGGTGCGATGTGTTTTTCTAATTTTGACAAATAATAGGAGCTAGCTGACTTGTGTTACTTGATATAATTTGAGAAACTAACTAAATTATTGGAACGATGCGAACTAATATACTGAGATTACCAGCAACTATACGTTTATTACCTGCAAAAAAAGAAGAATAGTGGTCAAATAATTCTTTAAGCAGTCAAAATAGACCCTTATATATTCTGAAATTATTTGTTAGAGGAATGTTTGAAGGTCATTTTTGGTGTCCTTTACAGTTATAAATTTTAAAGCTTGTCAAAGGGCGAATATTGTTCAAATATGCGGTGAATATAGTGCTAAATTGTCTCATAGAAAAACAACCTATATTCCATTTTTTGAAAGTAACCTTCATCTTTCTGGCTGTCTGCAATTTCTCAAACAAAAAACAACTACCTTTATAGTTTGTCTAAAGTAAAAACTCCCCTATTCATTCGTCTGGACCCGTGGCTGTGGTAACGAAGTATAACTATTTCAAGTAGGGGTGGGGGGCCATCGCTTAGGACATCGGGCTGACGAGAGAAACGAAATTTTTTTCATCGGTCTAATGTGTGAACCCTAGAGTGAAAAGAAGTTGCTTTACCTGAAATGTGCTTTATTCTTGTTTCCATAACAGCAGACTTTCTGGTAACTGGAGTTCTTACCGTAGACAAACTATATTTTAATTTCGGTTGGTGGTCGTAGAAAAGCATGCACTATAAATAGTATAAATATTACTAAGCTAAGATCAATCAATCATGTATAGGTCTGAGAATATCTCGTAAATATTTTTAATACTTCTTAAATATATATCACTCTCTTAAAAATTATTTAATTTTGAGCCATAATATTGGTATTTTGAGTTATAATAAAAAAAATTTCTACCCTTAATAAAATGCTGAACTAAATTATGATTCGATCAAGCTTAACCATAATCAAGTTTAAAAATATGATAGGGTTCAATTTAATACCTTATTAAGGTTGGAGCAAATTTATTTTATATCCAGGTTTAAGTAATTCCAATTTTCACACTGAGAATAAGAAGTATGGTCAAAACTAAAAGAAAATGGTGAAATTAATCGTGTTTCTGACTCTATGAGAACACCAAAAAGCTCGATAATTTTTACAGGAGCGCATTGGTGATGATGTTGGTAAAATTAACAATAAAATATTGTTTTATAATGCGTATTAAAATTTGTTAAAATTGGTAAAATTTGGTGATGTTATTATGATACTTTAGAGCATGGCATAAAAATAATTTATTTGGTTAAATTTACTTTTTAGTTCTGTATTTTTTACCAAAAGTTGGTAATAAGAATTATAATTTTTGAAACCTGAACTTCCGGTAAACCGTTACTATATAAACGGAAAAATTACTTAATGGTTTAAATATCGTATATTTAGGTCTCATTAACCAGAATAATTTTTTTACCAGAAATGTCATTACCATACAGTACAGTAATTTTACCAGATTTTCCGCGTGGAAAAGTAATGTTCAATTTTTACCTTAAATTCATCTATGAATAAGTCAAATACTTTCTGTACTTGACTTCAGATTTCTATAAGTTATTCAAATTCTTACTTTTGGTTTAGTTATCTTTAACCTCATAACAATTGTAAACAAATCAACTTTCCGATTATGTTAAGATTAAAAATTTCCATATTTTTAAAATGAAAGTTTGAATTTTCTATTGTAACTAAACTTAAATTGACACATATTAATATTTCTAGTTGGAAATATCTAAGCAAATCTAATGAATTGCTCAGTCTAGCAATCTCGTGTCATTAAATGTTCTCTACCCAGCCAAACCAAAGACAATTTTTTACTTAGAACTTCTTTTACCAAATAGGCATTCTCTGTACAATTGTGTGCATTATTCACATTAAAGAATTAACAATAGTCTTTTTTAAATATTTTCTTTCCTTTTAATTATACCAAACCATTAAATCGTCGGACAATCGAAATAATATAATATTCAGGCCTAAATTATTCTTATGGTATATGGCAAAGTTTAACTGGATCACGCAATCTGGCTTGGTCATAATGGAGAAAACACTAAATAATTGAAGAAAAAAAAACATTTCAATTTAATCATTTAAAATACATACAAAACCAGTCACGTATACTTTATGTTATTTAAAGAAGTTGTAAATATTTATTTCCATATTACATTTAAGTTCTAAATTTAGCGTTTAAAACGTCCATCTAGTTCAACAAAATTTGCTTCGTGTTTTGGCAATTCCGAGAGATGCTCTTTAATAGTATAAACAAATCTCCGTCTCGTGAGTGTGCCAGACAAGTAATAAGGAAGTCAAAGAAAGGCTATTGACTTAAGAATTTTGTTGCCGGACAGTCGTAATCGTCAATCACAATTGAACACAGTAGTTTGTGAACGTAATTTTATTACTTAAGTTGTCATTGTGCTTCTTTGAGATGTTATTTAAATGGAAGTGGATTATAAAAATTAAGATAAACTCATTTTATTTCATTCAGTATGAAATATTTTTGGAGTTACAAAGTGGCATGGTATTTGTTGTTTTGTAAATCAGTATTAATGTACTTTTCGTGTTTAGGGGTGATTCTGAAAGCTTTTACACAAAAGAAAAGCCACTGCTTGCGTGCTTTAAACTCGAACCAAGGCTATAATTTTAAGCTGCACGTGCTATTTTGTTGGATGGACTGAACTTTAAAACAGACAAATAACTTAAATGTTTTTTTAAAAAAATATTTAACTTTCTTTGTTTAAAAAAATGCCAATTAGCGAGTTGTTTATATTCTTAAACAACGCAGCATTTAGGTAGTTTTATAAAAAAATTAAACACTAACGCTTTTCATTCTCACATAACTGTGGATTTTCTTTTTATTGATATTTTGCGCCATTTCCAAAACTGATGTCTAGTGAGTTATCTATCGAAGTCCAAGAATTTANGGAACGGGATTATAAAAATTAAGATAAACTCATTTTATTTCATTCAGTATGAAATATTTTTGGAGTTACAAAGTGGCATGGTATTTGTTGTTTTGTAAATCAGTATTAATGTACTTTTCGTGTTTAGGGGTGATTCTGAAAGCTTTTGCACAAAAGAAAAGCTACTGCTTGCGTGCTTTAAACTCGAACCAAGGCTATAATTTTAAGCTGCACGTGCTATTTTGTTGGATGGACTGAACTTTAAAACAGGCAAATAACTTAAATGTTTTTTTAAAAAAATATTTAACTTTCTTTGTTTAAAAAAATGCCAATTAGCGAGTTTTTTATAATCTTAAACAACGCAGCATTTAGGTAGTTTTATAAAAAAATTAAGCACTAACGCTTTTCATTCTCACATAACTGTGGATTTTCTTTTTATTGATATTTTGCGCCATTTCCAAAAACTGCTATAAAGTGAGTTAGCTATCGAACGTAGCTTGACCTAACAATCATCAATAGTTGTTTCAAACTTAGAACAATTAGAAAAATAGCATATTAGTGAGTGAAAAGCGTTATTTCATACGACGACATAAGAACAGCCTTAATATGGTTTTTTGAAACATTTTTGCCTTGGAAAATAAAAAAAGCTACAGTTTCAATGCCTTACACTTGAAGCAAAGATACAATTTTAAACTATGCATGCCATCTTGTTGTGAAGAATTATCTGAGGTTCAGAACGAACAAATAACTTAAATATTTTAAAAGCTTTATAAATATTGTCAATTTGGCGACCTTTTTCAACAATATAAAAATTATAAAAATCAATGTCTTATTTCAATTGTTTGCAAATTTTTATGATCCCAGTTAACGCAGCATTGGAGTAAGTTTTTAAATATTAAAAAAGTAGACCTCAAATGCTTTCCATTTTCTCAAAACTGTTGCTTTTCTCAATATTGAATTTTTTTTTTACCATTTTTGGAATTAGCATATGGGAGCTGGCTAAAGATAGGCTAAACATGACCTAACAGTCTTGAGTGACTGTTACAAACTCGCAACAGTTATCAAAACAGCATATCGTAACAAAACTTGCTACTTTCTGGGGAGCCGATGGCAAGGTGGTTAAGCATCAGACTACGAAGCCTAAGTTTTAAAGTTCGATTCCCGTCAGGCAAGTTGCCTAAAAGGGGTTTTTGTTGAAGAATACATCATAATTCCTTCTCTTGTCATTCTTTCGATACTGTTTGCATTGTTAATTAAACAATTTCTAGAATTTTCGGATTCTGGAATGTTCTGTTCTAGAAAGTTCGATAATTGTATATAAGCTCATGTAACAATCAGTTCAGCTGAATAAAATATCAAGTTGAGATTAGCACTCTTTGTGATCATCTTTAACACGCTGAACGCCACGCTAATTTTACATGACTTGCCCATCTGGCCACGGTAAATAACTACAAACTAAATTTTCAAATATTAGACGGATTTTGCTATTTTTTTGGATGGTTTATCATGACATATCTGACAAAAGTGGTGAATTATATAAGCCTACGAATTGTTTAAAGATAGTGGTGGATAAAAATCTACTAAATTCAATTTATTAAACCTAGAATCACAGTAATTAAGTAAATTTTGAATACATTTTCCGCAATTCCATAAAAGAGTGTAAATTTTGTAGTTCTATATCATATTATACGCTGTCAGCCAGCTGTTTTTCGCGGCCTATGTGAAAGGTCAGTGTCAGCCACCGGTGGTTGACGCGGCCTGAATGTAATTTCAGTGTCAGCAAGCGGTGGCTGACGCGGCCTAAATGAGAAGTCCAGTGTCAGCCACAGATGGCTTACGCGATGCTCAACGTGTTAATAATCCCGCACTTATCTAATCTATGTGACAATATTTTTTGCAAAAAAGTATCATTTCATGCGACAACAGAGCCTTCGAAAAACAACACTGAGATGCTTTTCTGTAATCTTTAATGTTTATTCCAGCCAAAAGAAGAAAAAAAAACAAGTTTCAGTACTAACCAGAAATTTAAATAGAAACTTGGAGCCATATAAAAATCCAAATTTGCCTTTAAGGAAGAAGGTCATCGTATCTCCTACAGAAAAATACAATCTCGTTATTTTCAATCAATGATAGTGATAATAAGAGAAGATACAGCCTTTTTTGAGAAATATTTCAGACTTGTTGCTTTTTTACACGTAACAGTTTACTCATTTGAGGAAAAACCTACAACCTATAAATCCATTAGAATTCTCTTACGTTTCTTTTTATTAAATATGCTAATGAAAATTATAACTGTTGTATTAAATAAATTTTGTGGGAGTATTTCAAGTTCGAACTCTTTGTTTCCAAAAGATATTTACTTTATTTGAATACATAACTACAACAAACAATTACCTCACAAACAAAAAATTACTGGACCCATTTTGATTTATCTTTTAAAAAGCGAAACCGGATATAGTATATTTAAGGGTGTGTCCGAAATATGATTCTCAGCAAATAGTTCTAGTTGACTTTTATTGTTTGGATTCGTAAGTAAACCATTTTTTATATTCTATAATTTACCGCGCCTAATAGTGCATGATAATTGATGACAACTGGTTTTATTTATAGTGTTCTAAGTTTAACAATGAATGATGATTGTTTTTGTAAGTAAGAGAATGAATTCGAGTTTCCCTTTTTTTTTTTAAATCAAAACTTACTAGTCCAGATTAGAATTGAATGTTTACTGCTAATTTTAAATTGTATTATTTTTGTCTCAACCTAAACAATTCGGTCCTCATTTTAGACAAATATTTACATTTCACATTGTAAAACCTTACAATGGTCGACACAGTATGTGGTTCCAGAAATTTAATATCGTCAAATTAGAATTTTTTTTATTCCATATTCGGCCAAAAGTGCGTAAGCGCACCATTTCTATAAATATACTTTTTATTAGCACTGTAACATTTGTCTTTCACTAATTTTATTTTTTTCTGGTGTTATCAAAAGTTTTGAAGATATCTATAAAATATTAGTAATTCAATTGGAATAAACACTCTCTGTTGAGAAATTTTTTAACTACGCTAGTTTCTGAACTAGATATGATAAAAATTTGACTTTTTAAAATTGCATGATTATAACAATTGAGATTAATCATATATTTTTATGATGGATTCAAGTTGCAAGCTCTGTAAATAAGGAGAATAAATAAATTTAATAAAATTGTAGTGTTCAACTAAATGGTTTCTCCGATGATGTACATAAGCACCATTTTATTTCTTAAATAAAATATTATTTTTTATACCCGTAAGTTTTATTGTGTCTTAATGAATGCAATTTAAACTTAGTTCAATGAAAATAATACTACATTTTACGAAATTTCTATACTTGGCTTAAAATGGGTAAAACGAACTCAAATGACAAAATAATCCCATAACCCTTGATTATTAAGTAAGTATCTCCCGCAACAGCTAGTTGATGGCCAGAAATTGAGGCTAACGACAGGATGGTGGCAATATGACCAACATTGTTCATTGACCACCTTTACTTTCTAAAAAGGTTAGTACCCATTGATCTGAAGAGGGATAGGATTCTAGCCATACCAGGGAGAAAAACACAGTCTCTGCAATGTGATCATGGTACCTTAATCACTATACCATCACCACTAACATCTGTTTGTAGCCTCATAAAAAAAACGAAATGTTTATTGGAAAGTTGTTATTTTGTAATATAGGCTACGTGTACTTGCATTCCAGGAAAATAATTTATAAAAACTGTAAAAATGGCTAGTTTTCCCGGTGATGTCTTAAGAGGACCCAGTGAACATATTAACTGTAGAAATGGAATATGTTTACGTTCTATGTCTAACACGATTTCGGTCAGGAAAGGAATCTTTTAGTTAGAACCGGAAATCAAACATGGGTCACCAGCATAGGCGGTGAACATGTTTTTAACTATATTCTTTCCAATTATATACTGCAATGTCTAAGTATCTTTTAACACATTTTATATTCTACTTCCTTATGTTTCAATAGTCTAAATATATTCCATTCGTTTTATATAAAGACTACATTCATTTTAATACCATTTGTTTTGAATATTTCGTATATTTTTAAGCATGGTTTTCTTATAAATTTGGTAGTTTAGTAGAAATGTCTGAAATATCCTAACATAATAAATAAATAGATTAGTGAAAACTCTTAGGGGCAGAATATGATATGTATTATTCTGAAAGCTCGCTAATTTCCATATTTAAGAACATGCTTTAGTAGGGTGCTTTGTCTGTCTAGACAGGAAGTTTACAGAAGAGAAATGCTTTGTAACCAGTTTTTTTAGTGTTTTTTTTGTATTCTTGAGATAACCTTCTAAAATGTGGAAACACAACATTAGTGACTTAGTATATATTTCCACTAAATTTAGAAAATCTGAGACATTAAATGGACATTAAATTCTGACGAGACATCAAATAATTTAGCTTTCAATGAAAATTTTGCTACTTCCTGCTTATTATTTGCATTCTATAGACAATTCGTTTTTCTGCGACTTATTCAACTGTCACTTAACATTTTTACTAAGTTTTTCAAAAGATCTGGATAGACAATAATTAATGTAGTTTTCAATAGAAAAAAATGCTTTGTAAATATTTTGATGTTCAATTAATGCTGTTTTTTTAGTATAGAGTGGGTCTAAAAGTCATTAAAATGTCATAATTTTCGCAAATTTGCCTAATTTAAGATGGTTTGTAAACAGCTTTCTGATACTTTTATGCAATCTAGAGAGGATTATCTAAAACTCGTTAAACCGCCAAGTAAGGTAAACTTCTACAATGTTCTTAAATCTTAAACATAGACAGTATTCTATTGAGGCATTAATTAATGTAGTAATTTTCAATCGAAATATGTTCCGATAAATAAGTTTTCTAGAGCATGGATTGAGATGATTTTCTAAGAAACTCATTAAGATGTCTTTTAACATCCACTTCGACTAAACTTTTCAAATTAATATTATTTAAACCGATAAACGAAGAATAACCATACTTCCATACAAATATAAAAACAACTTCATTTTTTCCCCAAAATTCCTAAACATTAAAAAAAACTACACTTTCTTTTTATCTCTAACAAAATTGCCAGCAACAAAACCGAACTAGCCCAACACAAGATGTCGTATAAACAGAACCAACCAAGCACTAATCTAACTCGTTTCACACACCCAAGAACATAAAAGAGTAAAATTGCTCAAGTTCCGGGGGACCATTTCCAAGCCAGCAAAACAATTATTGCTTTCGCCGGTAAATCCGGAATTCCTTTTGCCACTATAGAATCTTTCGAGCGCCAGGACTAATCTGTTGAAGAAAAGGAGGACACCTAATTGCTCTTTTCACATTTAGGAAACTTGGAAGGTTTGATGAGAATGTAGGGTCAGTGCCTGGTTGATTATGTCTCTTGGCCATCCCCTGCTCGTTCGTTATCTAGAATCTTGTGGTTAGATACGACAATAAAGGCGGAAATTGAGAACTTTAATGAGACCACACAAATTTTATAAGGGAGTTTGGGTATAAGAGCAACCGCCTGGACTGCCCACAAGAGACAGCTGTCTCGTTAGCCAGCCTTCCGAGGGACTCTATTTCTTTTCGTTTATTTTGAAGTTTGTTAAAGTTTTTTTAATGGAATGTCTTGCCTTAGGGGAAATTAAATACTGTCCTATCAAAGTAAATATTATCTGGTTAATTTGATCATATTGAAAATAATGTGAGGGATTCAGCCGTTAATCTTAGAGACTACGAACAAAAATGAAGTACAAATTATCAACATCTAAAAATTATAAAACGATTACAACTAATGAGAGACTAGAATTTACTTAATTTTAAAAGCTTTGATTGTATTTTTTTAAGTATTTTCTTTACGAACAAGAAAAAAGGGTATGTAATGGGAGAATTGAATGTATTATTTACCATTTTGATCATTCTCCCAATCTCTTAAGAGGGCGCTATGCCACGATAAAAACTTTCATGGCGAAATCTATTTCCATTCTACTGGTATTTAAGAGTTAAAATACTTGAAAAATATTAGACCATTTCTTAAAGCGATGCAAAAATTGTTTACTTTACCATTCAAAATATTTCCATCCATTATTAAAAAATAGTAATAATAATAATAAATATTTACTAAAAGTTACTTTTTGCATGGAATTATCTTTGGACAAACGAATTTTATAATTGTGTGCAAAAAATTTCCGAGATATGGAGAAGTACACAAAAAGTGAAATTGACATTAAGGGGTCTGAACTTTGGACAGCTCTCCTGACTAAACTATTGGGACCATATTTTCCTTATTGCGGCTACCCCTATATTTTTAAGGTCAAAAATTCGAATCAATCGTGAAAAAAAGTATGTTTATTCAGAGAAAGTACGTTTTTGTGTCTGATTTCGTAACTTAAAAAATTGTCTGCACTAATTACTTCGCATATTTGAGAATTAGCTAATTAATTAGCATATTGCCCTAGAACGTGCAGATCCGATCATTAGATCAAAAGTTATTCAGGGTGCTTCTTTTTTTCCGTGGACTATAATTTAACATTTTCAGGAAATTTTGCAACATAACACCACAATGCACCGAATCATTTTATTACTTACATAAAACCTACGGCATTTTTCACCAAAATCCACTTAAAAACGTTTTCTTGAAAAGTGGTTTATCATTTTATTGCCCCGATCTCTTTAATCATAAATTATAAAAATAGCAATATTCAAAATAATAAAAAAATTCCAATAAATGATTATATTTAAAAGAATGCGTATTAAAAAATAAATACAAAAATGAAACTACTTTTATTTCCTTACTATAACTCCGTTAAATGCTGTTAAACATACTAACAGAAAGAGTTTGTCTCATTATCTTACGCAATATGTTGTATTAAATTCTGATTAAATTGCGTAATAAGAATTTAAACCTTGTAGTCTTTTGTTTTTAACCTATTGAAAGTCAAACCCAACATCAGACGTAATTTTTGCCCCTTTAATATAATCATATCCAAACGAATTTATGGCTAATTTAATATTCTTATTAACATCAACACTCGATGCTAATGTTATTTTTATGCCTCCTTTTCAAACTTCCTTCAAATCATCATAATTCCAAAAACTTCATTAAAGGGGGAAAAAACTCACAAAAATTTGCATAGCTTATCTGATCTCTAATTTCACAGTAGACTCGCCTGCTGCTATCTACTTTTTTATCCACAAAAAAAATTAAGAAAAACATCTTACGGCACAAACTAATCTCGAATTTGAATATCTGGCTCATCCCCCCTCTCTATATCATCAAAGTCGACTGGTGATAAGAAAAGTCGCCACCTGAGATCGGGCGACAAATTTAGCAGGTCTAGATTACATGTTTGGAATACGAACCATCTCATTTTAACCTAGTAAACGAGTTTTTGATTCGATTTGGCGTCGGTTCCCAGGTTGCACTTGGGAGGATATTCCAACTTGCTCTCTGATTCTCTTGTGAAAGTTGAGTGGGAGTTGCAAATAGTACATATTGGAGAGGAAAAGACTATTTGCATAGGATGATCGAGGAGTTATGGAGTTTCTTCGCTTTACTGAAGCGCAAGGCGCCACGCAAAAATCAATATTTGGCGGAATATGAAACTGCTTGCAAAAAAAGGCTTTAACTTAAGTTTGTGGTTAATTTTTGCAAAACTTAGTGAATCAGAAAAACCCATTGTTGCACATTTAAGCTTAACGTAATTAAAAAAAATTATTCATTAGCACATTGAGAAAAAAGTATATACAAAATTACCAGAATATGGTAACATTTGCTGTGTTTCTAGTTGAATGGGACCACCAAGAATCTCGGTAATTTTTACCGAAATGCTTTGGTAATGATTTTGGTAAAAGTAGTAACAATAAAATGTCCTTCAACTATTCGAATATTCTATAACTATTATTCTAGTATTCTATATACTTAATCATTAGCAGATTGAGAAAAAAGTATGCACAAAATTACTAGAATATGGTAACATTTGCTGTGTTTCTAGCTGAATGGGACCACCAATAAGCTCGGTAATTTTTACCAAACTACTTTGGTAATGATTTTGGTAAAAGTAACAATAAAATATCTTTCAACTATTCTAAGATTCTATAACTTTGAAAATTTAACTAAATTGTTACTCAAATTTATTCCAACTAATTTTAATAAAATGTGTTGAAGCTAATTAATTATAAATTAGTAACTTAAACTTTAATAAAATAGCCTAACTATTAGCCTAAATACATGACGTTTAAATTGGTTTGTGATATTTTGTAGAATAATGCTCTAAAATTCATTAGAAAGAAGGAGCCCATCGCAACCATTGTATTACTTTTCTTTCTTTAAAAGAAAAAAAAATCTTAACGATCTAATTTTGAAAAGCTAATTCAAAAGGAAAGTGTTTTTGCATTTAAAAAGTTTTATAATCATCATTTGTTCTTTTTAATGAAGAAGGAAAAAAGCTAATTAAATCTTCAGCTTAATTTTTGTTTTGGAGGAAACGTTTAATTATCGTTTCTTAAGTGTTATTTTAACGTAAACCAAAAAGAAACAACGATAATTAAATTTCATTTTGCTTCCCTTTAAGAGTAAGTATTAGTTGTTACGAGTCCGGTAAGTAATTGGGATTTTCATTTTAAGCCTATTATAGATTAAACTTAATTAAAAATACTTAGTCAAATTTCATAGTTTTAATATATTTTATTATTCAATGTATTCTAATTAGTTATGAAATAATTAAAAAAAATTGAATTTTAAGTATTTTAATTAGTATTACGTATTTTAATACGGCGCTGTGGTTTTTAATTGCATTTTCCAAGATGTGTTTTAGTTAAATTAAGACAAAAAAGTTTATTAAATACATACTTAGCTTTCTATACACTGTAACTAATTATTTCTTATTATGGTATAGATTAGAATATGTTCCTATTAACATAATATTCATATTTGAAAGGAAATGTTTTTGTACACATATTATTACAGCACATCTAGTAAACAATAAATAACTAAAAAGGAATTTTTACCGAATAAATGATTTTTATGATTATCATGATAAAATAATTCAATTTTACTACTCTTACCAAAGTTTATCATGTATTATAAAACAATATTTTTTGTTAAATTTACCAAAATTATTACTAAAGGGCTCTGATAAAAACTAGCCAGCTTTTTGGTGTTCCCATAGAACCAGAAACATGGGAAATTTTTCCTTATTTCGGTAGTTTTGAGAATACTTTTTCTCATTGCAGTAATATAAAGATATGTTAAAGATATTAAAAAGATAATATGTTAAAGATATTTCTAATGAAAAAAAAATTATTCTTGTATTAAAAACTATTTGGTAACTTTTCCGTTCATATGGCAATGGTTTACTGAAAATTCTGGTTTAAAAAACTATATAATCAGACATTTTTTAAAAAAAATTCAAAACTGAAAAATAAATTTAACCAAATAAATGGTTTCTATGACATGATCTAACGCAACGTGATAAGATTACATAAATTTCAGCACATTTACTAAATTTTAACCACAACCCTTACCTAAAGGCTTCGGTAAAAAATGCCAAGATTTTTGGTGTTACCATAGAGCCATAAATACAGTTAATTTTATCATATTCTGGTAGTTTTGACCATACCTTTTTTCTCACAGCAATTTCCGCAAAAAAAACTTAATCTTACAAACGTTAAAATTGTGATGAATCAGTACTATATTAAAACTTAGAAACATTTATTTCTTTTTTAAATACATTTACGTGAATATTGATTTTAGATTTGTCATCATACGCCCACGCACAGAAATAACTCAAGATATTTTAATAGCGAATTTATGTCATTAAGATAATTGCAAAATTCCAATTTTCGATATTGTACTTATCATAAAAAACATCTTTTATCTGATTGCCATCTTTTATTACATTTCTTCCCATAATCAAATTAACTAAGAACGTTCATCAAATTCGACCAATTTTCCATATCGCCCATACCCACTAATGAAATATTCCTTTTTATACCTCTTCAATCCTTCTCTCTAACATTATTATCAAAAGGCAGGAGGGTGCCATAAACTAAAACTTAACGGTTATTTCTAGCCATGAAATCGTGCTATAACTTTTCTGATAACTTGGTAACACCCCCAATGCATCTGTTTAATCTCTTGGAATATCCTACGTTGTTCCTTTTTGTTCGAAACTTCACCCGTGGTTAAAACGCAAGAGCAGTTAAATTTAACTGCTTGTAGCTAAACTTTAAGACTTCCTATAGATGTTCGCCAAGGAAGCTTTTCAAGTGAAAAAATAAAAGATTTAATCTAACTTTTGGAACTGGCCATTTCGAGTAGTTTAATTTAATAAAATATTGTGCCATAAATTTGTTGTGCGCATTCCTTAAATTTGAATATTTGATAGTTTGAGGGAATTTATTGGGGTTTAAATGCAATTTTCTCGGAAATCTCCAGCTTCAAGCAATCAAGTGCTTTACATAGTATCATAAACTCTTGTTCTATTATACTTCGTCAATAAACGCGCCATTTGGAATTTTAGAATTTAATCTTAAATAAAAGTGACAAGAGAGTGGTTAAGTTTTGTTTATTTTTGTCATTATAAAATATGAAGAATCATTAACTAAGGAGGCGGTGAGTTTTTAGTTTGTTCAAACTTTTGGAACTTGTTTGTATTATCAAAAATTTCCAGTATGTCTGGCTCTATGGGAATACCAAAAATATCGGTAATTCTTACTGACACTCTTAGGTAATGATTTTGGCATAACTAGCGATAAAAACAAAGCAAAGCAAAGCCCATTGTGCAGCAGGGTCACCTGAAAGGGGGAAATTATGGGGGATCGAACCCCGGTTCTTCATAATGATAGTTCAGTGCCTTAACCACTAAGACATCATGGCTCATTAAGTGATAAAATATGGTTTTATAATATTTGATCAAATTTGGTAAATGAAAAAAAAATTGCTGATTTTATCATGATACGTGGCATAATGAAATAGCAGTATATTACCGCATTAAATTATTAAATGTTAGTAGCAAATAATCTTTTTTAAATCTTTATTCATAATGCAAGCATAAAATGAAAACCGAAAAAAATATAAACATCGAATTTCTTTTGTGTTACGAGAGATCGGAAAGAAATATCTACAGTCCACATTTTTCGATAAAAGTAAGCAAAAAGCAATAAAATTTAAATATCCAAAGAAAACAAAAAACTTTTTTATTGCTTGTAACTTCTTATTGAAGCGATATTTTTAGCAAACTTTTCCTCCATATGTAGTTTTTAAAGAATTTTAAAAAAATTCTGTCGTGCTATTTTTAAAACGACATACATCATCTCAGATTTGCATGAAAAATTCATGACATGATGTTTTCGTTACTCTAGGACAAAATGCTAATCAAGGAATATTTTAATACCCATGGCTGCAGTATATGTGCTTCAACAAAAATGAATATCGTCTTTTACGAGATACATCGCAAGGAAAACTGTCTCAAATAAATAGGTTTCACGGATAAAACAAATTTACTTAAGAAAGGCGATATCCGTAGTCGGAATATATAAGAACTCCTATCACTTTCCTTGCGAGAATATATTACAGCGATGTTGATTTATTTCAAAATAAAAGCTGCAATACACATAGGTGTAATGCAATAATAGATTCTAAAATTAAATGTCATGCAAGAGAAAATGTAATATTAGTTTATAAATGAGTGTAATACTGATAAAATAATGACACTAATAAAAATTATGATAAAAAGATTAAAAAAAGGTACAATGTAAAAATTCTCTTACAAATTACGGTAAAAAGTACGGCTCTCAGGGTTCTGGTACTTTTAACCGTAAAATGGAACTTGTTACGGAACAAAAAATCTGATGTACTCTTGTTTTTACAGTAATAAATACCGTAAACTCACTGAATCACTCTAATTAAATAAATAGTACTGTTAAAATCATGGTATAATATTTTACGGTAAAAAAGAATTTTGTGTTAAAATGAATTTTACGGATAATGGACCCAATGTGCCGGTACATTGCGTCCATTGTACTGTAATTTAAATTGGAATTTTTCACAGTTTATGTAATTATAATTTATGCATAAATTGAATAGAGTTGACAGTTAATTTAATTTTGATATCAAAATTAGAAAAAAAAGAAATTTTAGAAGAAATGTGTTTTATAGTGACAGATAATTATGCTTAAATTACGACTATTACTTTTTTGTTTCAATCCGCGATGACACAGTGGCTAAAACCCTAAACTGTGTTTGTGAAAGCCAGAAGTTCTCTCCTAGGTAGAGACCCCACCTAATTTCAGATCACTGGGTACACCATAAAAAATTCCGATTCAAATTAAGGTATAAAGTACACTTTAGAACCCTCAGCCGTAGAATCCGCTTTACCGTAAAATCCATTTTTACCGAAAAAATCAATTTTTACCGTAAAAATGGAAGGGAAATGGCAGAAATGTAAAAAGTACCACCCCTCAGTGTTAGCACCCTGAATTCTGGTACCTTTTACATAATTTGATCAGACATTGTTTTACATTACAACAACTTGCCTGGGAAGTATAAGCCCAGAAGGCTGACCATATAGCCACTGTTAAACCCTTGGTTAAAAAATAGTTAAGCCTATATCTTCATAACCCCTTGACTGATTTGATTTTGAAGGAGTGCTTTACTTTTATTTTAGTGTTTTATTTATTAAATAAAAACAAATTAGTATGTAATGAATTTCTTTTGTAATGAATAACAGAAAAAAAAAACAAATAAATGTATCAAATTTAGCTAAAAAAAACCTCATGGACCAGAGTAAAAAGCCATGACCTGTCAGCAGAAAGCAAACTGGCAAGTTATCCAAGTGGACTTATCTAATTTTAGTCAACTAACCGATAAGCTGTTTAAGTTTCTGAAATATATCATTTATAATCACTTATTTATTGTATTAGTAGTAAATGCTTAATATTACCTACTATAAAACTGCACAGAATCTGCTTTAAAATGTTGCTACATACTCCATTAGTGACTGCGTATTCGTCTTATTTATTTTTCAACCTAGTGGGTAAGAAACTTCCTTAAAGACATTTTTCCATTTCAGCTTAGTAGGCTTATTAATAACTTGAGAATTTATTAGCCTTAAGTGGGTTTCCAAACGAGTGGTTGGTATAATTAAATTCTGTCGAAAAATCCCTTAAGGTGAAACTTTTTTTAAATTTGAGTTATCGTAAGAAAAAAATACTTCAATTTCCACTCGTTATTACATTTTAAAAGATTCAGCAACAAAACTGCATTTTTCATTTCCAAAAACTTTTCAACAGAGTTGTGAATTAAATAAACTGAATAAAAAAGGGAATAATTTAAATGAAAAAAACGCAAGCAGGTATCGCTTTTGGCATTACGTTTAAGATATGCATGAAAAAGCAACATCATAACAAAGGAATATCAGGATAAAAAATCAAATAAACCCAATTTTCTTTCAACATTTTTTACGAGGTAACAAAATTGCGATAATGCCTTTAGCGTTTAACATTATCTCTCCTGTCCCGCCATTCCCAGGAAAATTTTCCGGATTACCATGGAGACCAGGAATGCTTCAATGGCTCGTGCCAGGTAATGTTGAATAGGAAATGAAGAGGCAACTAGGTGTGAAGTTTTCCAACTCATTTCCCTACGAACGAAACTAGGGTGGCCTGGTATAACAGCCCTGTAGCAGGTAGTTAGTAGGGACTGTTTAACATCCGCTCGATTTCCTGTACATTCCTCGAGTAACAGGAAAGAATTTTATTCTCTTGTTTTCGGATTGAACTCGTAATAGCAGAAATTTAATCGCTTGGCGTTGGAGCAATTGCGGTTGGCGGATGCTTTGGTGAAATTGTCATTCTGGTGTGCATAGAAAGGTAGCCATAATTCCTTTCTTTCCGCGTTTTAGTGGGAACTGGAAGTTAGGCTGATTACTGATTTAAACTTTGGTCTTAATTTATAAGTTTCAACAATGTAACAACGCAAAAAGGCTCTGAAATTTCAGGAAGATTGTGGCATTAGGAATAATTATGATTATGTATGTTTGATGACTTTAACGCATTTCTTTAAAATACTTTGTTGCCTTTTATGACATTTATGGGATAATTTAAGCTAACGCTTGAATTTTAATAAATGAATGATTCTTTGAATTCAGACACTAATTGACACGAATTTTTCCTGACGTTTTCAACTACATGTTTGTTGCATGCCAGCTAGCTATTTTCTTAAAGCTATAAATTAATTCAGCATACATAATTTTAACGCATAGTATCCTACATTTACAATAAATAGATTTTTTTGTTAAAATTGTTTACCCTCACCATTTAAACCACATTATTAATTATTTTTGAGAGATAAATTTTCTGAAATAATTTATCCTTTCCATTTAAATCAACTTCGTAACGTTTGTATACATGAAGCAATTCGTTAAAAAAAATCACTAAATGATAACTGAAAAATCAATGCAATAAAGTATTTTTAGTACAATAATTTTTTCAGAAAAATAATAATTAGATTTATTTTAAAACTAAATTTCCCAATCCCGTCTTTAAAAAGGAAAATTTATATTATTAACGCACATAATGAAGATATATTTAAATAACATAATTGCAAATTTTAGCAAAAATGAATAATACATATTTTAGGTTCATCTTCTAACTATAGTTTAATAAATATAACCTATTTTTTTCTCATAGTAAGAAAAATATAGACGAAACTATTAAGAAAGCTCCATTTCCTAAACTTTTGCTAGTTTATTTTACTTTTATTTTCCTCCAGCGGCGTCTAAATTCGTGAAACGCAGTAATAAAATCAGCGAATGTAAACATCAAAACTGTCCAACTCTAAAATAAGATTAATTTCTAAAATTAAATTCTTCTCTTGAATTACAGTTTTTATGAGTTTTCTTTTCTTCAGCTTTTTAACTATAACTAACGCAAGAAGTAAATTAAAGAAACAACTGTTTTTCTTCAATTCGCGAACTTTTCAGTGTCGTCTCTAGCGAGAAGAGAAAATTAAAGTCTGTGTACAATGGGGAATAAAATTCTAGAAAAGAAAAAAGAAAATTGGTATAGTTGTTTTAAAAGATAGCTTTAGCTCGTAGAAATTTATTGTACGCTTTGCTGCCATGACACTCTTGAGAATTTCTCGTCATTATTCAAAGACCATGTTCATAAGAATAGTATGAAAGGTACAGAAAAATAAAGTTTATGACTGCTTATTTTTTTCTCTTAAGGATTATTAGTCAAAAAGATGTAGGAATCGTTTGCTTATATAGGTTTATGGATGTTTTTTTTATTTCTTTATTTAATGAAGGAAAACTGATTCTAGAAGAGCAAAAAAAGAGAGTTTTTCCTAACTAGTAAAAAAAAATGCATTTAAATGGTTGTAAAAGACATTATTAAATTCAAAATTAATTAAATGTTTCTATTTTGCGCACTGTAAAATATTGTGGATCAAATTACGGTATAAAGTACTGGTACTTTGAGTGCATCATCACTGTAACTTTTTTAGTAATGGTTTCAGTAATTTATAACTGTAAAAATTACGATACATCGAATTTTTCTTGTTCTGGTAAAAATGGATTATACGGAAAAAAGCGCGGACTACTTGAGAGCCGGAACTTTTACTTTTTACAGCGCATACGTTTTCTTATGAAAATAAAATTTTCGGATTATCATAAATTTTGGAAATTTTAAGGGAATTTTGGAAATTTCTCAACTTAAAAGATGTTCTTAATAGTTGTTAGAAGGCTGTTACAATCGCAAAAATACAGAATTTATACTTCATTTAGTATATCATTTATTCGTTTTCATGAATAATCAAATCAAATTGCGCGTTGAGATAAAGAATGGTCCAAACTACCAGAATATGGTAAAATTTACCGTTTTTTCGGCTCTATGAAACCATCAGAAAGTTTGGTAATGTAATATTTACCGAAGTGCTTTGGTAATTATTTTTGTAAAATTAACAATAAAATATGGTTTTATAATATATGATAAAATTTGATAAATTAGGTAAAATTTTGTAATTTTAGCATGTTACCTTAGAAGAGCATGGCATAAAAGCCATTTATTTGCTAAAATTTAATTTCAGCTTTTTTTTCTTTTTTTGTTATCTGTGTTAATAAAAACTAGAATTTTGATAACAAGAATTTCTGGTAAGCCGTTTGTTTAAATACCTAATATTTTTGATTTATTAAACAGAATTAGAATTTCTTTTACCAAAAAATGCCATCACAATTATCCGTACAGTAATTTTACTATAATTTTTTTCTCCCTGTGAAATAATGATAAAAACGTAAAGTTTCATTTATTTATCCTACATCTTGAAGTTGTATTAGATTTTACGGTAAACCAAAGTACTTGTAGGGTAAACCAACCAGTGAAGGAACACTACCCAGTGAAGGAACATTTCATATATATTGATTAAAAATAAGAATTTGAAAGTTCTTTTTTTAGATTGATTGGTAACAATAGCTTTCTGCCAAACAATAGGAAGTCATCTAGCAATATTTTGGATTACCTGGTCAAATAGACTTCTCTGGAAAAATTTTTGAATCTGTTATTATCTCTGCAACACCTTGTTTCATTGAAAAAATTATAAGGTGAGAGTTTGTATTTATATGTTTGAAGTGGAATTAATTGCATGTAGTAGTCTTATTTTTCTCACTGTGAAAAAGAAAATTCAAAATATAGTTATTGAAGTTACGTTTTATTTTTTTTAAAGCACCATAGCATAATCAAGCACTGAGATAAGGGGGTGTTCCTTCACTGGATCACCAAACGATGAAAAACCAGTGAAGGAACAAGTGTTTCTTTACTGGGTTCCTTTCCCAGTTAATGAAAATAAAATAAATTTTTTAATTTTCTTGTACGTTTAGTCATATTATACATCAAAATTCCATTTGAAAGACAAAAAACAACTTCTAACCAGTGAAGAAACAGGCATGTTCCTTCACTGGGAATAACAGTGATGTTTGAAATATGATTTTGCATGACAGTAATTTTGCTATATAGATATGACATGATAAGTAATTCTGCTATATAGAGGACAACCAAAATTTTGTATAAAATTGTATGAATAATTCCTGAAATAATTTCAGTTCAAAATGTTAATTTAATAGCTAAATTTATGAAGAAATTATAATTTATATTTATTAATGGGGTGTGTAGTTACATCAAATGTTAGGCAACTTAATAAACTATGTTTACAAATCGAAAACTAATTAAATATAATCATAAAAATTTAAATAGAACAATTTTTCGCTGGCTTTTGCACCAAGAACTCCTAATATGCTATCATTATAGGATAGCAACGTGATTATATAATTTATAAAAACGACTTTACAATGTTAGAAATTAGAAGCAAGCTCCTCAACAAAAAACAGAGTTAAACAGAAACGATACTCAATTTCTTCAGAAGCTTGAGAGGAAAATCCCTCAAGATATGGTGCAAATTTTTAAGGCAGCATTGACTGAAGAGTCTAATATTGAAAATATTCAAGAGCCTGTACTTTTTTCAATATGGAAGAAGTACGTATTAAAAGAAGACCACTTGGTTAACTCAAACTTAGGAACTGAAGCTAGTATTGATAATGAATGCATCTTTAATATCGAATTTTAAATGAGTCCTCAAGCTGATCCTCTCTTAGTTGAAAAAAGAAATGATTCTTGAAGTAAAATCAGTACTTCTAAAGATCCTCTAGATATAAGTCAACAAGAGATGGATTTGCCTCAAACTTCAAGACACCTTTCCCCCGTCTATTTTCGAGAAAGGCATTCTAGAAATGTTGCTGAAAAATCAGAAGAAGTTTGGAAGAACCATTTACATTGGCCAAATATTGATGATAAAAAGAAAGGTCAAATAAGAAGAAAAACGAATAAATTACTTTTTGCACTAATTTCAGAGAAATGGCAAAAATTTCAAGAGGCTGAAAGATCTAAAAAAAGTTTAAACAAGGGAACATGGAAAAGAAAAAGAAAGAAAAAATACTAAAAAAAGAAAAAAAGCTTCAAGAAATAAGAGGAAAAAGAGTAAACAAAAAGGTGATAAAATAATAATGATAATAAACATCATCGGATGACATAATGATTTAGATTTGACAGTCAAATTATAAGAAAGAATGATTTTTTTTTATTTATTTTGTATTTAACATCACTTTAATTTCTAGTTCATGATTACAGAAAAAAGTTAGCATTTTACAAGTACTTGTATGTTATAATTTCACAAATAGTATTGTTTTTATATATTTGTATGCCTAAAAAATTCATAAAGAGCATTAAAAAATAACCAAAATTAAGTGTTCCTTTACTGGGCAATTTTGTGTTCCTTCACTGGGTAGAGCTGTTCCTTCACTGGGTCTTCTTACTACTTGTTATTTGAACCTCCAAAACTTTAAAACAATATTATGTAAGTTCTCTACAATTTTTTTGCATAGTTTGCAATTAGTAACAAATATGTTGACACTGTCATTTAACTGAAATTACGAATTTTGAAATTAATATGAATTTTTAAAAGGCAAGCGAAGCTTAAGTGTTCCTTCACTGGTTAGTTTACCCTATGTAATTTATCTGTATTAGATTTAACGGTGAACCAAAGTATGTAAGCCGTTGTTTTAAATACTTAATAATTTGATTTATTTTGATTATTTTACCAAAAATGTCATGACAATTATCAGTATAGTAATTTTACCATAATTTTTTTCTCCGTGTGAATTGCAAAATGCTGCCTTTTTTTTTTAATTGAAAACTTTATTTCTTGATTGCCAAAAGGTTGTTACAATCGTAAAGATCCATGGGGATAACATTTCTGTCATATAATTAAAGATCTTTAATGGTTACAGATAAAACAAGATACCTAAGTTACCTCTTAGATGTCTTAGATATCTAAGTTACCTCTTAGACCTATTGAAAACAAGATATCTAAGCTTAGTATAAAAAGGCAAAATATTTATTTAATGGTTGAGGAAATGGTGATAAAAATGTTAAGTTCCCTTTATTTATCATATATCTTGAAGATGTATTAGATTTTACGGTAAACCAAAGTGTATGTAATTTATATTCTTAGATTGGGATTATATTTATTTCATTGTTATTTTGTCGATCAATTTTTTTTTAATTCGGAAACAAAGCTTTAAGTAGAAAATAATTAAACGAAACCAAATTAGGGATTTTACTTTTGGTTTAAATGTAAAATATTTATTTTGCAAGTATGAATTTTCCTTACTATGATTTTTCACACGACATGTAGTTGATAATTATTTGTTTCTTAAATGCTCATCTATGCGTAGGCTTACTTAAATTACATTAAAAAAGTAGGCATGTAAATGGTCATCAAATCTCTTGTTGGCAACATGAAGCTGAATAATCTCAGCAATAATCTGGGTAAGAAGGAAAGTCAAAAGCAAACTGTTCATATAAAGTAACAAACGGAACAATATTTTTTATTTAAACTGCTCTTACGCTGTTAATATAGTTTCAAACTAAATTTTAGTTTTATTAAAGCTTAATAATTTAAGCAGAAGAAGAAAGAGGCGTTTTAATGAAAAATCAGATTAATTTTTAATGACTTTGCACATATATTCCAGCCAAATTTGTCTTTTTCGTTCCTTAATTTTTTTCTTTAGTTTTTATACATTGTACAAGTTTTTGTTAAACTTTAAAATTTATAATTGTGTATCTATCAATGAGGAAATTTTATGAATTCTTTTTTCAAAGCGAAATTCCTGTGTAGTATTGAAATTTATGTATAAAATGAATTTTAAAAAAATGAAAGAAACTTTCACGGGATGTAAATATTTTTCTATTTTTGGATCTTCATTTCGGAAAAAGTGACATCATTTATATAAATCTAGAATAAAATACACTACTAAACAAACAGTGAATGCAAATCTAGCTTGGATTACGAAGTCTGGAATTACAAAGTTAAAAAAAAGAAGATAGAAACTATAAAAAATTTTTTAAAAAAGCGGCCGAAAGTAATTTTGGGACTTGCTGAAGGTAGCGAGTTGAGGCGAGACCATCTCGTTTATATGATATTCGATTACATCTTGATAAATAAAAGTTGATAAAAAAAATATTTAACATTTTGAAATGTATTAATTTGAGTACTTAGGATTCAATGGTACACTTTTTACTCTTAAAATTTTAATTTTTGCCCCCAATTTTTTTTTTTCAACTTAGAAAAATGTAGTTTTGTGACTGATGTGTGCTAGGAAAAGTCAGATTTCTTTTAGCTCTTATTGAATTTATTAAAACACATAAAATAGAGCACAAAACAGTCACATAGAAGTAAACTAATACAAATAATAATTATTAAAAATGAAACGGAAAAACAACATTTACTGGTGTGCAGACATGGACACAAACCTAACAGTTCTGTGGCTGTAGACAGACTGCCAATATTCTCGCCAGATGGCGCTTAGCAGGTTGTTTTATTTTGTTTTGTTTTTTTCTATTCGAAGCTTTAGATGCCGTGGGAAACTGAATTGTAATTAGATCTTTTACAGTTTTAAATTTTTTTCACTCCATATTTACGCAATCTGATATCAAAATGAACTAACCTAAATGTCCAATTTCATAATTTTTATTAGCTGTGGACTTTAACTAAACTATAAACTAAAGTCAGTGACCCGACAACCCAAGGAGGGCCAAGGCTTACTGTGACCACCCCAGTTTTCTTGACCTCTTGGGCTCAGGAACAGAATGCTTCGGTTGGATGGTCAGCCGAACATGGACCAGCCCAGTCTTTAGTCCTCGAGATTATTTGGTATATTTATTTTTGCGACCCACTGAAGGGATGAAAGGTTGTGTCAACCTTGCCCGGTCCAAGGATAGAAACCCGAATAAGCAGCACGGGAGTGCTACCACTAAGAAACCGGGCCTCGTTGACTTCAACAGTCAACGCAAATTGTAACTAAAATGACATAAAAAAAATATTTTAACTCTAAATTTACATGTAAAATAAATATCTTTAAAGTTGTTTTAATTTATTGAAAGTAATAATTATTAAAATAGAAATTAAGGGCTTTTAGATAAAAATTTTAATAAAAAGAACTAGAGTCAATTTTTAATTTTGAACTTATATAAAAATGACTTTAATTACCGTGAAACACATGTTTAATGGCATTAAATTATTTTCTCTTTTACTTCAAAAGAGAAAATGTTTGCAAACTCACAATGTCATCTCATGCTCCAAAATGATATTTTCTTTCGTGAATGTTCTGTCAAGATTATACGGAACAGTGTGGGCTTTTTCGTGGGAGAAAAAAAGATAGAATTAAAGACATTAGCACGATCATTAAACCTAATTATCCCTAATTGGTGACAAAATATGGCGCAAAATAATCTTGAAAAAGAATAAATATATTCCGACATTAAAAATACTAAAATTCAAAACAATGAATGCATGTTGATGAATAAATGTATCAATAAAAGTTGTCGCACGAAGCTCTTAACAAAGTTTAAATGAGTTTATTATGACACCAAAATGTTTTTAAATTTTAAAATGACTTTTAAAAGTTTTGGGACGAAAAATAAATTCTATTATTTTATATTTTTATCGAAAGCAAAATGTTGAACACACAACACGCAGTGCACAAACAAGACTTGATTTTATTGAACCCCATTGAATTTGATGACTCGAAACGATGAATTAATTTTTTATAATTGCTATTGACCGTAAAAATGTTAATAAATCCTGCCATTTCAATGTGCTAATAATTATAAAACATTTTTCCTCTCACAAAATAATTCGAAGTAAACCGTGAATTTTTAAAAGGAACTGCAAATCTTCACATATCAATCAATTAGAGAAGATGCCTACAAAATTTTCAAATCTAAATATGATATTGGAAAATTTGGTGGAATTTAAGTGTTTTCAAAATTGGAATTTTAATGTTTTCTAAATACAGGGATGAGATTCTTCCGCGGATTCGCGGGTTTCCGCTTTTTCTCAGATTTTTCCATTTTTTCCGCTAATTTCCGCTGAAATTGTTATTTGCACAAGTTAAAATATTTTATGAGGAATTTAATTTTCCGCGGAGCGAAATTATTGAAGTCCTCATTCCTTCATCTGAAGTTTCTCTAAAAATCATTTCCTTGGGATAAAACTGGTTGACCTTTATACAGGGATGAGATTTTTTTCGCTTTTGTCTCTCGAATTTCAGCCCTTTTATCAAAAACTCAGATTATCTAAAAGTTTCTTTTTTTTTATTTATTTATAAATATCCCCCTTTTTTTAAAAAAAAAAATTCAGTCGTTGAAGTCAAATAATTATATTTATTTACGATTTTCAACGAAAAACAGAAAATTCAAACTACGTCCTAGCTGCTAACCCTTCCGCAATGTTTACTTATATTAGCTATTTTCTCCGATTTCACGCACAGAAAATAAGATTTTCCGTATTTTTTATCCGTCGGCTGGATAGCTCGTAT
>NC_092213.1:47218746-47506549 GCF_043381705.1 Parasteatoda tepidariorum | reverse complement strand
ATGTTAGCTATTTCTCTATTATGTCTATATATATATATATATATATATATATATATATATCGTGTGAGCTGATGAAGATATTATATCTTTTCCTTATTTTGTTTTCCGGCTTTTTTATTTTTTTATTTCATTTTTTAATAATTTTTTTTTAATACTTTTTTGAAATATTCCATTTTTATTTTTCTCTTTTTATTAATCTTTATTATTTTCCTAGTTTTTCTTTTATTTTTTTAACTTACATTCCAACTTTTTTTTTAGTTGTATTTGCAGAAAAATCAGATATTTCAATCATAAATCTGTACATATTACGTTACAAAAGTTATTACAAATAAATTATGCCTGTTCAATAGTTTGACTACCAATTTCAATTCATTTTTCCCGTTAAGCATAAAATATTTAGTTTTATTTTTCAACCGTATTATATTTCACTTAGATTCAGATTCATGATATTATTACTTTCTGCATAGAATTTATAAAATTCTCATTTTATTTCTCGGAATTGAAAATTGGAATTTTAATTTTGCTCGTAGAAATGATACGGTGATCCAACTTTTTTAATTTAAAATACAAAAAATTACCATAAAAGAAGTATAAAAAATAAGCTTTTGTTATTTATTTTTGCTTTTTTGCCAAAAGCAATTTATTTCGGACGAATTCATTTTACATTTCTTTACAACATATTAACAACCTCATTTTCATTTTGAATGCTATAATTGAAAAACTAATGAATTTTTTTTATATTCAATAATAACTCTTTCCTTCGATTATTCTGAAAAATAATGATTTTTTTATTTGCAGAATAAAACTCTTCGGGGTTTTTTTATTATAGTATTGAAAAAAAAATTCTTATTAAATTTTAATAAGATTCCAATTATTCAAGGTGTTCCGTTTTAATTGTACGCATTGTATATAACTGAATTGAGAAAGCTGAGACTTTCACTCACCTTGGTATTTTGTAATAAACAAGAGTAGTAAAATTGTACTACCGTAATTTTATTTTCAATGCCCACCAGATTGATATTAGTCTTTCAGTTATCAGTAGGGCAGATTTATTGACCACTCTTTCAAGGGCACCATATTAGGTGGGCCAACGCTGCTCCCACAGTAAGGACAGATAGTATATGATATAGGATAGACAGAAAATGAAAGAACATCCATTCCTTGTCCGGGATTCAAACCCAGGACCTTTCTGATGCGAGGTCATCTCCGTGACCACTACATAGTCCGTATTCACAACGTATATATTCACTACTGATATCTTCACTACTGATATATTTACTACTGATATATTCACTATGGGTAATAAGTAACGAAAATTCATAGAATCCATCAGAAAAAATGAATTTCAATCGGAAGTGTGATACTTTGGGAATAACAGTTTTTCTCCCTCTAGGTAAATTCCTACTTCAGTATTAGAATTTTTTTTTTCGCCCTGAATGTCAAAACTTTTTACTAATAAAATTTATTTAATGATTTATTTATAATAATTATTTATAAAAATGTTATTTATAAGAAATTTATGAATTAATAAAAAAAAGAGGATTTTCTATTTCTGTGCCAAAAAATGTATAAAATCTTCTCATTTACTTAAATTTTATTATTTTTGAAATATTAAATGAAACTAACGAATACTATTTTTCTTTATAGGTAAGAAATTACGTTTTGGTTATTCAAAAATGAAAAAAGCATGTAGTTAGAATATAACTCTTACCTATTTGCTCATTTACAGGTATTCATTTTATTTATATTTATCATTATATTCTCATTGTATAAATATTAATTGGAGAAAATTTATTAGAAATTTCTTATGATATGAAGGACAGTAAGAAGCTATTAAATACCATCGTAAGAAACGAGTAATATTAGTATTATCAAATGAATCATAGTATTATCAAATGATTTTGAACATTTTCATAAAAATTGGTTGAACTTTTACTTTTTGAGGAAAAGATAGTTACAGTTTTTCTTACGTAGTCCTATATCAAAGTTTTCTTTGCTTCCGGGGCTGATACGTTCCTTTTGCTCCATTTTTTTAAGTGTTCAACATTCTCTTCATTTACTGAAAGAAAAATCTTTTGAATTAAAACTGCATAAACTAACTCTGTAACTGTGTAATTAAATTCTGCAATGTTTAGGAACAGAAGGAAAGTTTTCACTTATAGCTGAGATAACTATATTTTAATTAGCATCAACCAATTCATTAATTAGATGCTATTAAGATTCTTCAAAAAATCCTAAAACAAATTGTAATTTGACTCGAATCTAATGATCAGTAAAACTTGTTGCATTCTGAAACTTTAAATCAATATTAAGAACCGTATAAATTTTTATGTACCGTAGTTTGATATAAACAAAGGATGACTCAATTAGCGTCTTGTATAGGGATCCGTTCAACGCAATGGTTCAAACTTTCATGCTTCTATTTACTTATTTCAATTCATTCTTTTCATATATAATACTTCCATTTAATAGAGCTATATCTTTTTTGGCTTAAGTTTTACCTTTATTGTTTAACAATCGATTTTTACGTAACTAAAAGTTAGTTTTTCTTTATAATATTAAAAAATATGTCTTATAAGTAAACAATCGATTCTTTATTTAACTAAAAGTTAACTTTTCCTTTATAATATAAAAAAAATATGTCTTATATGCAAAAATATAAACTTTCTTATATATTTTTAAGTAACAGGTATAAGAAAATGTATAATATAAGTGTAAAAAATTTTCAACTTTATGCCTTGTCATAAGAATTAATAAGAAGATATTTTTTAAATTTATTTAATTTTAAAAAAAAATTATTATCAAATTAAGTAATATTTATTTTAAAATACTTTAAGTATAAGTTTGTTAAAAATACAAAACTATTTAAATATTTTGTTATAATGCTGATACTGCTTTTAAATCGAAATAACTGACGTCAAAAACAATCAAAATTAATAAATTAATTTTTTTTTCATATAATGTGCAATTGAATGAAAATAATGATAGTTTTTAAAGCATTCATCTTTTTTCTAAACGTATTCATAACTTTCTGTCGATATTTTCCATTTAGTGACTTTATTATACTGATACAAATTCATTTAAAAACTGTATTCTTTTTATAGCAAAAATAAAACTACAGGATGCTATTAATCAAGAATGTCAAAATAATCTTTATTGTCTAAATTATTTTCTCTTGAGTGATTAGAAGGTATGCAGTAATTCAACATAATAAAATAAAAAGTTAATGTTGACTATTATTGATGTCTATTCTAAATTATTTTCGAAAAATTATTTTTTTTCCTTCATGTAAAACCCGTAAGTTGCTCTGGACTTAATTTAACTGCGACTTTCTTTTGATATATTATTCTATTTTTACATAAATTCAACTTTTTTTCTACGATAAAATTTTAATTTGTTTTAAAAAACTCTCAGTAACCATCAGCTTTAATGACAGCATTTTGAAATGAAAAGAGAAAATGATTCATATAGCACGGCGTGAAAAAATTCTGGTAAAATTACCGTACTGCATGGTAAGGACATTTCTGCTAAAAAAAGAAAAAAATAATATTTTTTAATAAAATCAAACTACCCAGTATTTAAGCTATTCATTTCGTGATTTTTCCATTCATATGGCAACGGTCGAAATTTTAGACCTTATTATCGCACATTTATTAAATTATACAAAACTGAAAAGTAAATTTAATCTAATAAATGGTTTTTATGCCATGCTCTAAGTTATCATGATAAAATTACTAAAATTTATCACATTTACCAAGTTTTATCACATATTATAAAATCATATTTCATTTTCATTTTAACAAAAGTCATTACAAAAGCGCTTCTACAAAAATTACCGAATTGTTTCCCATCAAAACAGGGTAATTTTTTTCCTTTTTCTCGTAGTTTTGATCATACTTTTTCCTCAGCAAAAATTAAGCATAACAAGATCTACATTCATTAATATTTCGTAAAAAAATTATGTGAATAAATTATGGCTTACATATATTTGGTGTATCCCACTTACATTATATGCTAGGTGTATACAAACAAATTATTTTATTGTTTAATTGCTAATATAATATTGAATAATTTAAAACTCTCTATTCGTAAAAATTTATTAAAATCTCTTTGTATAAGAGCCTATTAATTCAATTTAAATGTAAGTGTAGAATGTCTTATGCAAAACTAAATGATTCGTCAAAAGGTTTTTCTTCTTCTTTTTTTAAAAATAAAAATGTTTTAAATCTTTGCCAAACGCCTTTGCTGTAGTTAAATTAAGTGAATAATCTATCAAAATGTTTAAACAAACAGTATATGCATTGCATAGTGTAAACTTTTTACACCATGCAATATACAATAAATGCAGTAAATTAAGTTCAAAATTAGGTACAGTAAAATGAGTTCTATGTAAAATTTAAATATTGGAATTAATTTCTTTTTAAATTGGAAACCAATGAACTTAAGATCCTGTTGAAAACCAAAACCAAAGTTAAATGGTAATATAATGTAACAAGAGATCTAATCACAATGAAAATTACCATCTGGAAATCTAAGAATGGTTTGGAACTACATTGTTCAACATTGTTCTGGCCCATAGTAGGCTGTAGTGCCACGTAAGAAGAAGTTACGTTTTAAAAGAAAAAGATTTTACATTTATCCTTTTACATCTATTTTATTCACCGTAGTTATGTACAATAAACTAAAATCTACTCATTTGAAATGGTTAAAAATAACTATGTGCTTTGTCGTAACATTTTTGCTCTTATTAACTGACCTTGAAAGTAATCATTCAATCTAGAAGTGCAAAACCTGTGGTCCACCAGCTGTTGATGTATGGTCCGCGGTAGCATCTGAACATAATAAAAAAATTATTATAATTATTTTTTATTTCATTCCTGAAAACTTTTCAGTTTCTTCGTTTTTCAATTTTAAATAAATTTTAAAATTTGAAAGTATTTAATTTTCTGCAAATATATAATTAAGTTTACTGATAAAAAGGATTCAAATCCTAGATTGAAAAAAGTACTATATTGACCGTCAACATGTCTAAATATGCATGAGGACATTTATTGGACAACCTGCTGCATAAGCAATATTCATTCAACAGGATGCGTAGCGTTTTTAAAAAGTACTTAAACGTACTTATTTTTGATTTACATTTTTTAAAAGCCCTTAAAGGTGCTTTTTTTATTCGGAGTTTGTAAAAAGTGCTTAATTTTCTATTTTTTAAAAAGAGATTTTTTCTTTGTCGTGGCAATTGTCGTTCTAAATTACATAAAAATGCATGATTTTTAAAATTTTCTCTGCAATATTTATCAGAAACTAATTATTTTATCATGATTATGTGAAGTTTGTGAAAATGTTTTCGAACTTTATGGTTCATAAAAATCAAAACTTTAAGAGATAGAAAAAAATAATTTTTATTACTGCACAGAGCCTAATTATGCATTTTTTTTTGGAAAGTAATTAAAAATACTTCTTGAATACTTCTTGAATAAGTACTTAAAAGGTGTTTAGTTTTTGTTAAAAACCTGTTCAAAAAGGTTGTACATTCAAAAGGTACACTTCTATTTTAATGTATCTAAACTAAATATTAATAGTTAATTATCTTGCAATGGATTAGTTAATGCACGCAAAATCAAAAATTGATTTTAAAAGCAATAATTTAATGTTTCTCACTAATGTATTTAATAAGCTAAACAATAAAAATCGATTATTTATTTAATCACATTGACTCTAAAGTTACATATTGCTAATTGTTACAATTATTGAACCATGTTTTAAAACATTATATGCAAACTTAAAAATGGAATAGTTATTCTTACTTAACATTAATTTGAGGATAGTTTTCATTTTTATTTCCTGCATGAAAATAACTTTGCAGAAGCAGATTGTCTAGACATTTTCTTAGCTTATGAATAAACATTTAAAATATTCATTTAATGAATACTTATTTTAATAATACATTCCTTAAGCTTGTTTTTTTAATTCATTGTGTGTTTAATTGCAGAAAACTAATTAAGGAATAAATTAGTAATGTTTACAAAAATTTCTAAACTAATTGCATATTTAGTTTTTAAAAAGTTTTAAATAGCAAGTTCAAAAGCTATAAATATGCATAAAATTATGAATTTAAAATGAATAGACGTCATTATCAAAACCTTAAAAATTGTCTTCATTTAATCTTTCAATCTGAATATTTCATTTAATCTGAATCTACGTTTCTTTTAAAGGCATCGAAACTTAAATAGTAAAGCGCATTTAAAGTCCGTATTTAATTCAAAGATTCAAAGTTTTTTTTGCATCATGACAATTTATTCAAAGTAATATGGCATTTCGTTATTTGTAAATTTCTTGGAACGAATCGGTTTTTCCTAATGTCTAATTAGTGAAAATATTAGTAAAAGGTTTCTGCTTTAAATGTTAAAAGAAATCAGTATATTATGTGACATTGATTCTTGAAGCTATTATTTTAAAACTATAAAAAAATTTAAAACTGTAGAAATGAATCCCAAACAGAAAGAAATTCTTTCTTGAATTATTTTACAACAACAACAGGAGGCAGTTTCTCAAGACTCCTTATTTTACTTACTCTGCTTCACTTAAGTGACATAAATGACATCAATTTAATGTATTATTATCGTAAAATTATTATCGGGTATTATTATCATAAGAATTGATATCGGGGGAAAAGTTTTTCTTTTTCTCTAAATCCCTTTCGGCAAGCTATCAAGTGATTGGACTGCTTTTTAAACAATAAGCCAGCCGAATTTTTAAAAAAATTCGAAGTGACATTTTTTTTTCAAAACCTCCAATTATGCGAGTTTTTTTTTAAAACATTTAAATTCGTGTTTTTAATTTGTTTGTCACTGATTCAATTGAGTATACTTTAACTTTTAAAGATGCTGTCAAGATACTTTTAATTAATCTTAAAAATGATTTTATGTACCTGCGGGAAATGGAAAAAAAATTCGAAGTCAAGAGAATTTTTTTTTAAATCTTAAATTCACTTTTTTTTAAATTTAAGTCTATTTGTTACTAATTCAAATATGTATATTTAAGAAGTACATTAATTTTACATTATATTCTTACACTTAATCATCATCTAATTTGACTCTAAGTAAATTGATTCGATAAACATATCTTTTTTTAAATTAGAATGAATTTATTAGAATTAACTAAGTAAACTAAATCATTGGATTCAAAGTTAGTAAACCTATTCCCTTGAATTCAAATAAACTGAGCAAGCATTTTATATAAATTAACTAAATGAACTGATTCCTTTTATTTAAATTAACTAATTGAATTGATACATTAGATTCAAACTAATTCAGTAAACTTATTAATTAGATTTAAATTATCTAAAATAGATTGATTGATAAGCTATAAAATTAAATTAGCTATAGCCGATTCCTTGTATTTATACTAGCTAAGCGAACTGTTTGTATTCAAATTATTCAATTGTATTAAAATTATTTAAAATAAACTTACTCATTGTATCCCATTTAACTAAGTAGATGATTCGCTGGATTTAATTCAACTCAATGTGGGCCAGAAGACCTTGATCTTTGGCCAAGAGTCAAAAATTAAATTGTCAACTAAAATATGTGTAGGCAGTTTTAATATAGCCCAAATTAAGTATTCATAATCATTCCAAACATTATAATTTACTTTTTGGACCGACGAGAGTACAATGTAATGAAAAATATGTTTAAGAAAAAAAAAATTTAATGTAACTTTTAAATTTTTATTTCAGAAATATATATAGGAATTTCACCTTACTGTTACATTTTTATCAGAGTAATTAGTCTTAAATTATAGTACAATTTTTCAATTTGTTGGATTAGTTAATACTCTTGACAAACTTATAGTTTACATCTTATCATTTGACATTTTACAATGTTTGAATGACTTTCGAAACTTAGTTCCAAAAAGTTCCACGAGGTAATTAGCTAAACTTTTTTTTGTTGTCCTCTTTCATGTTTCTTCGTTCGAAAAAACCTGCCCCATATTGCCCGTATTGCAAAGGTGGACTAAAATATACCAAAAAACAAACATATGTTTTTTTTTCATGTTTTCGCGCTATTTTGTAATTAATTCGCGTTATTTTTTAATATTACTTCGAAAGTATAATTTGCTTTTCATTTTTAATATAAAATTTACGAAAATTATTATATTTTCATTGCTATACTTAATTACTTAAACGTACTATATTATTTCTTTTATTTTTGCTCGACATATTTTAGCCGCCATTTTTTTTCTNTGCAGTAGTTATAGTTCATTCACTCCTAAATCATTGTACCCCTGGTTCTAAATTGGTTCGACATTGGTAACTTATGTCGAAACTTTGAATCGAGCTCGAGAAAAAAAAATCCATTTTTCATCACGTGCTGCATCTCAAAAATAAGGAAGCAACCAAGAAATGAAAAAATAAAAAAAAACTGAAGAATCTGTTTCCGCGTATCTGAC
Organism: Parasteatoda tepidariorum; assembly: GCF_043381705.1. NCBI lineage: Eukaryota > Metazoa > Arthropoda > Arachnida > Araneae > Theridiidae > Parasteatoda > Parasteatoda tepidariorum. Next base: position 47,498,098 of record NC_092213.1, on the reverse strand, counting down.
CATTCAATATAAATAACTCCTGCAACTAAATGAACTAAAAAAACTAAACTATCTGCCATTATCTAAAATGAATGCCTTCGGGGAAATTGATGGAAAGATGGTGAAATGGATGAAGAAAAAAAAATATTTGTCACGTAACTCCTCAATCGTGACCTGACAACACGGCTAGAGGAGGAGGGGGGGAGTAAAAAAAGACGAACTGGTCTCGTGACACCGAACGTGGTCCAATTAGATCCTGCTCGTTTCATTTTGAAGGGTGAATATTGCACCACTGAATCATCCTCAATTTCTGTACTAAATAAATTATAACCGGATTTACTTAATGGATGGATATTAAGCATTAGTTTTTATTGTTATCTGCATCTTGTGATATACAGATAATTTCCTTTTTTTTTAATTATGTGAACTGTAGTTATTATTTTTATTTACAAGAATCGTTTACGCTTTCAGAAATCAATATAATTTAGGAAACATATTTAAAATACAGTTTGAATGTTTTTAATTACTTGGGAATCACCATTTTGTTTAAAGGGTTCAACCATTTTGCTTTCATTGAGTATCCATTGGGGTACTGTTCTTTAATACCTTTCCAGTCTCCTTTTAATTATTACTCACGTATTGACCTTATGTTTCGCAGGTAAATTGAAAAGGAAAAAAACAGTAAAACAGAACAAGGAACATCAATATTAAAACTCCTCTCTCTAGTGTCCGGTGTAAGTGTCCTTTTACCGAACGAATTTACCGATACTTTTAATTCATGTATTCATACAACTAGACTGTTTAATTTATGAGTTTAGTTTTAATAATAATAGTTAATTTTATCTTTTCTTTCCAATTTTGAATTATTTATTTATTTATTTATTTATTTATTTATTTTATTTATTAATTTTACTTATTTATTCATTTATTTATTTATTATATTTATTTATTCATTTATTTTATTTTGTTTTATTTGTTCATTTATTTCTCTTCGCAATCATTTTCTTCATCACAACCTTTTCTTCCACTATTAAGCTGAATAGAAATATTGAATCACTGATCCAAAAAACATTAATTTTATGAAATATAAACACATGGATTTTTAATCAGATAATTCTAGATGTTTAAAAATATGTGTACAATCTTATTAAAATATTTTATTTTAATTATTTACTGTTAGAAAATTAATTCAAAAAAGCTTGTGTCAACATGCATTAAGAGTGTAAAAAAAAATAACAGTATTTTTATTGATGAAAATAGTTTATTCCAAAAAGATTTTTTTAGAGAAAATTAAGAGTATGTCTGCATAGTATGTTAAAACTGACTTTAAATTCCCACAGAGTTAAATGTAGAAAGGACTAGTGCCTCTGTTTCCAAACCGTAAATTGTTATTAAATAACATATTTCCTTTTAAAATTGCAGAAATTATAGTTTATATCAGGATTGTGTTTCGCATGAGCCAGAAAATAAATCATAAATCTATCAGCCATTGCACACTGAAATATAAAACTCTTATAACAAGTTGTTACGAAATCACGTGACATTAAACGAAACACGAAATCTCAAATATTTGACACAATTCGCACTCCATTGTCATCTCAATGCACTCTGGAGTTTCCCAGGATTTTTGACCCATGGAAGAATGGTTCAGCATTTAGTACACTTCTTTTGCAATCAAGTTTCCCTGGTTAAATTCTTGGCTGCTCTTGGCAACTAATTCACTACAGCTGCTTTCAATTTATGCTGAATTAAATTAGATGAATTAATCGACACATAAAATTAACTCAACAACTTTTGACTGAGCCGCGATGGCTTAGGAGATAGAACGCTCGCCTCCGAATAAAGTGACCCAAGTTGGAGTCTCATCGGCGCCTGGTTGATACAAATTCTGCTACCAGCTTGCACCAGTCACAGTGTAGACGTAAAATATCCTCAGTCGTAGACGGATGAGTTAGAATCCCCTGGTCGTCGAATGAACCATGGGAGATTTTCGTGGTTTTAATCTCAATGTAACGCAAATACGGGTTTGTTTCATAAAAGAAGACCTTTACGAATTCTATTTTGCCCTAATGTTTGAACCAGGATTTCGTTTGTCTTCTCGATTGAATTCAAAATTACAAAGCTACGGAGTTGAACATTGATAGTCGTTAACTCAGAATCGGGCCCGCTGTTTAACGTCTGTTATAAAATTAAAAAAATAATAACTTTTGATGAAATTTGCTTTATCAAACAAGCAAACATAGTTGTTTCCTCAAATTGCTGAATATTCACTCAGAGAATTTCCTATGAAATAATTTCGTCGAAACGGAGAGTAAACCAGATTTTTGACAGTGAACCAGGATGCGAGGCAACATAAAGTATGTTTTCCTTTATCCACTAAACCATCAGAAATTTTTAATTTTCACTTTTTTGAATTCCGCGTTTTAAATTAAGGCATGATAAGGAGAAGTCTACGTAGCATAAATTTTCTGAAACAGCTTTGACGGCGGTAGCAACAGCAAAAAACTGTTTTTTTAATGTTGAATGCATATAATTTCACTGAGATAAAAAAAAAATACTATCAAAACTACCAGAATATGGTAAAGTTTATCATGTTCTCCATAGAAACACCAAAAAGGTCATTTTATCAAAGCACTTTGTTAATGTTTTTATTAAAATCAACAATAAAAAAAATTTTTATAATATGTAGAAAAAAATTGTTAAATGTAGTAAAATTTGGTAATTTTATCGTGATACTTTAGAGAATAGCATAAAAACCATTTATTCAATTAAAATTAGTTTTTGGTTTTTTTATTTTTTAATAAATGTGTGATAATGAGAACTGTAATTTTGAAAACCAGAAATACCTCGAACGGCAAAAATTACCAAATGAATGGTCTAAATACCTTATATTTTAGTTCTATTAACCAGAATTATAGGGATTTTTTTTCTTCAGAAAAGTCAATTCATGCAGTACAGTAATTTCATTCAGTAATGTCATACAGAAGTAATACCAGAGTTTTTTTTTCTGTGCAATCTTTACAATTTGAACAACTTACTCTTGGATAGCTTTACAGATAATTAAACAAAAGAAATAAAAAAAAAATTCCCATTAACTGTATTACTTCTAGATTTTTACTCTCATATAAAATATTCAATTACTTAAACTGCGAAATAAAACACTCTCACCAAAACATAAACAACTCAGAACCACTCTGAGAGAACGAACGGAAAACCGAATAAACAGAATATCTTAGCTTTTAAAACCATTTAGATTCACTCTCCATCATAAGATTACAAGAAAACTCCATCTAGACACCTTCCTGTTTTCATTTTCCTTACTGTCGATCTTTTATTTACCTTAAAAAGCGTAATAAACTTTTCTGTTGATAGACTTTACTTTTTTGTCCCTATCTCTATGTCCCATTTACAAGCGTTTTCGCTATCCTTAAAGTGTATTTACTTACACTCTTTTGATTGGTTGGCGTTTTTCTTTTCTGTCTGGGAGAAAATGAAATTGAGACAACATAGGAAAAGTATATCTAAAATAATTTACGGTAAAAGATTCGAAAAACGACTGGGAATGTAACCCGGCATGTTCGAACCAGTATCCAGTATTTCTATCAAAGTAAATAATAATTTGCACGGGAATAACTTTTTCATTTAATAGATTTGTCATATGTAATGGATTTACAGAATTTCAAAATTCACTTCTTTAATCTTGGAGTTCAGAAACCAATAGAAGCTCCGAATAAATCTTGGGACAATCTTATCTTCGTAAAGTGCTTTTAGAGAAATAAATGTATATAACCGAAAGGGAAACCAGATAAACTATTTTTTTTTTATTCTAAATAAATTTAAGCCTAATTCATTTTCAGACAGCTGTCAGCCAACGACATTTTTACCAATCCCGCTTGGAAAAGTTAACTTGACTGATATTTTGGCACTGGGCCATCATTGTATATTTTGATTATATATCAAAATTTACAACGAGAGCAGATTTTGCGGAATAATACAGAACAAAATAACTAATGTACAATACGCAAAAATATCGGTATTATACGTTCTGAGTTATTAAATTTTTGAAAAAAATCATTTATTTAAAATTTGATTTTGCACGAGTTTAAAATTTGATTTGACCGATTTCATTCAAATTTTGTATTTAACCGTAACAAATTACATTCTTTTAAATGATGTAAAAATGTGTACACTTTACAATTCAAATAATACAATTGATTATTTATTATATAAAACCAAAACCACTTTTTGTCATTGTTAAATAAAATAATAAAAAACAATAAATTATTTAAAATTATTTTTTTCAGGTAATTATCTTTGGGTAATTAAACTTTATAATTGAGTGAAAAAATTTCTCGATTCGACTGAATGGCTTCCGAGATATGATGAAATATACAAAAAAAATAAAATTAACATTAAGGGGTTCGAACTTTGAACAGCTCCAATGACCAAACAATTTTAAAATCATATTTCCCAGATTGCGGCTACCCCTATAGTTTGAGAGTCAGGAATCAAAAACAGTCACGAAAAAAAGACATCTTTATTCAAAAAAAGTGCAATTTTTTCTGTCTAATTTCTTAGCTTAAAATATCGTCTGCACTAATTAATATTTAAAATTAGGCCATCGATCAAACTATTGAGAGTACATGAAAATCCAATCGTTAGAACAAACGTTATTTATGGTGTTCTATGTTTGTTTGTTTTTTTGCTCACTGTACACTATTTTACTAGTTTTACTGCATGACAATATTTTTTTTTAAAATGATTACATAATGAAATTTTTTGACACATTAAATGTCATTCATTTCATAAAATTCGATCTAAAAACTACAGTGAATTACTATCACGTTCAGCAATCACGGAACGTGAATTCAGGGCACGGAGTGACAGGATTCACGATTGATAAATAAACTCTTTTTATTCGACAATAATTGTTGAAAGTTGAAATTTACTGCTATAACACCAAAAAATGATATTAATAACTGAGTTTTAATTGAATAGTAAATAGATTTCGATATTCCGTAAAATTAATATTATCAGTCTAAAAGAAAGTTATCATTTACCCGAGTTTTTACTTTTGTGGAAACAAATATATTTAAATTGTTTTCAATTTTTTATTGTAAGATTTAAAAATAGTGCCTAAAGAGGATTTTAAATTTTATGTACTTAAATAATTTGTTTTTAAGACGTTTTCTATTTTCGAAAAAAGAAATCTTCGATAACATTACTCCAAAACAATAAACCTTTTAACAAAATCACAAATACTTCGTCTTTTTTCTTTGAAAATAAACTATAGGATAAACTCCAGCTTTTAAAACCGCTTAGTTTACACTTTTATTATAAGAAAACGTATAAACTCCCTGTTATTTTATTCACTTCATTTTGATCTTTTATTTACCTTAAAAAGCGTGATAAACCTCTGCGTTGATAGACTTTATTTCCCGTCCCTATCTTTTACCTCCCCATTTACAAGCGCTTTCACTACTTTCAGAGCGCATTTACTCACACACTTTTGATTGGTTCATTTTTTTTCTCTCTCACACACAAGATTGAAAGAAACGAAAGAAAATGAAATTGCGCCAACAACAGAAAAAGATCGCTAAAATAATTTTCTCCAGAGAGAACCCATATGGGAGTTGGTTTGTTTGACCGAGCGAAGGAAAATAACAAGTCCACAAACTTTTCTCCTATACTCGATCTCATAAAACTTCTGGATGTCTGTCTGAGATCTTTTTCTCACTTGGCGAAAATAAATAGAAGGGGGAAAAAAGACAGAACATAATCCGACCCTTCTGGATTTTTACGAGTGGGGCTATAATTTTTGGTTTTCTCGTTTGAGCTGTAGATAGGCTTACATGTGGCGCGCTCCGTGTTTGATTGGACGCCGCCCCAGCACAATCACCACGGGCCGACGAGCCTGCGTAATAGTGTCAAGTAGAAAGAAATCGCTACTGTAACAGAAACCGTGACTAAGTTTGCAATATTTGGCGATTTATGTAACTTTGTTGTGCTTTTTTTTCAGTTCTTAACTAGTTTATATTCTATCTTTGTACAAGATTTCGTCTCTTTTTTTTTTCGATTTCAAATTTATTTTTGTTTGCTAGAAAGTAACTTGATGATCAATAGTTACTTGAAGGATCAATAGCATAATTTAATTAAAATACATTTTTTAAATATTATAGTGACCCGTTCCCTCCTTTTGCACAATAAAAAATAATGTTCGATAATGTTTATAAGCAATAATGGTTTTAGTACATGATAATATAAGCAATCAATAATATAATTTAATCGGGGTATCAGTATTTTTTACTCTCTCAGTACTGCGAGTATTTAATAATAATATACCTGATGATTTAATGTACAATAATATTTACGAGCAATCAATGTATCAGTACTTAAAAAATATCGAAGATCAATAATATAAATTAATTAGGGTATCAGTACTTTTGATTATATCAGTACTTCCAGTATTTAAGAATAATATACTTGATAATTTAATGTACCATAATATTTACAAGCAATCAGTGTATCACTATTTTATAATACAAATGATTAATAATATGATTTAATCAGCACTTTTTATACTATCAGTACTGCCAGCATTTTATAATATACTTGATAATATTATCAAATATTATCGTGTATTACACTAGTACTTTCATTGCTATTTTACTTGTTAATATAAATAATCAATAATATAATATTAGTACAATACTTATTTTGAAGGAAAAAAAACTTGGTTATACTAGAGGGTTAATAACTGGAGGGTTAATAAATATTTACCTAAATGTTAAATATGTATATTTCAGTTTGTTGATTCGATGTTACGCTCGAAATCTTTGCACCTTTATGTACTTTAGTCATATCCTGTAAATATTTGGTCTATTTTATCAATCGATCTACACTGTAAAAATTTCCGGTAAAAAGTACCGGTATTCAGAATGTCAGTCCATTTTACCATTTTTAACTGTGTTCATTTCATCCATTAATCCATTAACGGTATCCATTGTTCCATTTTTTATTTTTTTTAAATGGATACGTATACATTTTTTGTAACAAAAAGAATCTAATATACCGTAATTTTTGTTGTAATAAATACAATAAAATATCTGAATTACTCAAATCATATAAATATTACTGTAAAAATTACGATATACGGTAAAAGGAATTTTATGAATGAGGTACCCGAAATGCCGGTATTTTGTCTGTAATTTGATCTGGAAATTTTCACGGTACATGGTAAAATTAATTTTTTGAACTTTATGCTGATACCTCAAATAAGGACGCGTCATAATTTATTTAGGTTACATATATTGTACCCTATTTTTTCAATTACAGATTCTCTAAAAAATTTAAGTTATAGCAGTTCAATTGTTGAAATTTTTCAGATTGTTTACGAAATTTCCTATTATTTACGATTATTTTAGAAAATGGGTACTAAATCGAAGAATTTAAGTTCTTATTTCTCTTCTTTGCAGTTAAATCGGTTGATTGGATAATGCGGAGAATATTTACCCGCCATTTAACACGACGCAATGAGGCGTGTTTGTGTTTTTAAAGCTCCATTCATCTTATTGCAAGAAAGCAAGCTTTTTTTTTCTTCAAAGTTATTTTTTCCGTGTATATGTGTTGTCATTATCCTTCATTAGTTGATTAACGTTTATTTGGCTGACTTGCTATTGCAGCATTTGCAGATTATTTTCCACCTCAAGATAAATAAATAAAAAATAAACATAAAGATTTAAAAAAAGAAAAAAATAATTTGCTGGGAGAAAAAGCCGAAAGCAAGTAAAAATTAGGGATAAAAGGAAAATGAAAAAAAACTTTTTTTTCTTCCTTTATGAAAAATAAGGTATAGTTTTCTTTATTTTAAAAAAATGAATACCGAAAAAAAATTATTCATTTTTTCAGGTTATTATTTTATTTCTCTGCAAAGTACCTGTTGATATAGTAATTAATTTCATTAAAGAAATTAAATTAACCCATTAATTACAATTCAGTTAATTTTGTCAATTATAGTGAATATGTTTATTTTAATATTATCATCTGCAAGTTAAACTTTTCTTTCTGATTTATATATTTGGCTATAAAAAAAAGAATCTGTTTTTCTCGTTTTGCGCAAAGCTAAAGAATAATAGTTTAATATTCAAGGTAATTTTAAGTAAAATAAAATTTTTGGGTATAATTTCATTATATTTCATATTATTCTAAATATATGTTAGATTAAGATTAATCTTAATTTTAGAAGCATACATCTCTGCAAATTCTGTTGAAATCCCAGATGTAGTTGAATTTTAAAAGATTGCACTGCAGATTCACTTTTTAAATTCTGTTACAAGGCCCAAATCATATTTATCTAATTTTTTTAGCAAATACCGTAACAATTATTTTCACCTTTTTTCCGAAAATTTGCTTTGTGGCAACATTACCTTTATTGAAGCAAAACGAATTTTTCCAAAATAAGCATGTGATTTTTTTTTGTTAAAAATTGCACCTTTTTATCCGGTAGTGTTACGTTAACATTCATCTGTTACTAATAATTACATTTCATTGATTGTTATAATTCATAGTATTCGAGAATTCTTGCGTTTCTATGTAGTTTGTTTTTATTAAATTAATATTTTTCCATGTTCTTAAATTCAATCACAAAACTAAGTCAATCCCTAATGTTTAGTTAATATGTCACTTTTAGCACTACCGCCGACTTTACGTACGCAAGTTTTTGTTCATTATTAATGCAGCGGAGCACACAACACGATTAAAAAAAATTTGACAAAATTACCGGATTGCATGGTAATGACATTTCTGGTATAAAAAGAAGAAGAAAAAAAAACATAATTCTGGTAATTTAATCCAAAGTATACCGCATTCAAAATATTCATTTGGCAATTTTTCCGGTCATATGGTAACATTTTACCGAACATTATGCTTTATTAAAATTGCAGTTTTTATTACTAAACATTTAGTAAAAATACAAAACTGAAAAATAAATTTAACAGAATAAATGGTTTTTCTGGCATGCTCTACTCTAAAGAATCACGATTAAATTATCAAATCTTGCCACATTTACCAATTTTTATCACATACTAAAAAACCATATATTATTGTCAACTTTAAAAGAAGCATTACCAAAAGGCTTCGGTAAGAATTACCGAACATTTCGGTGTTCCTGTAGAGTTAGAAACACTATAAATTCGCTTCGAGCATACCTTTTTTTACTCAGTTAAGTAAACCATTTTTTTCTTCTAATTAATGTTTCTTCCTAACGGTTATTTTAAGCTATAAAGTTTTATCAGTAAATACACTTTTAGTTAAACTTTCATTTTATTTGTTTATAAACGAAGCATTTACTTTTCCCATTCCGTTGGCTAATTTCTTGATTGTTCCATGTATGCCTGCTCCTCTGCGGTTCACTTTACGTAAATGTGTATTTACGGCAACATTACTCTTCATGCAGTGAAACAAACTTATTCAAAATTAGTTTCGCTAATGGTTGCCGTTTTATTTTTTCACTCATAAATTAATAGTGCTTTTTTTAATTTTTTTAATTCAAATAAATATTTTCTTGTAAGATAGTTTTTTAATATTACATCACTGGTAAAAGTAGCTAACTTATTCTTTGTTCCTTAAAAGTTGAACGAAACATTCTCTGCTTACTTCACTATAATAACAACCTTAGTTTTAATGCATTATAAGGGGGGAAATGATTCTGGTAAAATTACAGTACAGTATGGCAATTACCATACTTCTGATTTAAAAAAATCCTAATTCTGGTACTGAACAACAAAATATACGGTATTTAAACCCATTCATTTAGTAATTTTGTCGTTCATATGGTAAAGGTTTACCGGAAATTCAGGTTTTCAAAATTATAGTTAGTATTACCAAGCATTCAATGAAAAATCTAGAACGGAAAAGTATGATTTTAACCGAAGAAGTAGTTTTATGTCATGCTTTGAGGTATCATGATAAAATTTTCAAATTTTACCACATTTGCCAAATTTTGTCTCTTATTTTAAAACCATATATTTTATAAAAACTTTTACCAATATCTTTACCAAAGCTCCTAGGTAAAAATTATCGGGTTTTTTGGTGTTGGAGAGCCAGAAAAGTGGTAAACTTTACCAAATTATATTAGTTGTGACCAATTTTTTTTCTCAAAGTACAATGCCATTCTTAGAAGAAAAATATAACGATGGGTGTTTATTGAAAAATATTTCCTATTTTTCCTATATTAAAACGAGCTTACGTATTTCTAAACTAATTTAATGGGTAATGTTTGGAGCGAGTTTATCCCATTAATGTGTTCAGATTTAAAAGATACCATTTAAATTGTATATCAAAGCTCAATTTGGTGCTAACTTGAAATAAGATGCTTCTTCGTACAATTCTTTGATTTGGTCACCATCATATACAGATATTACACTATAATTTTTACAGTGTACACATTATGTAAAGTCATAATTTAACATATCTTAAACAACTGGTACTATGGCTTAATTTGAGCAGAAACAGGGTTTAACTTAGCACCTTAATGCAGTGAATGTGCATCCTATTGTAGTTCAAGAGGTAAACATAATGATGTGCTTAAGAGTTTTGGAAGAAGGATACGTTGAACATTTTATCACTTTTCATAAGAGTATAAATACGGCAGACAAGGGGCAGAAATTTATAGATTTTTTTAAATCTATAAATTTCTCGGCACAATAATTAGTTAAATGAAATAAACTATGCAATAACCCCTTTAAAATTTAATCACATATTTTATTCAAAATTAATTCATATAAATGTTATATTTTAAAAGTTTCGTTTTTATTTTATAAATAGTTCATTAGTTACTGTGATAAAATAATCACCATAATCAAAAAATTAATTTTTAAAATAATCACAGAAAAATTTTTTATTTCTTATTCTAAATAATTATTAAATGGATTGCATGATTTTTCGAAATGAATTTTTTCAAAATCTTTTCTAGTTTCTATACCATTTGTTCCAAAATCGAAATTTATAAATAGCTCAATGAATATAAATATTTATTTCGAAGATACAATAATCTTCACTTGTTCAAACATTATTCAAATTAATACTTTATTAAGATAGTGGAAAATGTTCACTAATGATTCAGATACTGTGTTCAACGTTTCAATTCTTTTCCTGATTAAAATAAAAAGCCTTATTCATTCCAGGATACTTTATTACACTTTAATTGTAATTAAATTCTGAGAATAGATTTTAAAAAGAAATCCAGATAAAAGAGCAATCAATTCTTAAAACCTCCGAAAATGTTAGATTGATACATTTACTCAAATAATTGATTAAATGAAACTCGTCCATTTATTCAATTATTTTCTTATTATTTAATGTTGATTAATAACTAACTATTCAGTTCAACACCTGTAAAACATTTTCATTGCGTTTTACCAAAATATTATTAAAAATTGGCTTTGATCGTAATATTGTGCTGAATTATATTATAGCGTAAATTAAATATCGTGTAAATTTATTCTTTTTTGAGCTTGATTACGTGCTAGTATAATTTAACCAGAACAAAAAAAAATGGTTCAACACGTTTTCTTTCAGGTTTAGGTAAGTTATGCAAGATAACGATATTAAAGTTCAAATTTTAATAAATTATTTTCTGATACGTAAATTCTTATTATGGCTCAGATAGATTAAGTAGCAGTATTCATCTATTCATTATTTATACATTTCATTAATTTCTTGTTCTTTACACATGTTTCTAATTTTTATACGTTAACGAAATTTGTACTATTATTTAAAATAGCTATTTAAACCTGTTTTCAAGCTTATTTTACTTATTAAAGAAGCGAATGATGCTGTTTTTTTGTCAGAAAGACTTGCAAATAAATATTTAACGCTAAATTAGAAATATATAATAAGTACCATCGTCATAAAATAAGTTATGAAATTTCTATAAGTTAACAAAAGTCATGCTATTATTAAAAATTATTGTTTAATACTTAAAGCTGTTATTAGATTTATTTTCCTTGTTTATGAAGGAAAATATATCTTATTTATTTATTTTTTTAATTTAGTAAAAGATATCAATGATTATCCAATGCTGTATTAGAAAAGTATAATAAATACCAAACGCCTTTCATATCTTTCTGCTATGTAAATAGCAATATTAATTAAATGTCTTCCTTCATTTTGAATTCACAATAATCCCTCTCCTCAGCCTTTCACAAAAGGGTATTGCTAAGCCACTAGTTGAATATGGATGGTATAGGAATTCCCTATTAACATTTTCTCCATTTCCCCAGTTTTAGCAAAGCGTAGCTAATGATGCAGAAGACGAAAACTTCTTGGCGCCTTTCCGCCTTTGGCGATGTACCGGGGGTAATCAGCGATCTGACAGCCCTAGGAAAATCAGTACTATGGCGACTCGAGAAGCAGCCTTTACTTCATTTCGGGTTAGTTGATGGGGCGCAACGACACCCCTCCCTTTCCAGTGGCTGCATCTTTGGAAAACCAAATCAATCGCTTACTCAATTTGTTCTCTTTTAACAAGCCATTTGAATCCACGCCGGAGATTTAATCAAAGTTGTAGTTCCGTTACCTGAATAAAAAAGATATTTGAAAAAGTTTTTTCTTATAAAATCGTCTGCTCCTCGAAATATTGCGTGACGATACTGCGCACTTTGTTTACTATTGTTTATTATCGTTTTAGTTTTTCATTTTCATTACTTATCGTTTTATTGAAATTAGCCACGCACAAAATATTTTAATTTTGGAATATTTTATACCAAGTATTTTTGGAAAAGAAAAACTATTTTCATCAATATAAGTGAAGATAAATGAATTAAAAAGAATTTCAATCAACCAAAACAGCTTATATGAACTGTAGAATTATTTATTTGTTTGAAACATGCTTTACACTTGAATAAAAACAAACATTTCGATGGAAGGATTTATACGCAAAAGACATAATTCCTTGCGTGAAGCGAGGCGAAAGTCATTACATATTGGGCGCAGATTTTCAGAATGGTAAGCATTTTTTTATAATCAGTAAAATGATTCTAAAATGCATTGATATTTATAATATTATTATTTGGACAAATGATAAGACATTTTATCTATTATTTTTTTCAATGTGAATAATATTTTAAATAAAATTACTATTAATTAATATATATTTTCCCTTTTTCCAATTATCATCTTTTTAAAAAAATCATTCATCTTTATTAAAAAAAAATTTAAATTCCTATCCATTTTCAAACTTTGTGTATTCAATATTATTTTTAAAAATGAGTATTGAAATTTAATTTTGAATTTATACATATATTTGTACATTTTTTGCGTATATTTGAGCGTATATTTATACATTTTTTTATTTATATTTAAATAAATTTTCCGGGATATATAATTAATTAAATTAAAAATTCCGGATTGTTTTAAATTAAGATTACAATATGAATTAGGATTACATTATAATTCTGGGTTACATTGAATTAGGATTATATTATAAATTAGGATTATAATATAATTCTGGTTTATATTAAATCGAAATTGAACATCCAGATGACTATGTTTAGTTGATATCTAGATCCCTAAACATACGATTTTAAAGAATAGAAGCTATTTTTAAAAAAATAATGAGATTAGCTATCCTTGAATTCGTATAAAATTTTTGCCACTGATCAAATTTTTTCTTATTAAATAATGCGTAGAAAGCCCAATAATTTGTAATGAAAGAACGCAAGTGAAGTAAGAAAAAAATAAAGATTAAACGTTAATATTGTTAAGCGAATGTTTTATTAATATTTTAATACAACAAATATTATCAAATTAATCTACTTTGTTAAATGTAGTAATTATTATTAATTTTAAATTGAGCTTTATTAACTTTATGTATTAATGATATGTTTGATATGCATTGTAATTGTTCTAAATGATGATAATTCACGAAAAATTAGTTAACAACAAATTATCTGGTACCGAATTTAATGTTTACGATCTTCTTCTAATATATGTTTTCTTTCTCATGTTATTTAATTGTACAGTGTTGAAAATTTTAATTGTAAAAGTCTTATAAGTATAATGTAAGCTTTCTTATTAACTTATTCGCTTTATTCATAACAATTCGCATAATGTTTTTTTAACATTAAATATTTTTTAGCTTTTATTGTAATTTTCCCCAACAGAGAATATTTTCAGTTTTTATTTCTAAATATAAACAATATCTGAGTTTATTTTTAATTGTTAAATGGTAAAAAAGAAAACGTAAAATATTTGCATAAAAAATGTAATATTGGTTACATGCATCACTTATTTTTCATTTGTTATTCATAATTATTATATTTTTAAGTATATTCCAACAAAATAAGAGTCAACGTAAGATATAATATAGAGTCAACGTAAATTTTGCAATATTAAATTTTACAATATTTTACAAATTTTAGGTAATTTTGACTGCACTCTTTTTTTCGGACAGTTACAAATGGTGTTCCCCATTCTAAAGCACTATAATTAAACATAGTCTTCAATTTAAAACTTGTGTAAAAACTGAGAAATTAAATTTGATTATTAACAATACGGTTTTTAGTTTTTACAATTATGACTGTTAAAATTCAATTTTTTTTAATAGATTTAGAGATAAAAGGAACATATTTCGTTGATATTTATGTTCAAAGGTTTAATTCTTTTAATTAAACCATTTAATTCATTGTTCGCACATTAAAATAGTTTTTCCCAAATTTTCTAAACTAACTTATATTCGAAAGGATAAGAGCCATAAAATAATAAGTCTTATTTTCAAATTGCACAAAGGAAATTCCTGTTAGAAAAATAAAAAATAAAAACTTGATTTCTGTATAGGCAATGATACCTATAAAATTGAAAGAAAGTACTAAATTAAGTCAAATAATTAAAGAGAAAATAAACATCAAGATATAAGACTGAAGTTTCCACAGCAAATGAATGCTGTATGGGTGCAGCTGAACAGACAAACTGATTAGCTCATTGATTCATGCATTTTTATATAAAACTGATTAGCCGATTCATTCATTGATCAGCCTCCTCTCTTCTCTCGTTTTAATCATTTACTCACAAATTTACTCATTGGCTCATTCATTCCTTAATTTACTAATTGATTCACACTTTTATTCATTTATTAATTCACTCATTCACTAATTAATTCCTTAATTTACAAATAGATTCACACATTCATTCATTTACTAATTCACTCATTCACTAATTCCTTCAATTTTCGATATCAAGAGTCACGATTTTACGATAGCTGTAAATCAATCGTCTATCTCTTATACAAAGGTAGCAGATATATACGAGGTAAAAAATTCTCAGTCAACTCACTGTTAAAAGTACTCGCACTCAGAGTGACGGTACTTTTTACCGGGAAATCCATTTTTACCAGTGCAAGTTAAGAAACGAAAAAATCCAATACATCTCAGTAATAATAATCATTAATATCAATAAAAATAATGGTTAAAAGTATTTGCACTCAGGGTGACGGTACTTTTTACCGAAAAATTCATTTTTACCAGTGCAAGTTACGAAACAAAGAAATCCAATACATCGTAATAATAATAATAAATAATAACAATAAAAACAATTATCGTAAAATTACTAAATCAGTCCTTTAAATAAATATTACTGAAAAAACTACGGCATAATATTTTACGGTAAAAATAAATTTTACGATGAAATGGATTTTACGGATGATCACGCAAAATGCCGGACGTATACCCTTATTTGATCCTGAATTTTATATTGTATATGTAGGTATATACAATTTTTATAAGTCTTATATAGTTACAGATAAGGTTTTATAACGTATGATTTATTGGCTTATGTAGGCATGTAAACTAATAAAATTTTAAGAAAATAATGCATTAAATCGAATAGTTAAATTAAATAGTGCATTTTAATCAAAATGCTGAGGTATGTTTAGTCCCTAACTATAAATAATGCAAACTAAATTCGCGTGTTCTCTGATTAATTATATACTCTCATGCAATTGAGCTTAAATTTATTACACACTGACTGAATTGAAAATGAATATTTAATTGCCACCTCTCCGTTTACTACGTCTGTTTCAGCAATATTCATTTAATAATATCATGATAATAGAAAACTCAGACGCTCAAATGAAAGATTAATAACTAAAACATGAAGATTAAAACTAAAGTTTCAGAATATTGAATGGCTGAATAATGAATGAAATTTCTTATAAAAGTGATTTTTCATCCCTTTCTTGTAACTAATTCCATTCAAGATCTTCATCACGCCGTTTAAATTATTCAATCCATTCTCCTATATGAGGTATGAAATATTCAAATACGATGAAATATCTTTTTTTAATCTACTGTATTTTTTTTTATCCTCTTTTTCGTCATCTTCCATTATTCAAGCGATATCGGTGACAAAACTTTGGTGATCCTATTTCTGAATAGAAACTGTTATCAGAGATGAAATCTTTAAGTCAAGTCATTCATGAATGATTTATAGCTGTGGAGAAAGGAATAAACAGCAAAGGTGGAAATTGGGGAGAAGATTTCTCCCGTTTTTCAAACGCCGGAATGGAGAAAGTCGCTTATTTTTCTCTCTCGAAAATCCTGGTAGCCCGATTTATTAACAATACAAAGATTTTTATCTTCTTTATCCCGCTTAGTTTATTGTTGTTTATTTTAACTTTTGGGAAAAGGTTTTATCGTTTGAATGGATGAACATTAGTCACTCATTTTAGGTGTATCTTTTGATTCTAGATCTATGGTGACCTATCTAAACGAATGTTTTTATTTGAATGATTACAAACTTTGTAAACTTAGCTCCTGTTTTATTTTCACCGGAGAGAAAAGGAGATCAATAAAAACGATTGTATCCAACCTTTACTTCCTCCTTTTTTTCCACCATGAGTCAAAACAAACTTCTACCTGTGAGGTGCTTAAATTCCTCAGTACAATTTACCTCCTCCTTATGACTGACTACTCAGAGCATCGATCTAAGGTTAAATCTGACATTTCAAAGGAGTGGAAGACCCCTCCTTGTCACCACTGGTATGAGGGCAAAGAGCCTAGCTCTTCGTTTGTTCTCAACTGTGACAGAGCCTTCACGAACGATATTTTCAAGATTATCAAGTGGACACGCAAAGATTGCCTCGTTTATTGAAGGCAGGAAGATCTTTGAAGTCTGCTCTAATTGTTAAACTCAGCAGACCTCTGTAGAACACATCCTGGACTGCTTGGGTCTATCCAGAGAAGATTTATACGCTTATAAGCTTCTCCCCTTCTGGTCTTTCTGAGGATGTCTAATGGATCTCCACTTACTTCGTCAGATAGTTGAAGAATAAGAACAACCACGGGACTAGCAGCTTTTTCGTCCTTCAATGAAATTGATACCCCACAAAAACAAATTGAAAATTCGTAAGCTACAAATCGTTTGTGGTTGTCCCCTTTTACATGGTGAACGCTAGTGGGCGGGTGCTTGAACGGCGAGAGGACCACTCGTCTGATCAGCAGAGGAGGACATAAGGATTGATAGGTGTATAAACAATTAGAATGTATTAAATTTTTTTAAAAAAATTTCAACGTATTTTTTTACCGCTCATATCTATAAATTATTCCTTTCTTAATTCGTTTCGAAATTATTCCAGGCAAAAATTAATGAATAATTTTCTAATTTTCATCCACTTTTTATTATAAAAAAAACTTTATAAATAACATTTAATAAATATTTTTATCTTAAACTATTTTAGTATTTTACATAACATACAAAACGATGCATAAACTATTTATAAATGAAAAAATAGAGACAATGAACTGACAATTTTACAAAAGAAGTTTTAGTCTTTTAAATTTATTCAATGGCTAGTTACATATTCTTAACACTTAATTTGATAAAAACAATTAAACCAAAATGTTCACAAACCCCACATTAGTTTATATTTTAAAAATTTGATATTTTTTACAAAACTGAAGTTCTTTTTTCAACAAATAAAACTTTGATTGATTATAGCAAAATAAATCTTTCTACCTAATTATTTATCTATAGATAGTTATGTAAACAAGCAAATGAAAGAAAACTAAATTTTGCTTTAATGTTTGTTCAACGTTCGTGAAAGAAAGGAACAAATATTAGGTGATGTTAAATAATCGGTTTATCTTGTTTGACCTGTCGGATATCCGTCGTTTACAATGATAATATTTTGTTACCGAACTGTTTAAAGAGTTGACAAAGAATGAGAAAAAAATGTTTGACTAAACTAGTTGAGGAAGAAAAAAATTGACTTGACATATTTTTGAATCATTAATTTTAGCTCCTTTTTCCACATAATGTGAATTTAAAACTAAGGACAAATACTTTAATACTTTAAATGTGCATACAGTATTGTCCTTATTATTTAGTTTGATTCAATTGTCAAACTCAAATATCTAATTTATTAAAATTTATATTAAATGGAAAATATTTAATTTAAACTAGTTATAGTACATTATTTACTTTTTATGCAAATTTTCTAAAGATACCTTGGGAAATAATTAAAGCAGCTTTGAAGCCCTCATTCCCTTGTAGAATGTTACCCCCAGTGACATTAATTAGTTGGCTTGAAGCCATTATTGGTCTGAAAATTTTAGCCTCTACAGACCAATGAAAATCTATACCCTTTCATCGCGAACATTAATTTGCAAATCCCTTAAAGATGCAAACGTGTCCAATAGTTTTAAGGTAGTAGTTTCCTTCTTTTTTTTCTTTTTTTTTTTATTTATTTATTTATTTTTTTTTTTTTTTTGTGGGGATGCAAGCTAAAGGTTTCAAACCAACAAAGTGCTTTAAAGAAGCGTTTAGATTCCTTTCTGCTAGAAAAATGAACTGACATTCTCGATTAAATAAGATGGCTTGGTCTGATCTGTTAAAAGTTGATTTGTCTGGAGCAGAGACCAAAACTTTCAGACTAATGAAGAACCTCAAGTTTCATCACGACTATCTCACCTTATTGATCACTTTGCTTTTAGAAGACAAGGTTTCAGAGCATCTTAAACAACTTGCAATTTCATCGCAACAAAAGAACTTTATGGGAAAAGGTACCAAAAGATATTTTGAAATAAATATTGGGTTTAAAAACTCAAATAATAGAACGTAATTGTTTTTCGTCCAGGTCATTAGACAAGGCTGTGTGCACTGTTAGAAATTTCTCGGAAAAAATGGTTAAATAACAATTTATTGAATGGTTATTATACCATATTTAATCAAAACAGTCAAATAATCATAAATAAAATGGTAATCAAACTGTTAAGTTTGAGAAAAACTGTTTATTAGCTGCTTTCACCTAATACGGTTAAACAACCAGAATTTTATAGCACCGACTAGAACCAACTAATGAAGCTACGTAATTCTTTGCAACAGCTCACATATCATAGCTGAGAGAGCTCATTTGTCAATCTCATGACCGGTAGAACTGGAGTTCGAGTCCTAGTGTTGACACCACAATATTTCCTCAATTCTCTTCAACACATGAAGAATTTTCAGTGACCGGCACTCTCCAGTGCCCATTACCTTACGAAACGCCAAGCACCTATATCTAATTTAATAATTGATTTTTTTTTTTTACGTTTTTGAAAAATTTTACTTGTAAATAGTTAAAAAACCGTATAATTTTGTATTCCTGGTCTTATAACCATACTTTTTCGAAATGGTTTCCGAACCATTAGAGAGAAAAATGATCTTTACCGTAAACTTTACGGTTAATCGAATGGACAGACAGCTGCCAGTTATTTTACCATAATTTTAGAATGAAAATTTTAACAGTGTATGGGAAAATAGGTTTCGTAAGTTGCTATAATTCTTTATGCTCATGTGCCTAAATTCACTAAAATTCACTTAAATCACTTTCTTCCATCAAGCTGTTTAGATATAACAACAATCTTTTTACAAACATATTGTTTTGTCATAAATTTAGTTTGTTTTTTACTCTCGTTATTTTCTGATTGTCTTACGGGGGTTGAAAAGAATTACCCATACTGGAATACTGAAAGCCTTATTCTCCAAGTCATCATAAATAAGACTTGTTTTCTTAGTAAGCAAATAATGTGCGATTTCGATCAAATATATAGCAAGAACCCATCATTTACGGATCACATCACGTAGCTCGTTTTCCCTTACTTTTTCCCTAAGTGAAAGTTCGTCCCACGAATGGCGTGACATTGTGAAACTGTTTTTAAGAGATAAAAATTGTATCGAATGGCCCACGAAGCTTGACCACTCTCCGCAATGGCCCTTCGTGACTCGGCGAAACTTTCATCTTCTCTCGAAATGTTAAGTGGTCTTGAAATATGACTTAACACACAACTCGCTCCGGATAACGATTGATGTGAAATGATAGCTGGACACGCTAAGTGGACTTGTCAATAATTTCTTTTTTTCCAACTAACAAGGTGTGCTAGATGTTCCTTAATTTCGAGAACTTTCTCTTCCGG
Source organism: Parasteatoda tepidariorum (assembly GCF_043381705.1). Classification (NCBI taxonomy): domain Eukaryota; kingdom Metazoa; phylum Arthropoda; class Arachnida; order Araneae; family Theridiidae; genus Parasteatoda; species Parasteatoda tepidariorum. Next base: position 47,477,672 of record NC_092213.1, on the reverse strand, counting down.
ATATTTTTCGTTATGAGAAAAAAAAGTTTTTAAATGATTTCTGCATTAATCAAGAAATGTATCAGAAATGTAACTTTTATAATGAAACCAATAATTTATGGTTTTTGTTCTTTGGAATTAAGGCAATTAAGGAATTACGGAATTAAGGGCATTCTTTAGTCAAAAAATGAGATATTCTTCCTCCATTTTAAACAAAGGAGAATTATGTGAATGCAGTTTTCTTCATTTTAAAATAATTGATTAATATGTTTAAATGTTGTCGACTGGTCAAGAAGCTGGGCTAAAGTCAGAAAATTCCCGGGTTAGAAGCTATATAGTCCAATTAGGAGCTGCGTCCTCTTTAAACATTTTTTAATTTTCCGACTGCTACGAAATTATTCGTTGATAGGTACAGGCTGTAGTTCAGGTGGATGAAGACTTCCCACTTGAGCTTCTGGAAATTTTTGGTTATTTTGGCCGTTTGCTGATGCGCGTTGTGAGAAAGGTAGGCAAACTTGATTAAACTTAGCTAGGATGTCAATGTTTTACCATAACGTTCTGCATTCACTAAGATTTTGTGTTTCCTGAACTAAGTATCTCTTGTAAACGTGTGACTTGGTACTCGTTGAAAGCCCTCCGTAATAAAATAAAAAATATTAGTGAATTTTGTGTGTGTAAAGTTTTGTAAAACTTTAAGATTTCACTCAGATTTAGATATTTCGAGCAATCTTAGAAGCAATATTTACGGGTAATCATACAAAAAATTCAAATAATCCAAAATAAAATTCTAGTCATCTACAATTTTTAATTATTATTTTTATTCTGAATTCTAGGGACCAAGCAAACAATTTGAAATATCCGCATTTTACTGTTTAAAAAAAATTAAGAACTCATAATCAGGAAAAAAAAAAGAGGGAGTAAAAGATGTTAAATTAGTCTAATTACCATAGTATGACTGTGAAATGCAAAACTGCTTTTTCCTTTGATTACTTTTCTACCCTTTAATTCAAGATATAAACATGTTTAATTCATATTTCCAAAATATATTTCGAAAAGAACTTTCGAAGGAGTTTCTTAGAAATGAACTACCCAAAAAGGAGATTTTTTTTAAAAGAAAAATCTTCCAAATTATTCTATATCTTGAATTCTAATGAAACCCTAGACTAATGATGGGAGGACACGTTTAAATCATATGACTGCTTCGTATCATCTACTTCTAAAAATATTTAATTAAAAAAAGTTCTCTCGAAAATCGTACTTGATGAACTCACTCAAGGACGAACACTGAGATAACTCTCTTATAAGAGATGCTCTCTAATGTAATTCGAAACTTCTCTTACGCATGGGTGCAAGTTGTTTGGAATCTTCTCCGATGAGTGACGTATGTTGACGATCTGAACGTGTCAACAGCCTTATCGGGATGGTCGCTGATTAATTACTTCCAAATTCTCAGAAAAAAATATTGTTTAATGGAGTATGGGTCATGTAGTGGAGCTATGGTGGTGGTCTTGGGCGTCAAATCTGGAAATTAAGGGTAGAGTTAATTTTAAGATTTAATGATTCTAAGGCGGGTTAATTATTTTAAGCTTTTATTGGTTAAAAAGTAATTTAGCTTTTTCCATTATGAGTTTGAAAATTGAGATGTAATGACGTCAGGATGACCTGATGAAGAAAATATATTAGTTAAAAAGTAATTATTTCCGTTTGAAATGTGAAAGTGTAGTTATTACTAAAAAACAATGTGATTTTAAATTAATTAAAAAAATGTCAACGGTTCTGCAAAGAAAAAAAAGTATGCTAAAAAATAACAGAATATGGTAAAATTTATGTTTCTGGCTCTAAAGAAGCACTGAAATGTTCGATAATTTTTATCAAAGCAATTTGGTAATGATTTTGGTTAAATTAGCAATAAAATATCGTTTTATAATAGTGTTATAAAATTTGGTAAATGTAGTAATGTTTAGTAATTTTATCAGGATACCATAGAACATTATTCGGTTAAATTTACTTTCTCATTTCATATTTTTTACTAAATGTGTAATGATAGTGAGACTATAATTTTGAAAACCAGATTTTTCGGTAAACTGTTACCACCGGAAAGGAAATATCACCAGTTGAATGGTTTAAATACCAAATAGCTTAACCAAAATTACGATTTTTTTTTACCAGAAATGTCATCATTTTTCCAGAATTATTTTCTCTATGAGGGACGAAAAATCCATCAAGGTTTTTAACTCATTATCATTTTTATTCTCTTTTGAATGTTGCAACAGGTTGTTTTTTTTTTAAATCTGAAAATTGAAATTAAGATAATTTAATTTTTTTTCTCTCTCAGTTCACCCTGTGCTTAGGTTTTTTACTCATTATCATTTTTATTCTCTTTTAAATGTTGCAAAAGGTTTTTTTTTTTAAATCTGAAAATTGAAATTAAAATAATTTAATATTTTTTCTCTATCAGTTCATCCCGTGCTCAGGTTTACGTAATGCTGAAATTTAGTTATATATTTTCAGAGGTATATATTAAAAACTAAAACAAAATCTGTGGAATTTGGAATGCGTAAATTTTAAATCTATAAAAACTCATTTGTATCAAAAAACTGAATTTAAAAAAAACTGGGTTATCATATTCAAAAAAAAACGTAAACTTAAAAATATACACTTCAATTTTAGGTTTTTCTTCTTCCTATTTTAACAGCCAAAAATGTTGCTGACAAAATTAAATTCATAAACTGCTCAGTCAAAATTAATCGAAATATTTAATTTCAAAGTTTAATATTTCCTGTAACATAATAATAAAATCTGTATTTTTTTCTTCGAAATTTATAACGTTAATTAACTTTCAACCCAAACAGTTTAACTATAATAACTTTTAATCTAATTGTCTAATTTCAAATGTTTATTTTCCGGTCACCTAGAAAGGTATTGAATAATGATGCTAACCGTCGAATTGTAACCCTAGCGCGTGTTACGTTTCGAACACGACATTGAACATTTGTTTGGAAAACATAACACATTCTGTCTGGTTTTGATTTTTAGACCTCGAAATCGTGAGGGAAATGGCAATTTAGAAAATATGGTCCCATTCGTTTGGGCACGAGAGCGATCAAAAGTTTGACCCTCATAACGTAATTCTTTATTTTTTCTTTTTAAGACATATTACCAAAACTAATGTCACAAAGAAAAATTCTACAAAATTGTCTAAAAACAATTATATTTATTATTCAGTATTAATTAATTTTGTATTTTAATTTATTAATGGTATAAATTTATTTAAAAACAGATTTATAACTTATCAAATTTGTTTAACTTAACGATTCTCTTTAATTTAAAATAATTTATTTATCTCTCATTCTCTTTAATCTACAAATCTCTCACAAAACTGAAATAAAAATTATTTCAGTTTACAGAAATTTCATAAAAATCTATAGCGAATTTCTTATTTCGCCTTTTCCTTCCTTAATATTACACACAGTTTAATCTATAGTAGCTTTAAGTATTATTTGCTTGAAACTGAACTGAACATTATATGAAATTTCAAATCTGGATACCACTGACAATGCTTTATTAACACCCAATTTATATCTTTTTATTTATATCTACTTTTACTTTTTCGTCCTTCGAATTTCAAAGTTATGACGAAATCGTCATATATTTAGAGTTGAGAAAAATATTTAATAAAATTTTCATTTCTCAAGAAATACTGATTTCATAACTCTCCACCTCAACTAACGCTTATTTATCAACCAAGTTTATCAATTTCAAACTGAAGTGAATAGTTGCATCCAAATATTATGGTTATCTTTCTGCACATCATGCCAATCAACTATTTCAATTTTTTGACATACATCAAGCAACAAGATGATAACATTCCAATCAAACGTGTCGTGTTTTTACTACAATACACAAACAAATACGTTTTTAAAAATGTATTTTATATTTTTTAAATAATAATACGTTATTTTTATATATTTATTTCTTTTTATACTAATTCATTTTCTTAAGTATGAAATTTATTTATTTCTTTACTTATACTGATAAAAACCTTGGAGTTTGTTAAACTATAATATCATTTAAATTTCCTGAAAACTTCATTTGGGGCCAACTTGAACTATATTATTGCATAAATTAATCTGATTACCCGATTCCAAATGAAATATGGTTCAATTTAAAACCTTATTAGCAAATTTTCTCTAAATTATGTTTAAAGTAAAAATAATAAGGTTCAACGATGAGAATATCTGTTTAAGACCTCATTAACAAATTTGTACGATATTATGGATCAAAGTAACGCTAAAAATGTTTCATTTAACACCTCATTAACAAATTTTAACTATATTATAGTTCAAGGTAATGTGTTCAACATTGACAATGAACTGGTTAGCAATTTAAAAAATTTTAACGATTTTATGGAGCAACGTTATAACATAGTTCAACGAGGAGAATGTTTTGCTTAACACCTTCTAATTGCCTTAATTTACACAATATTGTGCTTCAAGATAATAAAAATAATATTATCAATTTTGGAAATGTACTGTTTTCCAAAAGTTTTTAAAAGCTACTACTATTATTAACTGTTTTGGGAAAACTACAATTAAAGCTTAAAAAATTTTATTAAGTCTTTAAAATTTAAATTAGAAATTGTCAAAAACCTTTTTTATTACAGTTAAAATTAAGAGCTTTTTCAAAATGAACTTTCATAAAATAATTATAATAACTTATATAAACATGTATTACAAAATCTCTAGTTATTACCAAGTATATATTCCTCCTAAACGTTGTTAAAAGCCATTTTACGAACGCCCATTTATCGCGTTGTGACGACAACCTATCCGCGACATGCACAACTTCATTAGGGATGCTGCAGTAAATACCCCTCGAGAGGTATTTAATTTGAAGAGGAGGCACACAGGTCCATGCTCAGGGAATACAGCAAGCATGCTGATATCTTTCTATCCCATCAAAGACTAGAACATGTCACTTCCCCTAACGCGGTGGCTTCTAGCTCTCACGTACCAGAGGTGTAAATTTCATAATTTTATGACCTCGATTAACATGCATCTCTGAGGAAAGAACACGAAAATTCGATTTGCAGTAATACAGTGTTGCCACTAGTTTACTGCAAGTGATGCCTTAGCTGATGCTAAGTATAACAGGAATGTGCTTCTGAATTAATCTTTTCTGGTAGATGAGATCAAAGCGTGATGATGTTGTCTTTGGAGTAATGAAAATATTATAGCTTATTTTTATGATTATTGGAACATTTAGGTGAATGATGTGTCATGACATTTTAATTTATTTGATTTTAAGAAATTTAAAATATTTATTATTTTTATTTCATAAATTTAATTATGTATTATCTTTCTTTTTTAATATTTTTACAATTTATCTTTAATAAGCCTATATAAAGTACAACAAAATAATAAACAAAATAAATAAATAAGCTAAATGCTAATTTAATGATTTCATGGTCAAAATTGATAATTCCGCTACAATTTTTAAACCAATAAGATATAAAATTTAAAAGAATTTTAGAAGAAAAGCCTATTGCTAAAAACATTTAATCAGCAAATTACTTTTCGTTTTTTGTGCCAGATATTGTATCAATAATCAAGTATTATTCTATCGGATATTACTGAAACCATGAAAATTAATACATATTATCCTAGACTTACTGCATAAATTTGATCTATTGTTTAAATTCAAAATATTTACTAAACTTAACAAATAAAATTTTCAGAAAAATGGACTAAATTAAGCAAATTAGAGAATTGATTGAGAAATACTTTTTATCTAAGCGTAAAAAAATAAAACTGATAAATCAAACTACTAATTTTTTAAAGAGAAATACTCAAAACCATCTTCTGAGTTATTAAAGAAAACGATGTTTCTCGATTTTGATACATTTATGAATTATACCGAAAATTCAAACAACCCAACATAATTTCAGTTATTAAATCCTATAGAAAGAGATGGCTGGGTCACATCTATAGAAAGGATGATGTTGACTCAGTTACGAAGTTGACATTTGGAAAGTTTGCTTGCAACAGAAAAAAAAAAGGGGAAGAGCAAACACCAGATGGATTGATTCGGTAGAAAAAGATTTTAAAACTATGAGTAAGAATAGATGGAAAAACCAAGCGGAGCCTGATTGAGCCAAAGTGAAACGACTTGTTGGGAGGATTCTGGCCCGTAAAGGCTGTTGTGATGATATAGGAAGAAGAAAAAGAATAACATAAAAGCCTTTTTTTATCTAGTTTCATGGCAAAATAGCATATTCTTCATAATTGGTTTCAAGATATAATTTTTTTTATCTCTAGATCATCAATGTAATCGAATCAAATAACAGATATTGCTATCTCATCGATTATTGCAACGATGTTAAACTTAAAAGTTACACCCCAAATCAGAGTCAGTATTCAAGCACAAAATAAATAATCTAAGTAAATTGACAATTCATTCCTAATTTTTTTTTCAAACTCTAACTAAAGAGACTTATTTTTTTAACTACTGCAAAACAAATTATTTTTATTTTCGTATTTTCTAGAAAGATATTACTTTCTAGAATATCTCCCAAAGCGTATCAGTTATCCATAGAGAATTGCACATTCCTATTTCATTTCAAGATCCGATTGAATTGACTGCTGGAGCAGTAAATAGGAAAAGGACTTTTGCCATTGTGGTCAGGACATGGATGAATGAATATTGTGACATGTATTGAACTATTTTTTTTTTTTTCTCGATGAGAGTTTTTCGAAATTTGACTCTGGGAGAATATAAAACTCATTACTTTGCTCATGGAATTTTAAAAAAAATTGCATTATATCTAATAAAAATTAGGAGGTAGCTTTAATTTTTTTTCTATTTTCTTAATTATTGATCAAAAAAAAAGATGATTTTATTTAGTGTATGATAAACAGTTTTTCAGAATTTGAATGTTTCTGCTAAACGTATTTTGTGACATGTCAGAAAAACATTGATTTTTTAGAGGAAAAAAACTAGCATTTTTTACAAAACTATTACTTTTATTCATCCAGGGTTGTAGGGCTCATGTTCGTGAGAACGGGAGTTCGAATCCTGCCTGCCGAAAAATTCCTGCCAATTAAATGGTGACTGGTGCACATAGAATCTGTTGGGGTCACAAAGTCCTTCAAGTTTCTATAACAAATTAATACCTCTGGGAGTACTTATCCATTTGTTTCCTTATCGTTTGGATTGAGTTCAACAGTGCTATAGAGCTCAACATTGGTAGCAGTAAACTGAAATTTGGGTTGACTGCTCAACGACGGTTATATAACAAAGCAAAGTTTTTGAGCCGCGGTGACTCAGTGGCGCAGAGCGTTCTCCTGGCTATAAAGTCACCCAGGTTCAAATCCCAACGGTGGCTGTTTGGAACGAATTCTGCTCTCGGCTTGCATCGACCAAGGTAATGACTTATGCCCTTCAGTCGGGTTACCGTAGAAGGTTTTTGTGTAATTTCCGCTCCTTGTAACGTTAATGCAGGCTAGTTTGTTCCAATGTTTGATCCAGGAGTTCCTTTGTCTTCTAAGTTAGGTTCAAAATTACAAGGCTTCAAACTTGAGCATTGATAGTCGTAGAAACAAAATTGGATCGGCTGTTTAACGCTGGTTGCAAAATAANATACTAAAATTACTCTTGTTACTTCTAACATGTAATAAATTTTAAAAAAATTGTTTTTTTTTTTTGTTTTTTTTTTGTATACAGAACACTTGATTCAAGTTAAAATATCAAAAAATATATTTAAAAAAATAATATTAAAAAAAGGAAAAATTTGAATGTCGACCGTCACAGGGTTTCGAACCCATGGCCCCCGGAACAACAAATCTAACNTTTTTTTTTTTTTTTTTTTTTTTTTTTTTTTTTTNTTTTTTTTTTTTTTTTATATATTGCCGATAACGTGTATATTATATGCTTGTAATTTAATTTACATGTTCAACTATTTTATATTGTGTTTTCTTACTATATCTTGAATATGTAAAATATTCCAATCAACTTTAAAATTCTGACACAAAAAAAAAAAAAAAGAATTTAATCACCAAACTATGTGTTGATAAACATATCACTCTTTTTTTTCCCCTTGCAATACTTGCAATCCTCATCCCGAACTAAAACAGTTTTTCTGTTAAAAAAGAATAAAAAAAGGGGGGAATGGAAAATTTTATTTATTAAAATTCGTCTTCTTTTCAAGTAAACAATAAATAAATAATGAGAAGACGCATTTCCATTTAACTTCTAAAAGAAGCGCTGGATAATGAGTTAAGTTATTCTCTCGGAATTTCTCACAGACTTCACTCGGAATTCGAAATTAACTTTCCGAATATTCGAAGAAAAATATTTCGAATTGGAATCCTTTTGCAGTAATGAACAAACTGATTTATTATTCTCTTTTCCTGGAAAGGGAAATTCGATTTACTTTAAAAACTTTTCCGGAAAATTCTTACAATGAGCTCTATTTTTAGTTGATTTTTCAAATGTATTTTGAAATAAAATAACTGGCATTGCGAAAGTTTAGATAGGTGTCGGATTTGTCTTGGCGATAAGTAGCCCAGATCAACAAAATTCTTATCTCCCATTTCTTGCATTCTTTGTAACCGTAGAGAATGTTTGATTACATGAAGGTGAATAGTTTTCAAATTGTTGGATTGTTTATAATTTAATTATTTATAACGTCAGGCAAATGTTTTCTATATATGTTTAGTAACATCGCACTCTCAAAAATAAAACTCTCCCGTTTGACAATTCAACAAACCTTGAGGGTTAATTTTAATAATCATTTCGTCACGAAATCACGTGATTTGTGACGAAATACGAGATCTAAAAACATCCGACGATGAAAATGTTTCCTTAATTGCGGAACCTCATCGTAGTGCATTGAGGGATAACCAAACTAACTAAACTAAAATGAAGACTAAAAAAAAGTGTCAATGAAGCCGACTGGCCTGTATGGTGGTGTAGGAGTTGGTCTCGTACCAGGGAGATCCCGTGTTCAAATCCCACTTCGGGTTTATCTTTCTGTTCTTTCTTGTGTTGTTCGGGTGACATTTTTGGTTCCCACGATATGATGATATGGTTCCCACGATAAAGTGATTACTAGAAATGTTTAATACGTTAGGCGCTAAGAGGTTTTGTTTGTAAAAAAAAAATAGAATGACTACATTTTTCTTTAATTTTGACGAAATTTTTGCTCGAAACATATACCAGGAAATATCGGGTTGGAGGGAAAGTTCTGTCGTCAATCAATAGGGATGTTTTGCTATCCATGTTGGAAAATAATCCACATTTAACAAGTCGACAAATTGCAGAAGAGTTTGGCATTCATCATGCAACTGTTGGAGATCACATTAAATCTCTTGGGTTTGTGTTAAAGCAAAGTGTTTGGGTTCCACATGAAATAACGGAAAAGAATTTATCTGATCGTGTAAGAATGTGTTCATCACATCTGATTAGAGACAATGTGGAGCCGTTTTTGGACAGGCTGGTTGCTAGAGATGAAAATTGTAGTCTTTACGAGAATATTAAGAGAAAAAAATCCTACTGCAAACCAGGAACATCGTCAGCAACAGTTCCAAAACCAAGTATCCATCAGTGAAAAGTACTGTTTTGTTTGTGGTGGGACAGGAAAGGTCCAGTGTACTACGAGTTGCAGAAACGGGGAAAAACCATCAACGCGGTTCTGTACTGCAATCAGCTAGATAAATTAAAAGCAGCTATCAAAGAAAAAAGGCCAACATTAGCGTCCAGAAAAGGAATAGTGTTCCACCACGATAATGCTCGCCCGCATACTGCAATGGTGACACTTCAAAAACTGAATGCGTTAGGATGGGAAATCCTTAGTCACCCACCGTATTCACCTGACATTGCACCATCAGATTGTTATCTGTTCAGATCTCTGCAAAATTATCTAACGGGTAAAAAATTCAAGTCTTTTGTAAGTGTTTCTAAGGCAGTTGCTGACTATTTCAATTCTAAGGACGAGAACTTCTACAAAACAGGAATTCACAGGTTACCTGAAAGATGGCAACAGGTTGTAACAAATAACGAAGCATATAAAATTGATTAATATTAAACGCATATTTTTATAAATGAATTCAAATATTTTCTTTAAAATACGACAGAACTTTCCCTCCAACCCGATAGTTTCGTTAAAAATGAAGAAAGTTTCGTGAAATTTAAATATCCATATTTTTACAGTGCTATAGATGCAAACGCCGATTAAATGCAGCGAAACAGCAAAATCTTATAAAATAAAATCAACCACAAATTTACGAAATAATCTAACTAAGAGGAGGAAAACAATTCCAAATAAATTGTACCCCAGATTAGAAGCACCCAAAGTCATAAACTTTGTAATAACACCTATTTCTCAAAACTTGATAATATGAAGCTCATATTATTTTTCTATCATATAATAGACATATTGGAAAAGCGAATATAAGACATATTGGAAAAGCGAAAGAGTGTTTTATATTTCATTTTTTCCTATTTCTGAAGAGAATAAAAATCTTCTCAAAAAATTCAACCAATATAAAAGTATATAAGCAAAACAATGTTGCTACTCGTGAAATACAGAAACGCATAGTTATTGTAGAAAATACGGTTCTCAAAGTTTACAGTGTAACAATTTCACGCTACGCAACGACTCGGGGATCAACTGCTATTAAATTTCAGCATTTTATAGCCCTATACCCAGTTTAACTTCTCAGCACAGCTATTTTGTGCTGTGTTTGCAATGAAAAAGTTATTGACACTAAAAATAAAAATTGCTCCGACAAAAACCTTTTTTATTTTATTTTAGTAATGTATTCTTCTTAGGAAGTTAAGTTGAGTTGAAATTCCGCTGCATTTGTTTTTGTTGTATTTTTACTAGCCATGGCAACAGACTGATTGGCAATAATATTTTATTTAAATTGAAAGTGGTTTTACTGTTTAAGATTAAGAGCGATTAGAAAAGGAAATAACCATTTCAACGATAGTTTGTATCGCATTTAGTGTTTGGTTGCAAATTTAGCCAAAAATTTGTTTTTAAAAAACTTACTTTCTTCTATGAACTTCGATGTTTGAAAGTCTTAGAGTATATTCCTGAACTTCTTTGAATGATCCCAATAAAAAAAAAAAAATCGACAATTTTTTTTTCAAATTTTCAAATTTGAAAATAAATTTCATAAATCAACGTTCGAAATTATGCGCCAACATTTCGGATATTAAGAGATATCGAAAATAAATTTTTGATTTACGAAAAAAAAAATTTTAGGATTTGGGCGATGAGAAATTTATGTTCTTAATAAAACAAACTGACACAGCCAACCAATTTAACTTGCGATTTCCAAAATCGAGATCAACTTTACCTAGAATAACTTAAGAGAAGAAAAAAAAAGCATAATTACTTTAACGATTAGGATTTTCTTGAACAAACTATAAACTTACGCTCTTAAGAAACAAACCAGCACCAAAACACTAAATCTATTTCAAATGCAATTTCCAAAATCTAATCATCCTGATTTTGCAAACGACCACAACCCTTCTCTAAGCATAATATATTCGTCCCAATAAGATAGCAATTCAAAGTCAAGAAAAATGATTTAAGCAATCGATTGACTTTGAAATTTCAATTGCAATTTCAAAGTCCTAAGTCCAAAGCTCTCTCCAATTTCACTTGCAATTTCCAAAATCGACTTTACCCAAAACAACTTAAGAGAAAAAAAAAGCCTAATTACTTTAACGATTAGGATTATCTAGAACAAACTTAGGCTCTTAAAAAAGAAGCCAGCACCAAAACAATGAATCAATTTCAAATGAAATTTCCAAACTCTAATCATCTTGATTTTGCAAACGACCACAACCCGTCTCATTGCATAATCTATTCGTCACTATAAGATAACCTATTATTAAAGTCAGGGAAAATGATTTAAGCAATCATTTCCTTGACTTTGAAATTTCATTTGCAATTTCAAAGTCCTAAGCCCAAAGTTCTTTCAAATTTTACTTGCAATTTCCAAAATCGACTTTATCAACTTTACCCAGGATAACTTAAGAGAAAAATAAAGCATAATTACTTTAACGATTAAGATTATCTTGAACAAACTATAAACTTACCCTCTTAAGAAACAAACCAACACCAAAACACTAAATCAATTTCAAATGCAATTTCCAAAATCTAATCATCTTGATTTTGCAAACGACCACAACCCGTCCCAATGCATAATCTATTCTTCCCAATAAGATAGCAATTCAAAGTTAAGGAAAATGATTTGAATCACGTGTGTCTCAGAAGCCTCAAAGAACTTAATACTTTTAATTATTTACCTCAAAGAAATTTTCAATTTTCCCCCACTCGTCTTGGATTTTTCTTACAATTTTACCTAAGACACCAATAATTTACTTAGACATTTTCTAATATCTGCTGGGATAGATCTTATAATCAAACATTAAATTTCTTTTGAAGGAAACATCGCAGTTTTCCAAATCTAATAATCTCTCTGAAGAATTTTGTGCCAAGAAGGAGGAGAGTTCCTCCATTACAATAAGATAAAAACCCCATCCAATCGAAAAGAAATATGTACTCGCTCCACAAGTTCCTCTGAAGCCTCCAAGAGCTTGATTAAAAGCCAATTGAGTCAACATAATTCAGGGATAAGAGGCCCTCTCCCTCTCTTGTCCCTAGGGGTGCTTCTTGGAGAATTTGCTGATAACAAGAAGGCCGCGTGCTCCTCTTCAATTGATAGGGGAATGAGGATTTTTTAGAAGAAAATGAGTTCCGCATCGTTCGATATATCGCGTGAGTACCTCGATAAAACCGGAGATGAACCCGGGCATTCAAGATGAGGAGTTCTAAAAATTTACTTAAGAAAAGGGTGATAAGAAGAGAGATGCTAGAAAGAATGGTAGAATATGCAAACGCATTTTCGGAGGAATTTGCCGCTCTTTGTGGGGAGGGTTATTTTTGAGCGTTGGGTATTTTTTGGAACTTTTTTTTTTCAATGGATTACTTCTTTTTTCAGAAATACATTCGACGAGAACAATATACATCGAGGGATGTTTTTCTTTTTTTCACACTCTGAGTAATTTTAGTTTTTTTTTTTTTTTTTTTTTTTTTGTGATGTGGTAAGGAAATTGAGTGAGAGTGTGCCGAATCGAGGTCTTAAAAGTTTTTCCAGTTTTTTAAAACTCAAACAAGACAGAGTGGTTTTTGGCAATTTAAAGTTTGCCCTGAGGTCTGTGGGGGATAATAAGTATTTATTTTCTAGAAATACTTAATAATTTAAACATTGTACTTGAGGAAAATAACAATAAATGCCCTCTCCCCACTTACCATATTTTCAATTAAATATTTGCACTTGTTAATATTTTTTGGAATATCTAAGAAACGAGAAAAGTATTTATACAGCTATAAGAGAATATGGAGTAAAAATTGCAGTAAACATTAAGAAAAATTTCATGTTGTGAAGAAAACATGAATATGTCCAGTTGTGGTTCTTTCATTATTATAATTTTTATCCTAAAAAGGCTTTATTTGTATGACATTTGACAACAATATAAATGTTCAGAGGAAATCTTTAAAAAAAATGAAAAATAAATATATTTTTCTATTTTAATTAAAATAATTTTATCTAGATGTGCATCCTACTTAAAGTAGAAATTTAGTTCGTAAATGCAAATTTCAGTAATCATGAAGTTTTGAATCCTATATAGTAAACAAAGGAACTTTTAAATCAATCTCGAAACAAGCCTGCTACCGTGTAGAGTATTATAAATGGAATTAACTAACCTTGTTTCAAATGGAAATCAAGCAAAGAAAATCTCCCTTGGTTAGCCAGGGCTTAACCATTTGCTCTATAGCTATAGATTATTGATATACGTAAGTTATGCGAGATGGTCAATAAGTAAATGCAAATAAGCAAAAAGAAACAGTGGAGTTGCAGGAAAATATTTTTGAGAATTTATGTAAATATATAGTGTTGAATAATGATAGTAGTAAACACAGAATTGGGTAGACTGTTTGTCACCGGTTATAAGATGGAATAAAATTTATTTGAATTCCAGAAGAAACTAAAAGTTGTAATTGTAAATAGCGCATCATTGCTATCAATATTTGATGTTTTTATTCCAGAATCATCCTGGTTAATAATTCGTCCAGTTCTGATAAACTTTTTGATCTTTTCTCGATTCTCCAACCCATAATATGTATCTTTCTTTGTTTCAATTTTAACAACGATTCTAAAAATATGTTTAAAGAGTTGTATCCGAAATACACCTTGCATAGTTATAAATGTAGTTTATTATTTTTCACCTTTTCTAAACATCATACTTATTTTATTTTTCAGTGTTGAGGGACATGCATGCGCTCAACATTTTATGAATCTTGCTCTAATTTATTTTTTAACCCACTGTCGATATCTTATTCAATTTTTAAATAATGTAGATTCAAAAATATTTTTTACTAAAACTTCTTAAAAAAATCATTTATGTGAATAAAATTGTTTCTTTTTTTTTTCTGTCCATTTATACACATCAAATCAAATGGTTGGTAAAATTTGGAGCTCCTTCGAACCTTCGACATTTTTTCTTCGGAAATATTTCGAAAGTTTGAAAAAGCATGACAAAAAAAACGATCTTCATTTAAAGTTTTGTAATACTTCATTATGAAATTTTTAACAATCTTTCATATTTATGTATAACTACTGTACCAAAAGTTTACTAACAGCTGCGCTACAAAAGATATTTTAAAAATTTACACTCAAGATGAAAAACATGACGGTAATATAGTAATTTTAAACAGCTTTTAATACCAGCTTTGAAACTACAAATAGAGTGCTCATAATTTATGATGCTAAATTATTTTATTATTCAAGCCTAATATAGATTTAAATATAATATTAAAATATGAAGTTTTATTACAAAAAATGAAAATATAAATTAGTTAAAGGGAAGAAATATTTAGGCCTTTTTTTTTCAGTCAGAAAAAAAAAGAACAGGAGAAATATTTATTTTTTCAGAAGAAGCTTCTAACTTTGAAGTTCTACGATAGATGGCGGTACATACTAGTTCTGAAACCATTTCCCCGCTTGAAGAAATTTGCATGCGAACTTATAAATCAAACTGCGGGAAAAAACTGTGTATGTTTCTGACAGTTGTATTATAATTCAAGTTCACTACCCATTTCTCTGCGTAAACTTCGCCAACAATTGAGACATGGAATATAAAGCATTAAATGCAAATTTCCAGACTGCGACCATAATTTTCCTATTTGTTCGAATATCCCAACAAATATCGCCGGGGATGAGGGGATGAAGCCGCTTTCCGACATAAAATATTTTACTGCACATAAAATGAGCAAACTGGTCTTTATGGTTCCCCTTTTATAGGAAAGTTTTATGGTCCAAATAAGATAGAGAAATAGATCAGTAAGGTTTTCATGAACTATAATATTGATCTTAGATAAGGTTGTAAAATTTAGTAATTCACTTAATTAATTGAATATATCGAATTTTCGAAAAGAAATTTCCTTTGACCTGAAAAAAATAATAAGATTCTCATTAATAGGAATCTTTTTTAATTTCGGCCAAACAGGTGCATTTAAGTTTTTTTAAAATAACTAATAGGGTTATCGTTATATTAATATGAAAATATATAGTGGTTATTTCTTGTTTAAACTTTATTGGCTTCAAAAATATGCAGCCAATGAACATTTCGAAGCCAAAGAAGTTTTTTAATTAAATAATATCTTACAGTTTTAGTTACTTAGGATTATTTATTAAATATATAGTGTTTTCAATAATTTTTAAAAATTGTGTGTAGGGAAGTAATGTATTTATTTTATAACACTTATAACTTACCTTTATTTAAGGTCTGTTAAATAAATAATAGTTTGAAAATTCTGAACAAAATATTTTTATTATTTTCATATGTATTGAGTATAAAATTATTATTATTCATTATTAAATTAGATAATATTTGTATCATAAATTATTAGAAATATTTATTTATTCAAAACTGAAATCGCCCTTGGTAAAATCAAGGTATTCATGTAATTGTCTAGCATAAATATAATTTTGTTACAATATTTAAGTACTAAACAAACTAAGATCTGAAATAACTAGAACAATTTCGTGTAAAAAAAAATAATATAATTGTTGATATGAATATAAATCTTTTAGTTCAGTCATAATTGTACTGACATAGTGTCAATCAAAAAAAAACTCTTCTAGAAGTAGTACTTTTTTTTAAAAAAATTTTAAATTAAAGTATAGAGACTTTATGCTCTTTACAGTTACGAGTAGTCTTGACAGCTAGAAACACTTGTTACAAATAGATAGGTAAAATTTAATTTTATCTAAAATTCCCTAATGCTCGAAGGTTTTTGCCACAAAAACTTTTTTAATATTTTTTTCAACTCCAATCCCAATGACATAATCATACGTCTTTCCAAATGCTATTTATACAATAAATATTTCGGTCGTAAAATAATAAATTTTCTTTCTAGCATTTAAGTTTTGAATAGTTTTCTAATGTACCTTATCACATTTCAAAAAGTATTACTGCGGTATGAAAAAAATATTTCAAAATGATTATTATAAAGCATTTCAGTCCTTTTGTAGAAATAGAATGAGTTTTTTCATATTTTCTCAAATGAGAAGAAAAATTTCAAACAATTAAATTATTTTATTTCATAACTATTATCTTTATAAGGATTGAAAATTTGCTGTCAAGTCGATGGTCAAAGTTTTGTCTCATATTCATATAATTAATTCTTTAAACGCTTCTAATACGTAAAGTTAAAATATAGAAAAAATTAAATTAATGGTATTTTTTCGCTATCGTTCTCTGATTCTGATTAGTAAGAAAATATTTAGAATGAACTATTAAAAAATATTTAATTAGAAATTATAATAAATTAGGAAAGATTTATTAATACGCTTTCTTCAAAAAAAATATAATAATTGTTCGACAGCCATATAATTTGTTATTTAGGCAAAATGCAAAAGCTACTTAATGTAAAAAATTATTTAACAATGACAATAATTTAAAAAATTTTCGAAAATATCTTAATTTCAATTTAGAAAGTTTGTAAAATGTAAAGGAAGGAATTTATGAAAGTTTATTAAACATTGATCATTAATCCTTACGTTAAACTAACACTTATCTATTAAAAATATGCTTAATAGTTAGTAATAGCTTTCTTACACCGCCATTTAATAATTAAATATTAAAATTGATTTAGTGAGATAATAGTTAAAATAGTTAGTGAAACAGTTAGCGCTCTAATAACTCATTTTCAGGCGCAAGTTATGTCTTGAGGTTTCTAATTATCAAAATGATTAATTGGTACCACGAATTTAATAACATCAGCTTATACTGTCACTCACTTCCCATTACGGGATTTAACAACAGATTTAAAGATCTAATAAAATTGTTAATCTAACTACGTATTTTTTATATCTTATATGCTTTATAAATAACCCATCTTATTTTAGAATTTAATTCTTTGCATTATATTTGCATTACAAGATTTAACTATCATTATGAATTTGAAAAGTAATTTACATCTTCATTTTTATTCTTTTTTCTGTTTTAATTGATAAGAATTGCGTAAAGAAAAAATCTTTTATTAAACCATATTTAATTCTTTTTATTCTCATTATTATTATTATAATCATCATTTTATAGTTTTATTTATAATATTTTTTCCCGTCAGATCAGATGGGAATTAGCAACAACAACAGCAACAATATATAATATTTATTACTTCCTTATTATTATTAGTTTCATCCTCTTTATTTATATATATTAAATTTATTATATCATAACTATTATTTTACACACTCATCTTTTGTTTATTTTTCTTAATTTTTGTAACTTTTTAAGTTCTTTTTTTTAATTTTAGTGAAAAAAAATTTTTATTAATTCCTATTTTACTTGTCAATAACAATTTTGTGACAAAATATTAAAATATATACTTATATTTACACCTTCGGACTGCTTGTAGCTAAGATTTGAATATTTAACTTTACAGTTAATTGCTATTTTTTAGCTAACCCTAATTCGAAACATTTTATTTGTATAGGGATCAATACTTTAATTAATTTCTTCTCATTATTTTTCGTAAATGTATTTCCTACTACCCCCGTGTTACTCATTTTTATTACGGTTCAAATCACTACCTATCTAATTACCTAAATTACTATTTTTATATTCCCATGAACCCCATTACCTAAAAAGGAAAAAAATATCCAAGACATTTTCAAAAGATTTCATGAAAAATAGCTTTTAGAATAACTGCCGTAATATTTTGAAATATTCCCTTATTCTTTCATTCGCATTTTTTGGTTTAAAAAATTTATTCCTTTTCTGTTGAGGTAATTATCTTGACAGTTTTCGTTCATTTATCTCAAACCTCATAAAAAATGGACTAAATATGCATTAAGGATATAAATCCCGTTTTAGTTATGATCGAACTTTTCGTTATTTTTGCTATAACGGCACTCGCATTTAAATAAGATTATGCCGATGTCTCTATTCACGCGCAGGTGCCATTTATCAAAAACGAATACGCTGGTTTAAACAAATATCTCTTAAAATAATGAGAGTTCTCAAACAGTAAATTTATTGAAAAATTTCTCTAAAGAGTTATTAAAGTGTCTTGGAAAAATAACTGCAAAACAGATATTGGGATAAAGATTTAAGTTTTACTGGAAATGAATGAATGCTAGGTCAAACCTGTTCGGATTTGGGATAGATTGCTTTTCATTTTCTTCTCAATCTATCACAACCTTATATTTAGATCTAATTTAAATCTTATAAATAAATAATTTGGTTCAATTATCTTTACCGAAACAAAATAATGATTTTGTTTTTTAAGATGAATACTGTTTTGCAGTTAAAGATCTTAGTGAAAGAGGGTTAAAGTGGCATTTTATAAAATAAAAAATTGGGGTTCATGGTGGGAAGAGTATCTTAATTCAGTCTATATATGACATGGATTTAATTTGCCAAGTCATTAAATTTTGAAGATCTCAGAGTTTGAAAGTAATTTTCTTCTGAATCTATCACAACCTTGCATTTAAATCTTATTTAAATCTTATACATAAATAATTTCGTTCAATTATCTTTCCCGAAACTAAATAATGATTTTGTTCTTAGGATGAATATTGCTTTACAGTTAATGATCTTAGTCTAAGAGGGTAAAAGTAGCATTTTTAAAAGCAATAAATTGAGGTTCACGGTGGAGGGAGGATTTTAATTCTGTCTATATGACATGGATTTGACATTGTTTGACATTGTACGTAAACTCAGACTTGAATCAGCTGTGCAACGCCATTTATAGAATAGATTCACAAAAAAAAAAATTTCAATTTTTGTGATTTTTTTAGTTACATTGTCATGGTCATTTAATTTTTACTTTTGTGAATGTGCCTAAATGTCACGAATTTTCTCACATCTCACTTAAATCTTTTAAATAAATTATGAAAGGAACTTACCATCCCTAATCCTAACTAATGATATTGTTATTGAAATATGTATTGTCTCGAGTAAATTATTGATTATTAAAATAGAAATACGTCAATTAACAATAAGAAATGGTTATCTTCATCTTTTGAATTACGTTGATATTTATGAAGCATGCGATGGGAAAATTCGTTAACACAAAAAATTCAATTCTTTTGTCCTAATAATCCAAGGACTAAGTTATTATTATATTTGTTTACAAATTTTTATGTCTATAAAGGAAAAATTTAGTGAAAAACCTTCTTTTTTTTTTCAAATTCTTTGAAAAGAACATTTGATTTAGAATCATTTTTGAAAATAATAGTTTTGTTTTTAAATTGAGAGGTAACTAAAAGTAAAATTGATAATTTTTGCTCTTTTCGGAAAGAAGAAAAGTGGCATTGATGGTAAACAAAATATCTCTGTAAATCTCTTTTTTTTTTGTAATTAAATTCTTAATACAAGTTCATTAGAAATTTATTTTAGGCAATATTTCGAATTTAAAGATTTAAACTTAGAAAAACATTCTTTGTAGCTTAAACATTCTTTGTAGCTTCAGTAGCTTAAAATGTTATTTTCTACGCATTTCAAAACTTTGACTCTCAAATGCGTTAATAATTTAAATATTTATTTTAAATAAAAAATTTAATTAAATTAATCAGTTAATGAATTATTTATCCTTTAGTAAAATAATGATTGTCTGAAATATTTAAAGTAAAATATTAAATGAAATTATTTATGAAAGCATGGAATACAAAATTAACTTAAATAAGATAATAATAAATGCTGAATTATTTTATTAAAATTAAGTACAAAGCGTTTAATAACAAACTTACAATTTAAAACTTAATAGGAAAGCATTAAATGCCAAACTTATTAATCAAAACTAAATAGGATAACCAAATTGTTAATTAAAATTAATTTGTAGCGGAAATGCTAATTTAAATATTAAAGTTAAATATGAAGTAATTAAATACTTTTTTAATTGATAAAAAGCATATTTAAAATCATTAAATATTTATTTATTAAATATTTTAATTAATTACTAACTAATTGAAAACAATTAAAATTAATTAAATTAAATTTAAAGAATAAAATTAATAAAGTTTAAATTAAAATGTATAAAATTAAATTAGAAATTAAAATTAATTTAAAAAATTAAAATTAAATAAAAAAATTTAAATTAAATTAAAAAATTTAAATTAAATTGAAAAATTGTAATTAAACTAAAAAATAAATTTAATAAAATTAATTTTTTTTAGTTACTGATTAATTAAAACTGAACAAGTTGTCATTAAATACCAAATTAATTCATTAAACGTAAACTTTACAAATAGAATATTAAAAATTAGTTCGCAAAATTTTGTGTGTTCATTATTAAAAATATTTCAGCTTTGCAGTTTGCATGAAATTTAATTTTATTTCCTTCATTTTTCGCATAATTTCATTTTTATCCAAGTAATTTTTCCAAAAAAATAAATGTTATAAAATAATACTTGAGATTAGCAATGTAGCTCTGAAAATTTTTCTAACTTAAGAAAATAGCCCTTTCTTTAATCCACCTAAGAATGTCATTTATGATGGAGTGGCGACTTATAATGCAGAAACACTCAAAAAATGACAACTCTTCAGCGACAAGAGTGATATATAACCAGAACACTAAGGCCCCGGATTTAATGTCTTTAGGATGAGACAGATCGGTGTCTTTGAAATTTAAGAAACACTTGAGGCTGTTTCAGAAATCGTATTTTTAATGAATTTATTTATTTTTGGAACAAAAGAGATCCTCTACTGTTCTTTTAAACACTTTTAAAATTCAATCACATTCTTCAGCATTTTTCGGAAAATTAAAGGCTTATTTTGTTACACTGAGGTCAAAACTACCAGAAGATGGTACAATTTACCGTGTTTCTGGCTCAATGAGAACCCCAAAAGAGTTCGATAATTTTTATCGAACAATTTTTTGGTAAAATTAACAGTAAAATATGGTTTTATAGAGTGTCATGAAATTTAGTAAATGTACGAAAATTTGGTAATTTTATCATTATACCTTATAGAGCATGGCATAAATTTACTTTTCAGTTTTGTATTCTTTACTAAATGTGAGGTAATAAAAGCTATAATATTGAAAACCAGAATTTCTAATAAACAGTCATTATATGAACGGAAACCATTCCTATGAATGACTTAAATACCATATATTTTAGTTTTATTAAAAAGAATTATGTTGTTTTTTTTGTTGTTTTTTACCAGAAGTGCCATATAGTATGGTAATTTTACAAGATTTTTTTTCCTCTGTGTAGCAACAAATACAGAATTATAAAATTAGAACTATTTTTATCCTTTGAGGGCCTTTCTTTTCTAGTAATGTTAGGTTAAAATACTTTTTGAATTGAAATTGATTTATGAAAATAAATTAGTTTAACCTATTATTATAATTTGACTCTTAAAACTTTTTTTTTGCGGTGAGATTTTCTAAATTTCAAGTACTGTAAGAAATTAGCCATAAGGTTGAGCGTCTGTGCTTATAAATAAACTGATTCAAAAAATTCGGTGTTTATAACTAAAAATAAATTCGATGAGAAATGTTCAAATGAATGAAAGCACATGAGAAAATAGTTCCTCAGAGTTCTATGCCCCGTCTTAACCTTTAATGTTACCCACATTTATGTAAATAAAACCCATCACTTTAATTATTTTTCATCTTTTTCTAAAAGAAAATAAATTCTGAACCTATCAGCAGACGAACGCAAAATTTATAGGTGGGAAGGTAGCTTCCCGTTGACCTTTACAGGTCAATAAAGTAGGTGGTAATTATAAGGCTTAGAAGCTACAAATATTTAGGGATTAATGGGACACTTGGGAATTTTCGTTAATATTTTTAAATTATGTTACATAAAACTTATAATTTTTTTTAATTTAATTATAATAAATTTAAATTTTATTCAATTAAATTTAAATTTAATTTAATTTAATTTTTTTAAATAAATGCAATTTTTAATAAATAAATTATTAATTGAAAAATTAATAAAATGTATTCATTTTTTAAAAAAAATTTCATTTATAATTTTTGTTTTAAATTTTAGTAATTTTTTTTTAAAAATTTCTTAACTAGAATTTCTTTTAGCAATTCAAGTAAATAATTGTTCTAAAATGAGCTGCTGTTATGAAAGAAAACATATTTTTTAAGAAGTTATTTATTATGGATTTGCAGCTTAAATCGATAAATATGCTTGTTTAATGTACATACAGAATTAACGATAAATGTTCCTAACGTGTTCTTTATTTTTACTTACTTTTTTACTACTAAATACTTTTTTCTTATTTTTATGTACAGATTACTATTTACATTCAAGAGCTCCATTTTTTTAATATACATGTTGAGTAGTGAATCCCAGCTATAAGGATACGAAGGAAAAAAGCACATTTTTCTCAAATAAAATTATAAAAATTTCAAAATTATGTAATGAACTAAAATTAAGCTGTATTATGATAGAAAAATACATAACCTCTGCAACATAAAAAAAGGGAAAAAACTATAAACCTTTCAATTATTTTGTTTCCTCGAAATGTAATTCTCAAAATGTAAATTCGAAATGTAAATGTAATTTTCTTTAAAATTCTAATTTTTAAAATTAATAGACAGATGATGTTTTATAAATAAGTTTTTTTTCAGCAATAAAGTTTCAAATATGCTAATTATCTATTTTCAGTAGGCGTTCAACATAACAGGGTGCATTTATTTAAAAAAAATTATAAAAAAAATGAATGTTTGAAAATTTGAAAAAAATTCCCTAAATTTTGAAGCTTAAAGTCTGTATTTTAATACTATATTTATTAAATATTATATTATATTGTATCAATATAAAATTAAACTGTTTTTGCTTTAAAGGAATGTGAATCCAAAACTATAAAATTTTGCAATTAATTGATTCTATATCTAAAGTATTTTGCGTGGTATTCAAAACACTGCATGTATGATCTTAATGACATATAATAGACGCTAAATATATGAAACTTTTATAAATTTACAAAATCTAAGTTGTCACTTTCTTCCGATGTTCTTGAATTAATAACGATAATACATTTTAATAATAATAATGCATAATACGCATCAAATCTTCCCCTATTCTAGCCAAAAAAAATTTGTATTTATATTTTTGTTGGCTGGAATAGAGGGATATTCTCATCAGTCTTGGGGGTGCGACCTGCGCACCCTGCGAATTGCGAAGTAAAACAAGCAAAACTCAAGAAAAATTCTGTATGAAAATTTGTAGACGTAAAATAATCATTATTAAAACAAAACGTTTCCGCTTAATGCACGAATAATCAAATATGAATTATCACTGTTTTCACTTTTTAAAATGATAGTGATGTAACAAAAATAAGGGATTCTATAAATATTTGGAGCTATCATGTCCATATCACTAGCAAAAAACCGTACTCTTTAATGATAAGGATTCCAAATTCCACAGAAGGTCACGGCAGTAAGAGAGGGGGAAAAAAACTGATAAAAGAAAACAAAAATAAATAATTTTAAAAAAACACTCTGTCTAGCAAAACTCTTATAATCATAAAACCATACTCATTTTTCAACCACTTGCAAACGAGATAACACAGATGCGAAAGAGAAGAACTTTCGAACATTTCTAGTATCACGTTCTTCTATTAGAAAAAAAAGGATGAAAGATGGTTTTGTATTAACGACCCGCAAAAAGCCTCTCCCCGAGGAAAGAGGGAAAGATCTCATCCAATTTAACTTCGTCACATAGTGACCGCGCCCAAATGTTGAGTGACGTCACGACGCCCACACCCCATTGATTTCTTGGTTTGTGGAAAAAGAGACGCCCTTGGAAAAGACGTTCACCTGCTTTTCTCATGACAAGATCAAAAACACAAAACTCTTGTTTTGGTATGCTATATCGGAAAATAAATAGATTGGAAGACATATATTTCTCTTTTTGGTCTGCCATATGAGAATATAAATAAATTGGAAAGACACAAAACGCCCGTTTTGGTCTGCCATATGAGAAAGAGAATGTAAATTGAAAAATAGAAAACTCTTGTTCTGGTCCACCGTATGACAAAAAGAATAAGTTAAAAAACAGAAAAGTCTTGTTTTGGTCCACCACATGTGAAAGTAAAAAAAAAAATTTAACTTATCTTAAGAGAAAGAAAATAGATAAAAAAAATACTCAACCCCTGTTTTGGTTTAGCATAAGAGATGGTAAATAATTTCAGAATTACATAAATTTTGTTTAATCTGCCGTATGAACATATAAAATTAAAGCTTCTGCGTGTGCAGAGTTCCCCAACCCTTTTAGCTACAAAGAATGCAGAGTTTATGGTGAAATAGAAACTCTAAATTTTGAAGAAGGGTCTTAAATTTTTATTAAAAGTATAAAATCATTTTTCGTCATGCTATTCGGAGACTAAGGCTTGTATTTCTGGATTTAAATGTTCGATAGCAATATTTTTACATTTTTATTCAACATCAAAATTGGGTTTTGAGGTAGCATAAACTATAATTTTGATTAAAAAAGAATTGTAAGTTAAAAGAGAGAGAGAAAATAAAATAAAAAATTATTGCATTAAAATAAGTTTGTAACTATCTTACATTTTCAATTTTAAAAAAAATTGTCTCTAAAAAAATCATTAGTGTTGAAAAACAGATTGATAGTATAGAGCAGTGGTGCGCAAACTAGGGGTCGCGACCCCTGTGGGGGTCACCAGAAGTTTTTTGGGGGTCGCCAAATTTTTATGAAATGCATTATCCCTGCATTCTGCATACTATACAGTGTACATATAAAGAGTGAAGCTCCGTCACTCACTGTTTAATTGTAATTTCATGCTGTCCACTCTTTCTTTGAATGTAATGCGTAATGTATTCTCTATCTGGCTATCCGTGGAAAAACAATATCCCGTTTTATGCAAGAATGCCATCAGAGTGTTAATACAATTTGCATCAACGTATTTATGTGAAACTGGATTTAGCAAACTAGTTTCAATAAAAACTAAATACCGCTCGCGTTTAAACCCTGATTAAGATGATATGCGAATTGCAATTAGCAACATACATCCAAACATCGATGAGATAATTAGAAACTTGCAGCCACATATATTTCATTAAAGGGCAATTACTGATTTTTGTGTTATACAAAAAGTATTTTCTTAAAATTATAAATAAAATTAATATGAGTCAAATATGATGATGTTTTTATTCGATGAAACGAAAGAAATGCTCAAAATATGCATCGTATTTGTGAACATTTATCTCTAGGGGTCGCCAAAAATTTTTTCTCTGCATAAGGGGTCGCAGTCGAAAAAAGTTTGCGCACCACTGGTATAGAGTACTCTTACGTTGATACGGTTTCTAACGTTTACACCAAATTTCTTCAACCGAACTATCTGCAATAAGCATTTTTAGTTCTAATTTATGCCCAAAACTCATCCGCTGATCGAAAATATTTATAACGGTATATATGGTTAACATGGTATGCATGTTATATACATCAGTGATCTCCAACCCCCGAGCCTCGGACCAGTACCTGTCCGTGGAACAAATAGTACCGGAACGTCTAAGGAAAATTAAATTGTTTCCATTTTATTTACTGTGATGTCTTTCTCTCGGATTTGTACGATTGGATTTGTTCCATGTCTCCCTGGTCTTGGGATTGTTTCTATGGGCGAGAGATTAACCGAAAGCTGGGACACGTCACCTAAAGATGCACCAATACAGCACATGTAAATGTATTTTATTTTGAAGGCATGTTTAAATACAATTAAAATTATTAAGTCAAAACAACCTAAAATATAAACCATCAACCTCCCTCACTCCTTTCCTCAGATTGCGGAAAGATTATAAAACTTTGATCGGTCGGCGGCGATGAAAATTTTGAAAAGCACTGAGATATACATGATTAAAACGAAACCGTGCATTACAAGATTTTAGTCATCAAAATCAAATTAAAAAAAACTCATCAAAACTAGTTCATAATATTCTGAGATTTAAGAACCGAAATTTTGCTCCTCCCATAACATTAGCCTTAACAAATAATTCAATAACAATTAATAAATACAATATAACAATTAATCCAATCCAATAAAACATTAATCCAACAAAACAATCAATCCAATAAATAAAATTTTATCCAATAAATAATAATAAAAATTAATAATCCAGTAAAGCAATAAATCCAATAGCATTAGTAAAAATAAAAATAAAATAAAATTTAGAAAAAACAAGATCGATTATATTATTTTAAATTGATGCAGGTTCTAATTCTGAAACCAAACTTCTTTCACAGAATATATTACGACAAAAAGCATTTTTCATTCCTAATGTATGTCAAATGCCAAAGATCATCAACCGTTCGTAAATGCTCATACCTTGTTCTGTACATGATTTACATTTTTAACTGGAATAACGTTTACAACCTCAACCATTTTAATGCAAACTTCAATTGTTTCTTCATACATTGTCGCAACATAAAAGGAAAGCAACAAAAAGGCTGTTATTATTCTTTCCTAGACGTTGACTCCAGTGAATTCTTTGCCGTCGCATCTCTTCGGTTGACAGTTTTAATGAAACTTCTATTTCCAGAACAATGCCATCGGAGGACGATAATCGGATACCGGATTGAGGAAAGAAAATAAAAGGGATGGTAAGCCCTAAAAACCACTTTCACATTTTTAGCTCCACAATGACCCGTGGAATAAGTGGCTTTTATCTCTCAAGTTTGTGCTAGTGAGGTTGAGGAGAAGAAAGCGTTCATCCATCATTAATGTTCCTTTTTCAAGAATCGAGTTAGCAATTAAGATGGTAACTTTTTACTTCCAAATTACATAAATGTATTTATTGTCGTTCAATCTTTCGCTGTTGTAATTACTTAAGAACGAGGCGAAATATGGAGTACCCTTTCAAAAGTGTGTTTCAGCATAATTTGCTTGTGTGAAGCAAAAATCGATAATCTAGATCTAACTTAAATAAAGCGAAATTTTTTTAAAAAAAATTTCAGCTGAAAGTTAAAGTAATATTTTTAACTGGTTTAATTTGAATAAAATCATGTGCTTTTTATTATCAGTTGGTTAAACTAAATGGGAAAAAAGAAGCATTCGTTTATCATCAATGTTCCTTTTTCAAAAACGAGTTAGCAATTAAGTGGTAACTTTTTGCTTCCAAATTACATGAATGCATTTTTCAAGAATTAAGTTAGCGATTAAGAGAGTAACTTTTTGCTTCCAAATTACATGAATGCATTTTTTAAGAACTGAGTTAGCGATTATGAGAGTAACTTTTTGCTTCCAAATTACATGAACGTGTTTTTCAAGAACTGAGTTAGCGATTAAGAGAGTAACTTTTTGCTTCCAAATTACATGAACGTGTTTTTCAAGAACTGAGTAGCGATTAAGATAGTAACGAGTTAGCGATTAAGATAGTAACTTTTTGCTTCGAAATTATATGAGTGTTCTTGCTGGTCATTTTCTAGTGATAATTATTTCCTAAAAACGAATCAAAATAGTGTGGGCCCTTTCAAAAGTGTGTTTCAGCATATTTTATCAGAGTGAATCTAAAATCGATGTCCAACATCAACCTAAATATGATAACAAGCCACATTAACTATTGTTAGAGAGAGCATTTTTGTGAAAAACCTAACGAGTCTCATAAAGGCAATAAAATATTTTGGCATACTGGGGACTTATCTAGTTCCTGGAATTTGTAAAGTATCTACTCGGAAACAATATTAAGCAACAATTAGGGGGTATAAAAATATTTAATCTTCGGGGAAAATTTGGCTTTTCACTATATTACCTTCAATTATTATTAAGTTTTATTACACAAAAACCGATCATATGTATCAGGTTTTCATCTTAAATATGTTTTACTAACGAAAAACATAATTTATAAAACATATTTTTCGTCTATAACGTAATTTGTTCCCAACTAAAAAAATAAATTTAAAAAATTACATGTACAAATCAAATGAAATCATGTTATCTGTTTTTAATATAGCATTCCTCAACCATATAGGTAAAGCTAATCCCTTTTTAATTACAATTTATGATTATTTAAAAGAATAATAATAATTCCTTGTTTTCTAACTAATGATATAGATTTTATTCTCTATCTTTTTTATTATTATTTCCAACTAATTTTTTAACATCTATTGTCGTTGAATATTTATTTTATAGGGTAATAATTAATCTACCGAATTTTTCCCGGAGTCATAAATAATAATTGCTTGCTCTTATTCTCCATTCACTTTCACTACAAGTCACTGACTTCTGCGCTAACAAAAAACACCAACACACTTTTCATTTTGCGTTTACTCCAAATAGGTCGCCAACATTTCAATTAAGTAATTCCTCAACGGTTCGGTTTTTTTGCATTTACACGCGTTATTCCAAACATTATTATTTACTAAACGAATGATAAATTAATATGGTTGCATTTTTATTTTATTTATTTTTTTTATCTCGAGCGAAAACGAAAGGATGTTTTTTTTCTCTTTTTCTTTTGTCGCCAACACACGAATTGCGTGACCCATACCTGTGAGGATTACTCCTGGCGAATCTCGATTATTTGGCGACATCTCTTCCTTGTCTGGTCATCGTAGACAACGATAAGGGAAAAAACTGAACAGCGAAAGGAAATTTTCGTGAATATTTTTTTTCCTGCCCGAATGCAAAAATATTCCAGACGGTGAAGTCTTTATAATGATGCTTAAAAAAAAATCTTTTTTTGTCTGATCTGTTTTCCTCGTGTTGTGATCCATAATGGTTATTATTACGGTAATAAATAAGTCGTCACTTTGGTAGAATAAATTGGACATTTAAATTAGGAGAAAAATGTTCGAAAATTGCTTATCGATAACCGTTATTTGAACTTTATGCATCAATGGATCAAATGGCAATTTTTAGGTGTTGAGTTATTTTGCGATCTGTTGCGACTGCAGAAAATAATGAACTAGCATTAAAAAAAATTGTTTTTAGAACTTTTTTTTAAAGACTGGAACAATTGTTGTTATTTTGCAGAGAGTGATTTGTGCCACTGGCAGATTTTTCCTTACACAGAATTGGCAGCTGGATAGAACTAAAAGCGATAAGTTAAAGTGGGCACAAACATTAGACTTTCAATTAAATTGATTTTAAATACTAATTCTATGAGAGTCAATATACAGAATATAGACAAAAAATTTCCACAAGCAAATAATATACATATTGTTTTACTTTAATCTCTCTCTCTCTATATATATAGNCAGCTGGGTAGAACTAAAAGCGATAAGTTAAAGTGGGCACAAACATTAGACTTTCAATTAAATTGATTTTAAATACTAATTCTATGAGAGTCAATATACAGAATATAGACAAAAATTTCCACAAGCAAATAATATACATATTGTTTCATTTTATATTGTTTTACTTTAATCTCTCTCTCTCTATATATATATATATATAGGTTGCGATTAACTCGGTTACGTCTCTATTGTTATTCTTAATTTTGTTAGGTTGTCTTAAGTACTAGTTTAAGTGGTGTTAAGAATTTGTTAAGCGTTAAGTATTTATTTAGATTCATTTTATTAGGTTGTTTTAAGTAATAAAAATAGAGTAGAATAGTTAGTTCTACGTTGAGTATTTATTTAGAATAATTTAGCATTTTTATAGAAATAAAATTTTAGAAACGAAGTAATTACTTTGATTTATTCCAGATCCTTTCTATAAAGGCTGTAGAAATTTTAAACTTTGAATGCCCTATGGTGCAGCATACTGTCATACCATTTCTTGGTAAGGGACCTTGCCTTTTTCGAGCAATAGCATCCCAGATAGCAAAATAATGTTTATTTTCGCTCAGCAAAAACCTTTTAATGTAAACCTAAAAAGGTTTGAGATACGTTTTACGCGTAAACCTTCTAACCTTAAAACGAGATCTGTGGCAATCTGCTCTATTCTAGGCTCTTTACCCTAATCCAAAACCTTGGAAAACAACCTTCTATATAAAAACCTTAAATCGAGGTTGAATTAGAGTTTTCCAGCATGAAAAAATCCTTTAATAAAGCTAGTCACGAGGTGAAAATAATCTTAAATATACATCGAAGAGCCATTACATTATGACCACCCTCCATCTATAACAATGGGCTCGCCCAGGTTTTCATGGTTTCTCGCCCAGGAACAATGTTTTCATGGGGCACATTAGGACCTATAATCCTAATAGAACAATCCCTGACGTCTGTAAGCTACTTGAACATAGTTGCAGACCAGGTTCACCCATTCATGGCAACAGTTTTTCCTACGGGGGATGGTGTTTACCAACCGGATAATGTACCATGTCATAAGGGTCGAATCGTCATGGACTAGTTCGAGGAACATTCCAGTGACTTTCAAGTCATGTCTTGGCCCCCAAATTCACCTGACCTTAATCCAATGGAGCATTTCTGGTCCTACTTGGAAAACCAAATTCGTGCTGCCACGCTACCCCCTCGCAATGTAAGGGAATTTCAGGACCAATTTGTGAGCGCTTGGTACCAGATACCTCAGACTACCTATCAGCACTTTGTGGAATCAATGCCAAGGCGGGTGCTAGCAGTTTTGAGGGATAAAAGTGGTCCTACATGTTATTAGCAAGGTGGTCATAATGCAATGGCTCTTCGGTGTAAGTCATTAAAAGGTTTCGTTTCACAACGTCTTGTATGCTGTACTAAAATCCATCTTGTCGTGCAATTTGATCCTATCGCTAGTGACGTCAGCGAAAACGTCATTATGAACCTAAGTGACGATGCTTTTTAAAAAAGCTTTAAAAAATAATTTTTAATCCTTTTAGGATGAAAGGTTTGAAACTGCAATATTTTTGCTTCATTGAAAAAAGGTTTTTAGTACAAACCTTTTTCGTGTCACTAAAAAGAAAATTCCGACAAAAGGTTGCAATAAGGTTACATGCTTTCTGGGATACATACACTGAGTGGCCAAATTATTATGACCACCCCTTCAGTCGCCTGCTTCCATACCCTATACGGCGCAATGTGCGTCGAACAGTACGTTCAGAGACGTTCACAGTTGCTCCTTGATTAAGATCACTTGCAATTTGTCGCACTGTTGCTCTCCTATTGCGCTGCACAACCCTGACCAGCCTTCTCTCTGATCGAGCATTCAGTACCCTGTGACGACCACAAGTCTGACGTTGAGATCCGGTTTTTTGCTTGATTGTCCATTCTTTGTACACATTAACAACTGCTGCTCTAGAACACTTCACAAGTGCAGCCGTTTTGCTGATGCTCGTTCCGCCACATCTCGCACCCACAATCATTCCACGTTGAAATTCAGTTAACTCACTTTTCTTTCCCATATCTGGGCAAGCAACACAGTATAACTGAAGACTCACTTGTCCAGCATTCCCGTGTTATGGTTATCTTGCCCTCTAGCGGCAACGCTGTGACGCAATAACTCATTTGCATAAAACTCTGAGGTGGTCATAATAATTCGGCCACTCAGTGTATATGTAGTACGATACTGAAGTTATAACTCGAGAGTTGCGTGAGGAAGTAGAACAGCACATAATGAATCAGTGAATAGGTGAGTTTTCTATTTTATCTCATGAGAGAGGTGGAAATAATTTAAATACTTCTGCCTACTATGATGAACTATCCGGAACTCATACTTACTGCGGTTTGTGTGACTTAATGGCTGCCGAACATATTTTAAATTATTACTAAAATTCGATAAATAAAGAACTTAGTACTTAGTAAACTCATTACTCAGAACTTAGTACTCGTACTTAGTAAAGAACTTAGTACGAACTTAGAATATCGTGGATATGTCTTCGAAATGTCTTGGAAGTAAATGTACTTGGAAGTAAACCCCGGTCAAGACCGTGAAAATATTGGGTTAATATATTATTTAAAAATAATTAAGGTGTTGGGATTGGAGGTAGGTACTTTATTTATGTCGCACTAGAGCTGCACGGGAAACATCCCTGAGGATGATCCGAAGACATGCCATCGCAGTTTTGATCCTCTGTAGAGGAGATGCCTCTCCTGCTTTGGTAGCCCGACGACCTGCGTGTGAAGTCGAGAACTTAACGGTAGAACAGTTTAACGAGGACCGATGCCACACACCCTCGGTCCTTACGCAGGTTGAACGAAGTGGTCACTCACCCGCTTACTGACTGCAGCCAATGATGCTTGACTTCGTGTTCTACTGGGAACCTTGTCTTTACGATCAATTCACTGCTGGACGTGTTAGGATTAGAGATGGGGTTGTAGAATTAGAATATTTAAATGCAGTTGTGTTGTGTATTTGGCTTAGTTATCATTAAAGTTTATATGTTGTGCAATATAACTTTGAAAGGTGACCAAACTGGTTGCCAAAGGCTGCCAGTTGGAAATAAATATAATGGCATTTTTTTGTTTTATTTTATGGTACATTTTGAAAAAAATCTAAACTATAAATCAGGGCTTATCTACTAGTTGGGCTTACAATTAACATTTAATTTGACTCACTCTACCCTTTTCAATTTTATATTTTCGTATTTTTTTCTCGCTAATTTTAGCAAATAATCATAGTTTCATCTAACCATTTTTAGCAGGGTGGCCAACCTTGCCTGCCTTTTCACAGAGGTAAATGCACCCTCTACTTGGCCTTCTTGCAAAAATGTTGTCTTTTTATTTAGAAAAGTGGAAATTATTTTTAAGCTTAGTCAAAATGAAATATTATTATTTTTCATATTTATTTGAGTCTTTTTAATTCCATTTTTGAAGGGCACTAAGCTGGATATAATTAATATATTTAGCAAGGTTAGTGCCCTTCAAATCTGAAAATGCGTTTGCTTTTGAAAAATCACTCTGCCCTATTTTGTTTTTATGGAGATCTCTGAAATAATGATGATTTAAGAATAGAATAATAATCTAAAATAAATTTTATTAGAGATTTAAAAAAAACAGGTTTTTCTTTAAAGAAGGATTTCCACTGGCATATATATGGTGTTAAATAACTATAGCTTTTAGTTCTTGAAATGCATTGTCATAAAATCTAAAGTATTTCTTACACATTTTATTTAAAAATGTATTAAATCAAAGTATTTTTTTTCAATTATTTGAAATAATCGAAAATATTTTCTTAAATTATTTCGAATTTGGACAAAAACTAAATTACTGTTTTGCCTAATCTTTTTTTTCTTAAATATTTATTTAGTAGAAGCTTTTAGACAAAACAATTTTTTTGTCAATTTTATTATTCCTTTTTTGTAGTTTTTCTTTTATATAAACTAGAAATTTTTTAGGAAAATTTATACCAAAATCGAATTTTCTAAATATTTTCATTTTTTCTAAATTCTTCGCCTACTTATACCCAAAACTCACATTGACAAAAATATAAATAAAATAAAACTATAAAATTTAAAAATAAACCTAACCATAAATAATTAAACCAGCCTAACACTTTACATTTTTTAAGTCCACTCAGAAAGACGCGAGAACATAAATAACTTTCCAAACTTATTCGGTAAAGCTTGAAGAAACGGGAAAATATTCCGGAAATGGAAAATTTATAACTCAAACCGTTCTCCCTTTCATTTTACATAAGATCATGTCTTCTTGCCTTTGCTGTATGTATTTCATTATAATTCGCTTTCTCTGACAGTAAAGTGTTATTACTGAATTATGTATGACGCGTTTAGTTTAAGAAAGAAGAAAAAAAAAGGAAAAATCCCTTTTTCTCCGAAAGAAAAACTTTTCTTTAAGACTTCAGACGATGATTACTTTAAGGAGCGTGATTTTTACGAGACGCGGTAAAACCCTAAGAAAATTGCTTTGGAAGGTCGATTTAAGAAAAGCGGGGGAACTTTTCTTTTATATACAATATATGTTTTCTTTTTTTCTTTTTATCTCTTATAGAAGACAAAAGAACGCCTGTAAACCGGGATTTCAGTTTTGGCTTTAGGTGTACGAAAATTGGAAAACTGGGATTGCAGCCAAATCCTTAGACGTAATTGATACCTCAATGCGAGTGTGCTTTTTAGCCTTTTCATTATGCATGTTTTTGTTTACTTATATCGTAAAATGGGATTGGCGATCAATTCAGTTTTCTTTTTCTTCTTTGAAAACAGGTTAAGCGTAATCCTTTTTGCTTTAAAAAGATCTTGTGAATAAGATTTACCAAGATTGATTTGTTTTCTTTTCGCGATAAAATATTTACGTTAGGATATGGAAATTGTCGTGCTTTTTTTTTTTTTTTTTTGTCTGAGCCTGATTTGAATATTTCCCTCTTGTTTGTTTCATGGAAATGGTTTTAGGAATTTTTAAACGAGTTTGAATATTTTAGTGTAAATTCATTGGGTGTGAAAATACTTTAAGAGAAGATCATAAGTAGAAATATATTATGAAATTATTTTCTTTTTTTTTTCGTGAATGTGGATTCTTTTTCTATGGTTCCACCGATAAAAAAAAAATTTTAAAAAGAAACTTTTAAGAATTGTGATTCTTATTTACTCATTTTATTTCCGTTTCTTTCTTTTTAAGATGTTCATCGAAGAAGTTGTTGTTCTTTGGTTGAGTAAGTTCGGGGAAAATCACCTCATGTCTATTTCAGGAACAACTTTCCGAGAATTTGATTCCTATTTTTCCTTTCTTTCACCCTTTTCATTGGAAGATGGTAATACAGTCAAACCCCGCTATAGTGAACATTGTTTATGGTGAACTCCCGGATATAGTGAACGAAATGTTCGGTCCAGTCACTTGCTATACACGTATAATGTTATTTTTTGTGGATATAGTGAACTAAAAAATTGAGGAAGTTGGATATTATGAACTTTTTTCTGTCTTCGGTTGATTTTTTTTTCTTCATTTTTTAAAAATAGTTTTGAAATATCTACTTCAAAATAAATACTTATATTCATTTTTAAAACCATCTAAACCATGGAATGTAGCAGCAAGCATTTTCTCTTGTTTGCTTCTTTTATCACACTTTTCCATCCTTAAACAAAGGCCTACCCAGGCAGATTGATGGACAAATTTTTCCTTGCATCAGGATTACTAATTTTTTTTTCTTTTTTTTTTTTGTACGCAAGACGAAGAGTAATAAAAAGTAAAAGCAAGTTAACACATTATTTGTTACTACGTATTATTTTTCAGTCATTTTTGTATTCAATTTTATTGGTCATTTATTTGAATAATGTATAATTAAAAGGAGTACGGTACCATTAGTTAAAATTGTTTGCGGAACGGATATAGTGAACTCCCGGTTATAGTGAACCAAACTTTCCGTCCCTTGAAGGTTCACTATAGCGGAGTTTGACTGTAAAAGAATATGAATAACGTTTTAGAGGGTTCAAACGCATCGACTCTAGATTGCATTTTCTTCTCGAAAATCTCATTTCATTTTGTTCCATTTTCTTCTGATTTTTAGTTGATGAAATCGTAAGAACATGTTAAGTGTCGTTTTAGAATTTGAATAAAATTTACTTCAGGATATTCTATAGAATATCTTATCATTATATTAAATAGCTCGCATTTTTAGACGAAGTGTGAAATGTGATGATTATTATGCTCTTCGCTTAGTCGCTGTTAAAAATATCAGTAAGGTTTTCAGTAGAATGTTTGAGGAATGTGTTAAACATTTTTTAAAATTTTATTTTATTTTATAACTGGTGTTGAATAGACGATCCAATTCTAAGTTTACGACTATGAATGTTCAACTACATACCCTTCTAATTTTGATCTCAACCCAAAAGAAAAGGAAACTTTTAGATCAAGCATCTGTACTAACCAGCCTTAGTGGAGGACTTTTTGTGAGAAATAACACGCATTTGCGTTACATAGAGAAGAAAAAATCACGGAAACCTCTCATGGTTAGCTCAACGGCAAAAGGATTCTAACCCATGATCCGTCTACCACTTAAGATATTTTACGTCAGTAAGGTTGCTGGTGCGAGTCGGGTGCAGAATTTGGATCAACCAGCAACCTCTGGAATTCAAACCCGGGTTACCTCAATAGCAGGGAGGAAATGTTTTATCCCCTGAGCCACCGAGTCTCATATGTGACAACATTAATCGTTTCATATTTGTTTAGTCAATTTTAGGCATTCTATAAAATGCCGGTTTTCAAAAATCGACGGCAACATACTAAATAAATTCATTGAAATATATATTACATTATACAAATAATAATAATAATTGTATTATTTGTATTTATACAAATAATTAAGCAAAATACTATACAAAATAATTACACAAAATAATTATACAAATAATATTATCCCTTATTTCCAAAGCAATTAAAATATTACTAATATGATGTGAAACAAAACACTGTGTCTTATGAAATTCTTTGCCACACATGGTAAATCGATGAGACTCGAGTGCTTGACGCAATATTCTTTTTCTTTGCCGCCAAAACACCAAATTGTTTCTCTTGTTCCACTTAAAGCCGTCAACGATCACAAAACACAAAGCCTTTTTGTTTGACGCTGGATTCCTTATCAACTAACGAAGGCGTCAATTTGCGGGGGAGAGAAAATGTAAAAGATGTTTGAGATGTGTTACACAGGAAAACATGCATTGAAGGCGACAAAGCGTGCGATTCCCATCGTGCTGTGAATCCTCTTACAAATATGCAATAGATTCGGACTTGTCCTTGTTCTTACTTTCAATAACTTTTTCAACTTCTACTGTTTATACTTTTATTCGCTCCCTTCTCTCTCTCTCTCTCTCTTTTTTTTTTTTTTTTTTAAAGCGAAAACTGAAATGTTGAAGTTGGATTAGTTTTAAGATTCAGTTTCTTCATTTTTAAATGCTTATTTAAATATAGGAAAGCCGTGATGTGAGTAAAATTAACATGTTTTATTCTGTGGCGTTGCTATTTAAAGCTTTCATCTGTTAAAGTATTAAAAAAAAACTCTGAAAATTATATTTTTTACAAAGTGCCAAAATTAATTCTTAAGTTTTTGTCCCACTTTTATTATAAAATAATGGTATATCAAAAGCGTATCTTGAAATGCCCTTGATATTTTCAAAATAGCACTTTAAAGTAGTAAGAAGAACACAGATTCCTAGCAAATGATTTGGTAAAGGGTCTATTTTAGAAATCATTTTTAGATTTTTTACGTTTTGAATTTTTGTCTCTTAATGTTATAGTATTAGGAAAATCTGCTTTCATGTTTCACATGATATGTTAAAGTTATTATTATTATTTTCCTGACAGAAGTGCTTCGTTATGCTCTTTGTTTTGATCAAAAATGAATGATACATTAAAATTACGAAAAAACACATCTTTTGCGAAAATGATTCAGTAAATGTTGTATTTTCAAACTTTAATTCGAAATCTATGCTATTCAATAAGTTGGAGCATTCCTGCAACAACTATAATTTTGAAAATCAGAATTTCAGGTAAGCCGTTTTCATTTGAACGGCAAAATTTCCAAATGAATGGTTTAAATCCAGTATATTTTAGTTTCCATTAAAAGAATAATGAAACCAGAATGTCACTACCATACCAGAAATGTCACTACCATACAAGTGCAGAAATTTTACCAGAATTTTTTCTCCGTGTGATAAGAAAAGCAACTTATTGTGATTAAAATGCGGAAAAGTGATTTATTACTTTTGCATTACAATGAAAAAAATATCTCTATCACGTGTTAGTATTATGAAAACTAATCATCTCACGTTTGCCGCAACCTACCGCACATAAAGAGCAGGAAAACAGGACGTTAGCAACTTACGGCAGCTAGAAAAAAACTAGTAACTTTTCATTAAAACAATTTTTTTTCATTTCATTGCTTAAACAGATTGGAAGGAGCATACTTACAATATAAGAAGTCGAAATTTAACATTCAAGGATAAACTTTATTTCCCATTAATTTTCAAATCCTAAAGTTTTAATATGAAAATGTAATTTTAATATTCATTGTTCATGGTCACCATTTGGTGTAATAGTTTTCACAAAAATTTATGTTTTGGTATATTTTTCAATCAGATTTCCTTTCTACGTTATTCTGATTTCAGAAATATTAGTAATTTATTTGGATTCCTGATTTTTACAAGAATTTGATCTAACAATACATTTTTTAACCATAATTCACTTTCATTTTTTTTTTAAATTTTAATAGTTTATCTGGGTTATGGTTATTATAAAAATTTATTTGGCAAAATTTGTTATAAAATTTGCTTCTTACATTTTTTAGTCAAAATTCTCATCCTCGTTATTCTTATTTTACAAATATTAGAACTTAATTTAGTTTTGTAGTTTTCACAAAAATCTGTTTTGACGTAAATTAAATCAAATGTCTCTTCCAAGTTATTTTTATTTTAGAAATATCAATATTTTAGTTGGATTTATAGTTTTTGCAAGATTTTTTTTACCGTATATTTTTTTTAAATTAATTTATACTTTTTTAATTAAGACTTATATTTAGTTTCTATAACTATTTTGTTTTACATATTTCAAAGTATCGGATTTCTGAAAGGCACCTAAATACTTTTAAACCAAAGAATGATCTGTTAAAAATGTGCTTTGGCATTGTCTTTTATATTTCATTAAAAAAAACTTTTTATTTCCAGAAACTTTTGAAGGGCTTTATTTTAAACCTTTTTAAATCCCTTTCAACCAAATGAATAATGCGATGGTGATTTCCGGTACTTCTAATATTTGTCAAAAGTCCCATGAAAAGTAAAATAAATCAACTTAAATCGTCAAGCCATGAGGCTTATAGGATCGCGGTTCTCACTCAAAAGTCTTTTATTACAGCTAGTACACTGTAAAAAATTGCTGTAAAATGCAGCACCAACCAGGGTGCCGATATTTTTTACCGTAAAATATTACGGAGCAAAACGTCTGATATGCCTTTATTTTTACAGCAATATTACAAAATCACTATTTTTAAAAATTATTATTATTGTAAAATACATAGTTTATAATTTAAAAAAGGAATTTTATGGCAAAATTAACTGTACGGATAATGGTTTTTACAGTGTATTGATTAGTATCCCTTCAATAAAAACATAAACGAAAGATAGTTAATGTTAATAAATTTCATTACACGCAATTAAATTTTCAATCTAATAATAAAAATGGCTGAAGAATTTCTAGCATATTAATATAAAATGATACAGTCTCCAAAATTAAACTCTTTCACTATTCAGTCAGTATATCTTAAACTGCATTCCGTGATTTTTGACGAATATTTTGTCGTGAATTCACGTGATTTTAGACGAAACGGGAATTTGCAAGTTTTTGGCAAAAATTTTCATAGTTTGTATGTCATCTCAAAATATTTCGGGAATTCTCCCAATTTTTTCCATGTATTTAAAATTTTAACCCAATTCTAAGCCGCGTTCACTGTCAAAC
Organism: Parasteatoda tepidariorum; assembly: GCF_043381705.1. Classification (NCBI taxonomy): domain Eukaryota; kingdom Metazoa; phylum Arthropoda; class Arachnida; order Araneae; family Theridiidae; genus Parasteatoda; species Parasteatoda tepidariorum. The sequence continues at coordinate 47,437,860 of NC_092213.1, read as the reverse complement.
ATGAATAATATGTTTGTTTTAAAAAAGCAAAAATTTAATTTATATTTCTTAAATAAATCGTCATTTGTTATCATTTGCACCAGTTTTAACAATACGCAATTAAAATATATCCTTTTTAACACATTTAAATTATTCCGAATACAGTTAAATGAAGAAACGCATATCAAAAAATATTATTTTTTTAAAAAAGAAAACGAGAATTAGAAAATGATATGTGTTTTAATTGTTAATTTAATTGAAATATTTGTACTCGTGCATATAAATTTAAACTCTATTTCATATAATTAATGTTATAAAACAGGTAAATACATATTTTTTTTTACTGATTTTACTAACTTAAGAAAGTAAACAAATATCAAACACTTATATTTTTCCCATATTTTTAATTTCTTTAATTCCCTAACTCTCATTTAAGTTAAGATTAGATTAAAGCTATTTTTAAATTAAAATAAATTCTTTAAAATGGACCCACTATTTTTTACAAGCGAAAGAACAAAACATGCTTTCCAGATGTCGTTATTGATTCTTGTCTGGTTATTAAACTGGTTTTACCTCATCGTTCGCTATGAAATAAATATTAGACATACTTTTGCGGATGGAATTTATCATTTAATTTCCATCTATTTCAAAATGCAGGAACGTAATAAGCTCCGTACGAATCGATTGTGATTAAATTCACGGCGTTTCATTTAAAAATCGATACTCTACTAACTTATGAAAATAAGGATAACACAAGGATTTATTGATTTAACGTCTATCTTCCTTATTGGTTTCATGTCAAAGAAATTTTATATTTAGACAGCTGTATTTATTAAGTGGTAAAGATTATTTATTTTATGAGTTATGATTCTTATAAGTGTTTTATTGTGGGGAAATTAAGAAAGGGTATTGGCATCTCTTGTGAGGAGACATTAAAAGCCTGGTAGATACAAGAAAAATTGAATTTGTTATTCATCTTCTTTTTTTTTTAAATTATAGCCTTTCCAAAACTTTCCAGTGACAGGCCTACACTACTAAAACTTCTGGATCGACCTACTGTAAAAAGTACCGGCACTCAGGTGCCTTTATATTTTATCAAAAAACCCTTTTTTACCGAAACATGCTACGGACCAAAAAACCTGATTTACCAAATCTGTTTTGTTTTTTTCGGTAAAAATCACTGAATCACTCTAATTGAATAAATATTACTGTAAAAATTACGTTATAACACTTTAACGTAAAAATGGACATTACAGTGATGAACTTTATGGATGATGCACCCAAAGTACCTGTACTTTATACCATAATTTGATCCCGAATTTTTTACAGTGTAGGTGCTTCTAGGAATGAAGTCCATTATAGCACTGATTATCTGAATCAACATACGGGGGAAAAAATCGGGTAAAATTACAGTACTGTATGGTAATGGCATTTCTGAATTTAAAAAAAAAACATAATTCTGGTTAATAAAACCAATTATACGTATTTAAGCCTTTAATTTAGTTGTTTCTCAGTTCAAATGGTAACACTTTACCGGAAATTCTGGTTTTCAAAATAACAGTTCTTATCACCACGCATTTAAAAAATACGAAACTGAAGCATAAATTTAACCGAATAAAAGGTTCTTATGATTTGCTCCAGGGTATCATGACTAAATTACCAAATTTTATCACATATACATAAACGTACTTTATTGTTGATTTTACCAAAATCATTACCAATGCACTTCGGTAAAAATTACTGAACTTACTGGTGTTCTTTTAGAGCCAAAACTACAGTAAATTTTAATATGTAAACCATACACTTTCTTCTTTACGCAGGAACTGAGCACGATCTGGTTCACTTATTACATGGCTACACGGATAACATTTTAAAAACAAATAGCGCGTGTTCTCTAGCACATGTTTCAAACGGAGCTGTGCAGTCGGTAGTTAAAATGTTTAACTCCGACTCCAGAATTTGAGGGCTTGACTCCCACAAATACTCCAAAAAAAATATTTCAAATTATGCAATTGATATAAAAATATTCAAATTGTTATAATACTTAATCATTGATGGCATCATCTTTAATACACTCTGATCGTAACATGAGGTTGTCAAACTCTTTCAGCAATCGTCAAAAAAGAGCGAGTTGTTTGCAGTTGTTTGCAAAACTTAATTAAATAAGTATTATTTAAATTTCGAACATATTTTGAGTTATTTTTTAACACTGGAAGAATCTTTAATAAATATCTATTATAGTCCATTACTGCTTGTACATTAAAGTCCAGTTGAAGAAAAAAAAAAGGTATATATTTTTAATTTTTATTCGAAGTTTTTATCTTGAAATAGCTCTATTCAAACAAAAACAAAAATTTAACAAAATTTAAATTTAAATAAATAATTTTTGTTTTCATTTCCAGATTTAAACAAACTAAAAAATAATTCATTTTGTTATTTTTACGAATCCGAGAATGATTGATAATACATTCATGCTGAAAATATCATGTTGTGCCAACATAATAAATCCCTAACATCTAAACATAATTTTTCGCAATTTATCATTTCACGTTAAATTACTAGCTTATAAGATTTAAAAAAAAAAATGCTTGTAATATTTCACCAGCGAGTGTAAATATCTGTTTAAATTAGCTTCGCTCATACATTTACTTTCCCTTAAGTACATACGAAATTATAATTCATCATCTCTACACCACGACTTAGGATTTATCCACCCACGCTTTCAAGACAGCTTTACTTCCGGTGTTTACTGTGGTCATAAATAGCAACCAGTTGGGAAAACTCAGGTGGTAGCTGACTGTGATTTTTGTTTATTTTTTTCACTATCCCTTTTTTCAGAACTTCGTGATTCGTCTCGTCCGTGCTTGGCAGTGTCTATAGTGATAATCGAGAAACGGATCTATTTGAGGCTTGTTGGAAATACAAGCTCTCTACTTCAGAAGCCTCTCGTTTTCATCAAACTGAGTAAATCAGTTCGGTGACAGACGTGTGGCGTACCACTTTTGGCGATATAGCGCCTTATTCATATCTTTTTTTTTTTTTTNTAATTTTTTTTTTTTTTTTTTTTTTTTTTTTTTTTTTTTTTTACCACGTTTATATTAACTTGCCTTCGTGATGTCCTTTCGGGTGGAATTTTGTAATCGATTTTAAACTAATTTTCCGACTAGCTACAGACTTCAAATTTCAGAATAGTTCAGAATTGGATGACAATTCATGAAAATGAAGAGAAAGCAGACATGCAAAGTAAAATAAAATTAAAATGAAAGAAAAATTTATATTTTCGCGATTGTCTTTTGTTGTCGATTCGATTATTTTAAATTAGTGTAACATGTCAGTTGAAAAGTTTTGTGTACAGTGAATAAAAAAATTGAGATTTTGGAAGTGAGTACAAAAAAAATCAAAATAAAAAATAATATTTTTAAAAACCACATTTTTATAGTGGAGAATAACAATTAAAAAGTAGAAATTTGAAAAACGAAAAAGGTGGGGCGCATGAAATACATAACACTACATATACACATTTTCTTACTCATACACATGCACAGCCACATACACATCCACATATACATTCACATATACACATGCATATACACAAACATATTCCACATACACATACACATTCAGATACAATTACAGATATACATACACATTTTCTCATGAGCACACATACACACACTAATATAACATTACTGTTATTTATTTCATGCGCGTCATGTTTTTCGTTTTTCAAATTTTTATTTTTTAATTATTATTCTCCACTATAAAAACGTGGTTCTTAAAAATATTAGTTTTTATTTTGATTTTTTTTTTAAAATTATATTGTTGAAATATTTGCTTAGCTGTATATAAGTAGACCTAAAAATTTAAATTCTCAGTGAGTAGTCTGTGGTTTTTAAATTTCAATAACTTAGTAGCCATTTTTTCTCAAACCTAATAAGTCGGTGATATTGATAGGTCCGTTTCATTCAATAGCTACTTTTTGCAAACTTTTATTTCTTGCTTGGATTCAATATTTTTTTTAAAAAAAGAATTATATTAGAAGTATAATTTATGACTATAAAAAGTTAATTCAAAAATAAAAACAATATCGTATAACAAAATTTATTTAAACATACTGACTTTAAGGAACGCTATTTAAAAATATTTGAGGAGGCAAAATATAGTTAATGTATACATTGCAACTTTAAAATATATGAATTGTTGAAAAACTCTCCTTCCACAAGAATCTTTCCATCAAAAATTGATAGATTCTGATGGATCAAAATTTTGAATGGAGACATTGGACATTTTGATGTCAAATCTGTTTTCCTGTCTTTTTGCATAGATATACTTTAATCATTATTATTATTACTATTATTATTATTATTTTATTTTTGACCGGGATAGCCGGGTTAGTCGAATCCAGCCGACCGAAGTCCCCCCATGTCGTACATGCTGACTGGTGCACGTTATTTTCAGGTCGATATATAAGAGTGTTCAATTTTTTTAAACCTTTTTTTCACTATTAAAGACGATAAAAAATGCTTATACATTTAAAAATAATAAAAATAAAAATATTTAGATATCCTAAAATGGGACAAAAGTTTAATTTTTTGGTTGCCAAGAGAGTAAACTTACAAAAATTTTTAGAGTACAAATATAAAACAAATTTCAATCTTTAAGTTCAAAAATGTACATTTTAAATTGTAAAGTAGCCGTAAAAAATTATGAAATGTAAATTTAGGCCTTTCGAATTGTACACGAAAAACTTAATTTTCGATAACGAATGCTCATATTTTCAACGTTCAACTTTAGGTTATATTATTACGTTGAATAAAGGTTTTCATATAAATTCCGAGGGATCAAAATATTGTATTTCATATATAATTTTTTGCCGTTACTTTACATTCTAAAAAGAACTAAAATTTATTTTTTATTTATGCTTTCAAAAATATTTTAAAATGTATGTTTAGGGCCCTCTAGAAAGGAAACTTTAGGCTAGTTCGGAAAACTCAAATATTTTTTTTATTCGGCTAAAGTTTTTTTTTTTTACTAAATTTGTACGCACAGTAAAAAATATGTTTTTCGAACCTAAAATCTTAAATTTCAGGAGAAATATTTCGACTGTTTAAAATTATTCTTTGGATAAATAATAATACACGCTTATGCGCAGTCAATCCAAGAAAAGAGAGAAGATAGTAAGTAATAAACAAATACCTAAAAATACGAAGTAATAAACGAAAATAACTTTTAAAAAATATATATAAAAACAGAGGGTAATAAATGGAATGAAACAACACAGAATAAATTATACAAAATGTTAATATACTCAAACACCTTAATAAAATAGCTAAGTTGTAACTTTTATTTATTTATTTATTTATTCACTTATTTATTTATTTTTGCTATTCTATTTCTTTCAGAATCTATTGCATAAATAATAAAATCAATACTTCATATATTTTTAAAAAAAAACAATAATATCATTATCAGCAAAACTGAAATATTACAACACACTAATAATACAAATGTTCGAAATATTAATAATACACTGTTAAAAATACTAATAGTAAGCTGTTAGAAATACTAATACAGTTTTAAAAATTTTAGAGTCAGTTGAATTTTACTATTGTTTGAATTTGTTTCAACTTCAATATTGGGCTAAGTTGTACCATACTCTTTAAAATTAATAACACGATACAATGTTCATCAATGGTTTGTCTAAATTAGATCAAAATAAGTCTAAATAGATCAATAAGTCTAAATTAGATCAAATAGATCAATAAGTCTAAATTAGATCAAAATATACTCTAAATATGATTCAGCTGATTTTTTTTCTTTTCAGAGTGTACTTGATTTAAAGATTGATTTAAAAATTTAAAAATAATTCTACTAATAAATTATTTTTAATGTAATAAAAAAATGTAACTTTCACTTTCGTTGTAATCATTGTATAATAAAAGATAAAAGTATATCTTCATCTTGTTACAAAAAAAAATTTCTGTGATAAATGATATGCAGCTTATCTTTTATACAGGTACGGGATAATCTGCTGTAAACAATCAAAGACACAAACAATTGTATAGTTTAATTATACAAAAAAATTTTATTAGATGTATTTTTCTTAACAAATAATACATATAGAAATGACACATATAGAAATTATTAAAATATTCAATAATTAGTGTTAGTTATAAATTCATTTCATTAGCCTACTATTGTCGCTGAACTATCTTTCTCTTAAAATCGTAAAAACAAACTGCAAAAATAATTTTTAATAAATTAAAATACCGTAAGCGTTACTGTCATTGTTTAGACTAGAGTGTTACATTTTGTTTTGCTATACGAAAAGTACAAAACTTAGAAACTTGAAATTGCGAACGTGTGTCAAAAAATGTATAAAGAGTACGTTGGAAGAAAAAAATTTAGCAATCGATAATTAATTCGAGAACTATTTATTTTTATTAATCAATCATTATTCATGAAGATGATCTATTTACTATAGATTTATTTTACTATACTGCCAAATTATCAACGATTTTTTTCTTTTTTTTCGTTCCACCTTTTTGTTTGTTTTTTTTTCATCGGAGAAAAAAATAAGAAACATTATTGAAAACCAAAAGTTTAACTTCCATTTAGTGAAATTTATTTTTATTAAATTTCTCTGAATAAATTTTTTTATCAAAATAAAAGCATTTTTCGTTGAGTGAATTTAAGTTTAAAAAAATAAATCAAACAGCAGAAAAATTAGTGTTAGTAAAAATAAAATCAAGGCCTTGTAATAAATTTGTCACTTATTTTTGGCCTTTTTAGTTAGCAGCCAAGAGATTGATTGGCGATGTTTATATTGCAACCCTTAGAGGAAAACTTCTTCAACCACTCAGTCCGTAGAGAATCTTAGCGTTCATCTCAATCTTCACTTCCATGCTAATCGCTGATCCTATCTTATTCTCACCCGGTCTTTTTTAGAATATTCTAGGAATTTTCCCGCCTGTAATTCGCCTCTTTTCAACCAAAAAAAAAATCGTCTGATTTTTTTTCTTACTAATTAATACTCAACTAAAACATCTCATTTGCAAATTTTATAAACTTCCCTATTTCCTTTATTTAGTGTTCTTTTAATTCAGTAAAGTATTTTGTACGAAATGAAAAGTCGATTTGACTTGCAATGGTTTTTTTTTTCTTATAGAAAAGAAATGAAAAAATACTAAAAGGATTTTTCTCATAAAATTTTTGAAAAACATTTATCATTATGAATTAATTTAAATTATTAAAAAAATATGCGTTCGTCTTAGTTTAATGCTTCACGCTTAAATGTTCTACGACTGAAGAAATTTTTTTTCAAAAAAAGTATCAGTTTTTAGGGTTAAATAAATTAAAAATGATTAAAAGATTTTCATGCAAAGGTTGCGGCACGAAAAGCGAAGCAATTCGTTTTGGTTGCAAATTCCATTTATTTAAACCTAACTTTTTTTTCAGTTTGCGAAAAAACTAATATGATTAATATTTAACTTAATATGCGTTGAATAATGAGAAAATGGAATTAATTTTGAAAATCTCTGAGAGGAATGTGGTCACATTTTTATCTTATCGCAGCCTTATTCTCACTAAAGCATGTCCTGAAGACAACGAAATTAATTCCTTAATTAAAAGTTTGTTAATTAACTTTTTTATTTCTACTCAGCGTGTCAGATGGTAATTCTTTACATTTGGCTGCTGAATTAAAAATAAAACTTCGCCTGAAGAATTTAACTGTCGCCAATTTATTAAAGCACTTTTAAATGCAATTGTGAAGGATGTACAGTTTATTGTAATCTAATTGTTTTGTTCCTAAAAAAGATTAGCGTAATATATAAAAGTTAGCGGAAAAAAATCACAGAAATTAAATTTATTTAATTTTCTGTTGAATACTTCTGTAAATAATTTATTCAAAATGGTATTTGGTGGTGTATCAGTGTTACCAGAAAATAAAAACATGATGGATTGTGTATTAATGGAAATGAAATCGGATAAACGTTTCCGCAGGTGAGTGCTTTATTTACACTTAATTAATTTAATTAATTCGACAATTAATTTCATTTTTTGGATTGTGCTGATTACTTTGATATTTTGGGGCTTTTTATTCAATTCAGAATTAAATTATCGTTTGTTAATTATTTATGATTTGTATAACTTTTTATAAGCATATTTTTTTTTATTAAACTGATCATTTAGTTGGAAAGTTTTATCGGTTTTAAGAGTTATAATTTGTATCGAGACATTTTAAATCACATCAAAGAAATATTAAATTGAAAGCAATTTTTAAAACAACAATTTAATATTTTACTGTTTTAGGACTATGCATTATGAATGGTTTTTCACTTATTTCTTCTAAATGCTCGGCAATTAAAAAAAATTTTTTTATTTATATTAGTAAACATTTAAAATTGCATAATGTACATTTTTGTAAAAATTTAATGCTAGATTTGTGTGTGCTTACATGAGTGTATTTGTGTGCATGAATGATAATAATAAATGCAGTCGCTTACAGTATTAAACTTTAATGTGTTTTATCTACACATAACTAGTTGTTAATACCAGTTAGTAAACTTAGTGATCCTACTTAGCGTTAAAAGGAATGGTCATTTAAAAAAATATTTTTCGAAAATAATTTTCTGTTAAATCAAAAAAATTTTATAAATTTTCATAATGCTAGTGTAATACTAGATATTTCGGTGAAATACGTGCAAATGATAATAAACAAAAGAAAATGATATAATATATATAATTTTCAGAAAAAATTTAACGTGGGTTTTTTTTCATGGAAAAAGTAATTATTGAGCAAGCTACAGGTTATTTTTAATTAAAAAAAAGTCTAATTTCAAAACAATTATCTTAAACACTATGCAAAATTTTCAGTTTTTTAAACTTGTTAATTTTTTAGTTATAGGTAATCATATTAGTTTATCTATTACATATGTGATGAAAGCGCGTTAGCCAAATCGATACTTTTACTAAATTTAGATTTAAACCATTTTAAAATTTGATATAATTAATATTTGCCATACTCTGCAAAATTTGTTATTTTTCCAACACAATAAATAAGAACTAGTTACTCTCATTTAATAGAAACAGTACTTTCAATTCATATACATTTATTATGTTTAGCACTTTCATCATTTCATGGTGATTTTTAATTTGGTGAATTTCTGTGTTGCAGTTCAATTAATCTTCTCAATTCTTCATGAATTTTCAAAACCTGTATAATCGAAAATACTTGTTGCAAGTTCCAACGTTTCGGAATTTTTATAAAAAAATGCTCCACAAATAATACTTTGAAAGCCATTCAGCAATCATCGGCATTTTTATCTAATAAACTAAATATTTTAATTTCTATAATTTTATTATATTTAGTTCTAGCTTTCATCGATTCATACTCAATGTAAATTTGATGAATTTTATGTGTTAAAAATTTAAGATTTCATGAAATTCATTCAATTTATGTAATTAAAAATACTTGTCAGTTAAACGCTTTACACTGAGAGAAAAAAAGTATGGTCTAAACTACCAAAGTATGGTAAAATTTACCGTTTTTCTGGCTTTTTGGGAGCACCAAAAAGCTCAGTAATTTTTACCGAAGTAAATCGATAATGATTTTCGTAAAACTAACTATAAAATATGGTTTTATAATATGTAATAAAATTCGGTAAACGTTATGAAATTTGGTAATTTTATCATGATACCTCAGAGCATAGCAAAAAAAAAAAACTATTTATTCGATTAGATTTGCTTTTCAAGTTTTTATTTTTTACTATAAGTGTGTGGTTTCAGAAACCGTTATAATATGAACTGAAAAATTACTCAAATGAATGGTTCAAATACCGTATATTTTGGTTTTATAAACCAGAATTATGTTGTTTTTTTTTCCAAGAAATTTTTTCTCCGTCTACAATTTAATAAAATTATCCACGAGTAGCTCTTCTGAAATCTTTTACATTTCATATATATTTTCCAATTAATAATTACTGTTACACAATAAAAAACAATCGTCGAAAAACCATTTTTCAATTTCATAATATATAATAATGCCTCGAAAATCTTTCCTTATACCCTGTACCCGCTTTCAAAATCTTTAACTGTTAAGCATCCAAAAACCTGTATTTTGCTTAACAATTTAAAACTGCATTATTTACAAATCATGCATAAAATTAATCAACGTGTGTTGTTCAGTATTACATGCTCAGTTTAAAATTACAAGATTTTTCACTTTTTTTTACTAAAAAAAACTGCTTAATTAAGAACAATAATTGAGAAACCATTTTACTTTTTCTTAAAATACCCTTCAAATAAATCCTTCCTACATACTCAGTATCCGCTTTCAAAACCTAAAATTGTAAATCGTCGGGAAAAAATGAGTTATCTACTACATTTAATTTATTATCACTATATCAAAATGATGGCGAAATATCTCATTTTGCAGTTTTCAGTCTTTCGAAATAATTTTTCTCTGTTCACATTTATTCTGGCAGTAAGTTAAACCTAACTGAGACGGAAAAGCTTGTTAAAATGTTGACTCAGTATTTCGCACAAAGGTAAATACATATTTAAATTTATAATGATTCGTTCTAACTAGACGTTAGTTCAGAGTAGGAATTGTTACTTATTTGGGTACATAAATTTTAAATGTTTGTTTAGTTGACTAAATTGCGGAAAGTTCTGGAATAATGCTGAATAACTATAGAACATTAATTAAAAATACGTTTTTTAGTCAGTTAGAATAGTCTTCCCAGTTTTTAAAAAGCACCGCTGATTATTTTTTTCATTAAATTTAATAAATATATAATTATTTATAATTTAAACATATTTCATATAATTTTATGACTTTGGAAGAATTTTAATAGATTTCTTTTTGTTATAATGTTTTTGTATTAATAGAAAATTATTCACGGTCTTTATTAAAGCGTTACTGAGTAAATTTTAATTAACTAACATTTGAAACTCATTTCATTCTTTTTCTTATCAAGAAAGTATTTTCTGTTTTAGTCCGTTAAAGATTGTATTCTGCCCGAAAATCACTAGTTTTTAATTATCGGAAAAATAAAATAAGCGTTTTGCTTTTAACTTTATAATTTTATCATATGCGTTATTAAAATTTGAATAATTTCGTTACAAAATATGGAATTATTTTTAAACAATTTATAAGTCTTTAAAAAAAAATGAAATTTAAAATGAGCTCTGAGACATTCATTTCAAGACTTTAAAATAACTCGGTTGAAGATTTTAAATAAATTTTGTTTTAAAAAAGTATAAGAATTTTTTTTCGAAATTTTCATGATTCTTAAAAAATTAATTTGCTATTTAAAAAATTATCTGAAGAAAGCACGTCAATCAAATAAATGCATTATTTTTTTACAAAAGAAAAAAAAACTCTTTTTCTACATGAACATTAACTACAGCACATAACAAATCAAATTGACATTATTTATTAGCTATACCACTTGCACTGTATTATGTATACTTAGACAATACTTGCAAACTATATTATACTATAAAAGTATTCTATTCAATAATATGAACTTTAAAGACTCCGTATTAAAATCAAAGATCATGCTATTCATATTTCCGTTATTTTTACAAAGGTTTATCATCAAAATAGAACGATATATATATATTATTTTACATAGTAAATAATTCATCTTGAGCTTTTGCTAGAAATAAAATAACAGCATCTTGAAGTTACCACAGCAGCTGTAATGTTGTTAACCACAAAACTGTGTTTTTAGGGATAAAATAATAAATTACACCTGAAACCAATCATTAAGCATTTTCAAACCTGTTTTGTGTAAAGACATCTGGTTCTAGACCTTGTGATTTAATTATCACTTTACTCTTTGCTTACAAGGAAGGTTATTTATACTTTAAAATCGAATCATCAAAATTAGCAGTGTTAATGATTAAATTAATATTGATGATGGAATTAATCTTGAATTGATATGTTGTGTGCAAAAAGTATTTAACTCTCCGAAAAACTGTTGTTTTAACCTATTATAAACAGCCATATTTGGAGTGTATGAAACTCGTAGCGAAGCTTTGATTTTAAACTGTATGCAAGATAGTAATCTTACTTAGAAAGAAGAAAAAAAACGTCAGGACTTCAAATCGGAAAAACAGATTAAATGTTTTTAAAAAGGTTATTAACCATATCTAATGTTTTTGATATTTTATTAGAAGATATTTGGTGATGTGGATAAAATTTAAACTATTACAATAGTGTGATTTTTATCCAAAATACCAATTAAATTAATCACGCATACGTCAATGTTTACTTTTGTTTCGTTGAAAAAATATCTACAATGTATTTCAAAACAATCAGAAATCTAAAGCAGCATTCGCAATTGTGCGAAAAGTACAGTATACTTACTTATATGTGAATAGAAAATACTTACCAATCGAATTTTTAATCATATGGGGAACATGAAACAAATTTAAAATCTGTATATGGTAGCATTGAGAAGCTTGATAAGTATAGAATCAACTGTACTATGCATGTAAGTATAGACGTAAGAAATTTTGTGTCAAAGAAAAACAGTGCAAAATTTTTGGTCCGTAAATGTTGAGGCCCTTTTAAACAGTTTTTGCCCAGGCCCTCAGCTTCCCTAAATCGGGAAACATCAGATCAGAATTTTCATTAAATATTTTTTTTATATTTTTTACGGTATTTTATGTTAATTTTGATCAAAGTAAGTGAAAAATTTCGCATTTCAATAATTTATGATTATAAAATTAAGCATGGGATACCGATGTCTTTTTCTGCGTTAAAGGTAAATCCTCCAAACACAGCTCACTTCCTAACAATACTTTTTCAAATTTGCATTTATTTGCAGATGTTAAGATCTAACAGTAATTCATCATTCAATTTTTTTTTTAATTTACAGAATTAATTAGTGATAAATTTTTGAATATTAATGGAAAATAATTTTCAAGCGATTTTTATTTCGAATTTCATATTTTAGTACAAATATAATTCCTAAAATCTAACTAGATTTTTTTAGTAACTATTAGAATGTTTTTGTATTTAAAAAATACCAAAATATATTTTTTCCTGTAATTAGAGAAACAGGAGAATAATATATAAAATGGATATCGGTTTTCTATCCGAAGTATTAAAGAACCACTTTAAAAGGACACTAAACTGCGGGAAAAATCATGGCAAACTCTGTTACACCTGCATCAGCAATCTAAAATTTAAAATATAGACAAAGTAAGTACAAATGCAAACAAATTTTTAGCATAATTGGTTTGTACTTTGATACTTTGAAAAAGTTTTTCGGCACTTGCAAGTTCTTGGTTTCATCTGGGTTTACCTAAATTCAATTTTATCATAATTTAATTTTTAAACTACTAATTGGGGGGAAACAAAATTTGCCACAAGGGTTCCTTTCGTAGTACAGCTTCCTTTTACAAGGTTGCAGAAAATATGCGCTGTATTGTGGTTCAACATTGGACCAATTTCTCAATGATTATACAAAATATTTTATCGTAATATTTCTAATTCCCACACAGTTATGTCACTCTAACTTTGATCGATAACCTTATTAAATGTTATAAATTATTTCTACATTGTTGTTTAAAAAAAAAAGTTATTTTCTTTGTCGGAGTTAGAGTGGATGGTGAAATTTCATTAGTAGTGTATTATGTGAAATTGTAGTTGTAATTTTTTATTTTTTTATTCACACAACCTACCATTGTGTCAGACACCGGTAATTATAGTTCCTTTTATGCACTCGCGGTTGCCTGAAATTAGTTTATCAAAATCGTTTGCAGCAAAATTATTCTTTGTCGTCTGCCAACCATGACGAGTGAAATAAAATAAAGTGATTCTTTACTGTTTAGTTACCGTCTTTGAAATAACTTGTCTCTATTTTCCACGATTTGTTCTAAAGTGTATAATGGGGCGAGTGGGATGTCTTCGGAATTACACATTTCCCATTGTTGGACAGCAGTTGCTCTATATTTAAGTGATTCTTCTTTCTGTCTTTAATTGTCTTCGAACTGCATTGTTTGAAAGTCATTTTTGACTAATAGTTAAAAGATTTTCTCTTCAGTCAATTCATGCTGAACTGATTTCATTTGTTATAAGAAATGTTATACTTTGAATTAAATTTTTTTTAATTATTTGGATACAGGATTTTGGTAGATTTTAAAATTGCTTGTCTATCTTGTATTGTAATTTTTGAACAATAATTTTATGCGGGCAATAACAATGCTACAAAAATTATCGTGAAAATTATTCCAAATGCATAGCTTTCGTAAATGTAACATCATGATGATAACTATTGCGAATAGGTATCATTTCAAATATTTTTTCTTCTTCAAATTCCATGTTAAAAAAAGCATACAAAAGCAAATATCAAGAAAAAATCTCGTGGTGTTGAGTAACTACTTCATATTTCGTGATGTCACTGTGTTGCCATAAATATCACGAAACTTATCCCCACAAATTAATTCTCTTTTAATTACCTAAAATGTAAAAATGTAACATAAACATGAAAGAAACAAGCTATGTAAGTATTTTAAACATTTTAAGTAATATAAGTGCGCTAAGAAATGAGTTGGCTTTGTTTAACAGTTCTAGAGATGAGTCAATAAAATCATTTCAAAATAAAGACTAATATCATATTTTGAAAATCAAAAATCCTAGTCATTCAAAAAAGAGTATGAATGAAAAGACATTTTAAGTTACGAAATCAGACAAAAATACATACTTTCTCTGAATCGGTCAAATAGCCTTTGAGAAATCAAATTTCTTTTAAATTTGATAAATTGAAAATTATTTGACCTGTTGCGCTCGAATTTTGCATTTTGCCACTTATAATTACATTTCTTTAAAACGATGTAAAAATTAATGTATTTTATTACAATTCAAAATGTTTTCCACAATCATTATATAAAAAAAATAAATGATGATTGTTAAAAATTTGCGCGGGATTATCTTTGGACAAACAAATTTCATTGATGTCAGCAAAAATGTTTCATTTCGCTAAAAAAGTTCTCAAAATATTGCTAAATATACAAAAGTTTACATTAAGTGTCCCTAACTTTCTGCTACACTCCTAACCAAACTATTGGGACCATATTTTCCAGATTGCGGTCACTCCCCCCTTCCATGTTTTGACATTCAAAAATCCGAATCCGTTGACAAAAAGGTATGCCTTTTGTGTTTGGATTCGTAACTAAAATATCGTCTGCATGGATTAATTAGAATATTAAAATTAATAACATTAAAATTGCCTCTTAGCACATAAAAATCCGATAGCTAGATCAACATTTATTCTGTTGCTGTGTTTTTTTATTTTATGTTCAGATAGTAAGGAGTTTAATCAATTAAAAAATTTATGTCAATCAAAAAAAAACTTATAATCCTTTGTCCGTAGCGTCGATGAACCACAATGCGCGAAACCGCAACCTTTTAATCGAACAAAACAGCCAGTGTTTATGAGACGCGTTTGTATTTTGGGTCAGTTGACGCGCAATTATCGTCTAACTAATGCTCCATGATTCGAACTTATTGATTGCTGCTTAAATATAATTTTGTAAAATGTGTTCATGGCTGAAATTCTAAGCAGAATTTGTTGTTATAGAAAAAGTCTTAACAAGGAAGGGTTTAAGTAAGGTCGCATCCTCGCTAGAATTAAGGGCGATCGTAATTACGCGACCTGCTAAATTTTGTAAAATATTTGGAACGCAAATTACTACACGTAGTATTATAATCTCTTCTTCACTTTTTTTTAAATAAAATAAAAATTAGACTAAAACATAAAATGCTTGTTTTTCGAGTGTGTTTTGTTGTTTATTATTTCAATTCCCAACACTTTCTTTAGCAATTTTTAATCAAAATCGGATTGTTTCAAAAGAAAAGAGTGTTCTTTTTATTACTGTTCCAATAATTACACAGTTTTACGAAATCAAATCAGCATTAAATTAATCACTCATTTCAAACTTTTCCGAAACCAGATATGAAAAAAAACATGACGAAAGTTTGAACAATTGTAAGAAATAAATACATTATATTTTTCCTTAAAAATACACCATTTCTTTAAGAAGAGAAAAATTATAAAGGTAAAATCTGAACTCTCAGGAGGCACAATAATCAATTCCTGCAGAAAATATCAACGGAAGATTAAGCAATTTATTAATAAACTGAATTACAAGTTTTGATTTGAACCAGACTATAATATTCTTGAAAGATAAGTAACATTTGCTAATTTCACTGTGTGCTCAATAGCTATTATTATTATTGTTGTTGCTGTTGTTCTCGTTGCTATTATTATTATTTGTGTTATGAAACATTGTGCTTTTTCTTAGAGGTGTACTTATATAATATCATTTTTCATAAATTGAGTTCGGAATTTTCAATAACAAAATTCTATAGGGGAATATAAAGTTTTTAATGTTTCTCACATTTTAAAACTTCATTTATTACCAATGGTAAAGTAATAAAAAAAAAATTTATAAAAACCACGTTTTTCAAATGGGCTAAATTAGAAAAGGTAATTTCATTTTAATTGCACTTGAAAATAAAAATAAGGAGCGCATCACTTTAGAAAAATACGAGGAAATTTAAGTTGGTGATAAAAATTCCACGTTTTTCTGTTTAAATCCGTCAAAAAAAATTATTATCTTTTATCTTATTTTAGTCCATTTGAAAAATTTGGTTTTTTAAAGGCTTTTACAATTTATATTTGTTCAATTTAAATTTATAGTTATAATATATGTCATAACAAAAATTTATTTGCTTGTAGCGGTCAGGAATCGATTAACACTTGTATTGTCCCCTAACACAGAGGTCCAGTTGAATTAGAGCCCTAAAGGCAGTTAGAAAAAGTGATCAACACATTATTTCGATATGATAAATTTTTTCGTTATGATTAACACTATAGTTGATAAATTCTGCTTGTAACACTCATTATAACAATTGAAACTTGTATTGATATCCGGAACTAAAATCATGGTGAAATTCGAGCACTCTAGCTAATCGGAATCAAAATTTTAATTACAAACGTTTTCTCTCGCAAGCAAATAAATTGGACACGAAAGTTAATATAGTAAAACGCGTTAAAAAAATTTAACAAATTGATAATGTTGCCAAAATTTTACTGCGTCCGTGAATATTATTTTTGAGTTGAGAAACTTCGTGTTTATCATAGAGATTTACATGTCTTATAATGACAATGAACTGAATTATTTTCAGGCTTCTTCAAGTACGGTTGATGGGGGCAGAGACCCTTTATATGATCCTTCACTTACTTTCCTCATTTATGATTCTCTTTCCTCATTTATCTTCATGTTTGATTAAAATTTATTTTGGCCATAAAAAGTCCATAAATTCTGTTTGTAGCAGTCAGAAGATGATTGAAACGTGTATTGTTATCCAGAATAAAACTAAAGATAAAGTGTAAGCTGTTTAACTACTTGCACGGAGAAAAAGTATCTAAAAAAATTAATCGACACTGTTTCTGATTTATGTTTTTTTTTTCTTCTTCTTCTTTTTTTTTTATCTCGACACAAGCCTAAAAGTTTCTGAACAAAGGTTTTAAGAATTCTGGTAAAATTACCGTACTATATGGTAATGATATTTCAGGTAAAAAAGTTATAATTCTTGTAATAAAAGCACTAAAACCTACTGTATTTAAACCATTTACTTGGTAAATCTTCCATTCATATGGTAAATGCTTACTTAAATTCTGATTTTCAAAATCATAACTCTTATTACCACATATATAGTAAGGCTCAGGGGATAGAGCGTTCGTCTTCCCATGAGGTAAACCTGGTTCGAATCCCAGCAATGACTGGTCGAAACGAAATCCTCATCCGGCTTGCACCGACCACTGTGCTGACGTGAAATATCCACAGTGGTAGACGGATCATGGGTAAGAGTCCCCTTGCCGTCAGCCTAACTGTGGAAGATTTTCGTGGAGTCCCTCTTCATATAAAGCAAATGCTGGTTATTTCCATCAAAAAGTCCTCCACGAAGGCAAATTTCTCTCAATACTTGATCTAGAAGTTCCCTTGTCTTCTTGATTGGATTCAAAATTACTAGTTGAACATTGTCTCAAACCCAAAAATTGGGTCGGATATTCAACTACGGTTACAAGATAATTTCTGTTGGTAACTTGCATAGATAAACTTGAAAAGCTTGCACTGTCGTTCAGCAAAGAGTTCAAATTGATCTTTGAGCTCCTTTGCTAGCCAGAAAGTGGTCAAAATTTCCGTTTCAAACAAAATCGAACCAAAAAAACGTTAAGTAAAAGTTGTTATAAAAGTTTACAATGTTTCCATATTTTATTATGTCCACGAATACTACAATCTTTTAAGTTAAGAAACATCGTGCTTATCATAGGGATTTACAAGTCTTATTAATGACAATGAACTGAATTATTTTCAGACTTCTTCAAGTACCGTTAATGAGACAGTGACTCTTAATCTTAGCCTTCGCTTGCTTTGCTCATTTATGATTATCTCGCTACATTTATCTTCATTTTCTTCACAGTACAATAACAGGATTTTTCCCCCTTTGTTTGATAAATGGTAACACTACCGCAGATTTTTTTTTTAATAATAATAAAAAAAGAAGAGAAAAAAGTTTATTAATCGATTCATTCAAGCGTCTTATATTCACGTTTAATGCACGTGATAATGCTGACGTAAATTATCCGTTCACTATCGTTCTATACCTCTTAATTTATGTTATTTACAGAAATAGTCATAATGAAACTGTACGAACTTAAGGTGATCCACCCCTGTTGTTAGTCATTTTGTTTCATGCAACTTTTATTCAGTACTATTTTTGGATCATTCAACAAACCTCAATCTTTTCTTATAGGCTACGTTTGTTTTTAATTAAACACTGCATGTATTTAAAAATCGTCAAAGTTTTTAAAAAACGCATTACATTTATTATTCAAAGATTTTGAATACCTGAATTATTTATGTCTTGTTCTATTGTTCATTATGAAAAAAATAAATGAGAAGACTAGCATTAAAAACCCCAGTTTTTTTTGTTTTTTATTTTCAAAAAAATTTTTTTATAAAAAAAATGTATTGGGGGGGATCTGAATCCATGACCCCNGGGATCTGAGTCTATGCCCCCCCCCCCAGGAAAAATTTCTGGATCCGCCCCTGCACTGTAAGACAACGGTGAATATGGTTTTCGTAATTTTTCGCTTTATATGTAACGTAAAAGAAGGTTACTTTTATTAAAAATAGAACGTTCGTCCTAAAACCTGGGTCGCAAGTTTCTTCATCGTCTGAGTTGGGCTGAAAATTTTAAAAAAAAAATAAAACTAATTAAAAGAATAAAATTAAAAAATCAAAAGAATGAAAGTTGTTGCTTCTAATCCCTCTCTTTAGTGAAACAAATGGAACTGAATGAAATCTTAAAGTATTATCAACATTTTTTTAAAAATTTATAGCGTACTTTATGGTGTTTTAATTGTACGCATTTCAGTTTTTAACTGCAATTAATGCTTCATTTATGTTTTCCCTTCATTTATGTCTTGTTTTTGTTACAGTTTCGGAAAACGGTCTGGGGGAAGTGGGAGAAGAGTCAACGAATGTTTGATTCTGGAACCTTCAGAAATGATTGTGGTAAGTTATTCTTTCCTTTATAATGCATTTGATGTAAAAAAAAAACAACTTAATTTTAAAGGAGCATTGAAATTAAGACATTTAAGTTTATGCTTTTGCCTTGAGATAATTATTTTTTGAGTAATTTTAATTTGTTTAAAAAAAATTGATTTTTGTGCTTGTGATACATAAAAACAATTGTAATCATATTTCCAGTGAGCAAAAATTTCTCAATCTTAATTTACACCCCATATACTCAATTTCATTCATGGGGCAAACATTAACGGACACCCATACGAGAAAATTTTATTTAAAAAAAATACTACTCAGTAAAAAAATTTGATATATTTTTATCACGATTTATAGAGTTCTGGTAAACAAAATACATTGTTTTAGTATAAAACTACAGTTATCGTCCGAAAAAGTACATAAAATTGACAAAATGACAATTGTTTGAAAGAATATATTACCAAAAAAAATGAACGGAAAAAAATATAATGCAAAAAAGGAAACGAAGCGAAATGTTTCTGCAATAAATTGTTCCCAATGCGTATGGAAATATGTGTAATCAGTAAATAAACAAACAAAAAAGGAATAAATAAATAAATAAAACTAAAATAGTTAAAAAAGCAAATAAAAATGTGACTGCATGCACTGTAAGAAATTTTAGTTAACCTCAATATCAAAAATGGCGGCAACTTAACACCAACATATTTTCTGGTGTACGAACTGTTTACTAAAAACTATTAACGCTATATATGTTTATTTAAAACAAATCATGCCTTATACAAAATCAAATAAAGCATGGCACACTTACACTTTCGTTTGATGACACACACGCAAAAAAAAATTTAGGACTTGTGTATATTTATTATCTAAAAAATATACAATAACAAATGAATATTAACGCATCTATTTTTCAGAACTCTTAAACCCCAATCATGTAAAAACCGCAATTACTAGAAACTTAATCAACTTTGACATTGAATCCTATAGATATGCTAGATGACTCACAGGTAATCCGGAAACCAGTGACATCAATTCTGTCAATTCCCACCCCCATCCCTGTGATTCGAACTCGTGTTATATTCTTTTTCCGCATATTAAACATTGAGGCCGGTGCGTATTTCCTCCCCATTGTTGTGAGTTGAACACGGTTTTGTGGTCACAATCGTCTACAGAGTGCGTTTTTACGAACGAGCTGTCGTGGGTGTTGTTCTGTTTTCTAGCTATTCGATATGTTTTTTGTAAAATAATTGTTGATGTTAGATTGCTATGAAGGAAATATACAAATACTTTTTTTACTGGAGAAATTTATAAACATGAAAAAAAAAATTTTTTTTTTTAAATTATGATTTTTAAAATTATGAAGCTTTAATTTGCCAAGACAAAAGTGATAGTATAATCTCCCCTTAATATATTATTAATGGGTAAAAAAATACTAAAATTGAATAAATGATAAAATATTTACAAAAAAAAGTACTCGGAAATAGTTACTCTCTAATTGAATCCAAATTTTGTATTCGAAAATGTTTTTAAACTTTAAACTTTAAAATCGCTTTTTTAAACTTTAAAATCATTTATTCAAGTTGAGTAAAAATATACTTAAATTGAATAAATTATATAATACTTACGAAAAAAGTAGTCGAAAAATTTTACTCGCCAATCGAATTCAAATTTTTTATTCGAAAATGTTTTTAAACTTATAAGAAAAAAAAATTGTCCATTTCGAAGTAGCTATAAAGTTATGGACTATTTCAACTGCTATTTCCACAAAAATTATGACGCCAATTTTTACTTGTCCTAAAAAGCCAAGTGCACGGTTGACTGTGAAAATTGCACTAAAGAAAGTATACTTGTCATTGAGGAGGGGGCATGGTAAAATATATATTCAATTTACTTTAAAACTTTTCACAATTGGCTAACTATTATTATAAAATGACTTTTATTCAAAAAATGTCATTAAATCACATATTTTATTTCAAAGCATTCAGATTTTCAGAAAATGATAGCAGACTCCCTTTCCTAATTTTCTACCGCGTAAATAATATTCCTGAAAATATTCCTGTTCCTGAAAACTGAAAATACGAAGTACCAGTACTTCCGACTATCTATTCATGATTTACCCTAAGAAATTATTGTAGACAAAATAAATAAATATTGAGAGTAAAGTACCACTTAGTCATGGTCAGGATTCATACCCGGGAAACCTAAACAAGCTAATTCACTAACCCCTGCACCATCCTGTTAAGCAGAGTGAACAATTTCAAAACAGGATAATAAGTACTTTAAAAAAATAGGCCGTGACCCCATAGTTGATTAAAAGAAAGCTGACATGACCCTACATCACTATTAATCTAGATTACTTTTCTCGTATAATTTTCTGTAACTGTTAAATAGTATAGCAAAAGTTACATTTTACTGTTATATTTACCTCAAAAATTTCCTGATTTTTGTTATAGAGTAAGTTGGTATTTAAAAAAACACGGAAAAAACTTTAAAAAGCAATTATATTTTAAATATTATTAAGTGTATTACGGACTTGCCAAATTGCGATATTATTCAATAAAAAAATACATAGAAAAAAACTATCAATGTTGAGCGTTTTATTTAAATCATAAATTCCTTTGTATTAATAATAAGTTTTTAAATATATTTATAATAATTCAGCCCAAAAAATTTTACTTGCTCGTTCGGCAAACTGTGAAGTAAAATGTTCCTTTGGATACATACATTTTAACTTAGTTGATGAGTGACGCTCGCTATGTTGATCTTGCTGTTCTAAAAAATTGCTAAATAAAATTACATTACACATTTGATTAAATAAGTATTGATTTTTAGACTCAAGAGTTTGTTAATGGCTCCGAAAATTGAGCACTCGCTCCCCAACGAGGTGATTCAGGTTCGAATCCCTGTGATGGCTTGTCAAATCGAAGTTTTGTAGCCCTAGTGGTTGGTGAATCATGGATTAAAATCCCCTTGCCATTGGTGTAACCGTGGGAAATTTTCGTGTACTCAAAAGTGGTACAGTTCCCTCAAAAAGTCCTACGCGAAGGCTAATTAGTCTCAGTGCTTAATCTGGGAGTTCCCTTGTCTTCTGGGTAATAAGTTCATTATTACAAGGCTCCGGAGTCGAACATTGATAGCTATAAGCCCAAAAAATGCGTCAGCAGTTCATCGATGGTCGTGATATGGAATAAAATTTTCAGGAAAGATTACGAAATCGCGGTGTGATAGCACGGTGGTTAAAGCACTAAGCTGACTTGTAAAGGACTGGAGCTCTATCTCTGGAGGCGGCTTTAAGTCCGCCCAGCTCCAGACCGATGAGTATCAGTTAGTTTGGCTCCAGTGAACAATGCTGTCCCATAATCACTATTATGTCTTTATTAACAAGCGATTACGGCGTCTTAGGCCGACAAACTGGCTGTTGTGGAAATGCTTTAGTTTGATTACGAAACCATACAAGTGGAAAAAATAATGAAATCTACACCACTTTAATAACTTTTTGATTTATTCATTTCGAAATCAACTGCGTTCAATTTAGGCGAACAACATATTCATGGATGGAATAAATTGAAATTATTCAGAGAATAACTTAACTTGTATTGATTTAATTCCACGCCAATGTTTGCGCGCTCTTCTTTGCTACACTTGACATCATCCAAGGAATCTTAAAGCCCCAGAGAAAGTCATCATATTCCCAAAATTCATATTCGCCTAAAGATACAACGATCGGGTTGTTGCTGTTGTACACATTAGTTTACCCGCCTATAGGCGATGCGCACGAGTGACTCATGAGCGCGTGCATCTATTAAGATTTAGGAAGTCTAGTTGTTGGAGGTGGAGGGGAGTTGGTAAAACCGCAATGAATTAGCGGGTACACCAGATCGGAATTTCCTGGCCATTTCATATTACGTTTGCGGGCCCACTTAGGCATGGTACCGCTTCGGATTTCCTTGTCCGATATAACTGAGGGCTATCAATTTGATAAACCGTACATGAGATAATTTGTCGATTCGCTACTGAACGTAGCTACTACAATTGAGTATTCCAAGCTCAGGCCCAAGGACTAAATTATGCTCTCTATGTGAAATTATAACTTATAATCCATATATATATATATATATATCGAAGCATTAATAAAGAATGATTGTGACGGAAAATCATTATCCACGATTTTGGGCCAAATAGAAGCGGACAGCATTCAAATTTTTCCAATGAAATTTTGTTCTTATTGAAACATCAAAAATTTTCCAGTGAATATGATTAGATATCATAATATATATTTATATCATAATAACAATTTTTATAATAGGTACAAATGTTATTACTAACAGCAAAAGAATTTCACTCCAAAACAAAAAAATTAAATTCCTTTTAAAAAAAGAAGGACAATTTTCTGAAACGAAAAAAATACATTTATAACGATAGAAGTGCAGCTTTCTGCGTAAAAGTAACATTGCGATATTATAGATTTATAAATGTTCATGTCTCCTCTGTTTACATTTGATCTTTCGACTAAAATTCGATATAGTTTGATACCTCTAGTAAAAGTTAATTTTATTTGATACTTCTACTAAAATTTAATTTCGTTTGATACTTCTACAAAAACTTGATTTCACTTGAAACTTTTTCAAATTGGTTTCCATTTAATACTTCTAAAATTGGATATCCATTCATACTCATTCTAAAATTTGATTCCATTTGATACTTTTACTAAAAATTGATTTCATTTGATACTTCTACTAGAAATTATACGATCGTTAATTGGAAGGATTTTAAACACAGGTATTGTTCATACTTAATGCAAGTGTATTATATTGTCAGCGATTACATAGTTGAAAACCTGATTTAATTTATTTTTTTTATAGTTCATAGTTAAAATTAGGAATATGAAAGAAAGTCTCTTGTTAGCAAGTTCTTGAGAATCTTTCTTAACAATTGAAGTATAACTTCCAACAAAAAAATAAATGATTTTGAGATAAAAGGAACAAAATTCATCAATTTGTAAACACAATTGCCGCTTTTGTTTCCATTTAATAAGAAATCACCTAGCAGCTACGTAATTAATAATGAAAATGTAGTTAAATTGTCTTTTATTGGTATGATATAATTTATCATATATATTACACGGGAAATAAATAGATTTCTTTTATCTGAATTTCTATTTTTAGAAGCATTTCAGATAAAGATATTGTTCTACCAAACACTGTGCAAGTGTATTAACATCGTCTGCGGTTTATAATTGTGAAACTGATCAATATCATTGATTTCTGTCATAACTTTGAATAGGAATATTGTTCCACAACTAAGTCCATTTATCATCAAACTCTATTCATTGTCATAATACCTACTGTTTGGCGTAAAACTGAACTATAAATGATGCCAAGACGCATAATATATTGTCCGATTGACGATTTTCATCATTCAAGGAAACCTATAATTGTAAGAAGTTTGACAGAAGGAAAGTTAGTTTCACTTAAATTGACATAAATGGAGAAAGGACATTTTGATTTTCATTTAATTTCTTTTTATATCCTTGTAATATTTTTATTTGTGAGAAATATTTATTTTTATTTGATGCATGTCTCCACATGTCAAAAACAGAAGAATAAATATAATCACTTACTTAATGAATCTACACTGATAAAAAAAACATGGTTGAAATTACCAGAATAAGGTAAAATTTAGTGTTTTTGGCTTTATGAGAGCACCAAAAAAAACAGTAATTTTTATCGAAGAGCTTTGGTAATGATTTTGATAGAATAAACAATAAAAATAATGTTCTATAATATGTGACAAAATTTAGTAAATATGGTAAAATTCGATAATTTTGTCATGATACCTTAGAGCATGGCATAAAAACCATTTATTCGGTTAAATTTACTTATCAGTTTTGTATTTTTTTACGAAATCTGTGGAAGTAAAAATCATAATTAAGAAAATCGGAATTTCCTGTGAACCATTACCATATGAATGGAAAAATGATCAAATGAATGGTTTAAATACTGTATATTTTGGTTTTTATTACCAGAATTGTGTTGTTTTTTGTTACCAGAAATGTTATTACCATACAGTACGGTTAAGTTTAACAGAATTCCTTTCTCTGTGTATCCACAACCATGTTTAAGAACATTTTGCCTTGCGCTGAAATAAATAATAAAAAATAAAAAAAACTTACAATTAATGGAAGAAAAAAAACATTTCAAACATTAATTTATGTCAGATCTATTCAGAACTTCTAAAATTCTTTTCCTGCAATAA
This sequence comes from Parasteatoda tepidariorum, assembly GCF_043381705.1. Classification (NCBI taxonomy): domain Eukaryota; kingdom Metazoa; phylum Arthropoda; class Arachnida; order Araneae; family Theridiidae; genus Parasteatoda; species Parasteatoda tepidariorum. Next base: position 47,412,033 of record NC_092213.1, on the reverse strand, counting down.
AAAGCAAAGTGTTTTAATTTTTATTACAATGGTACAAATAAGTTTTGTCAAGAATTAATAAATGATCTCATATTTAAAAGTACTTAATTTCATTCACAGGCTTCGAACATTCATAATTATTTTTCATGCATAATCACAGTTTTATAAGATAAAAAAATAATTATTACTACTATATGTTGCGTTTTTGCTACTATTGTATGTTACGTTTACATTACAAAAATCTTTAAAAACATAAACGTAATTTTTTTTTAATTTCCAAGAAATGTGTTTTAAATATATTATTAATTTTTGTAATAGAATGTAATTAATGTAATGAAATCATCAATCAATCATTTTATGAAAGCTGCACCCAAATATTGAGCAAGTTGAAATACGTAAAAGCTAATGATATTAATAATTTATAAATATAATACTTAACCCTTTGACGCAGATGGGTGTCCTTGTTATGTACATATTTTTTTTCTGATGCTTTAATTGCAAGAAAAATTATATTTCATGGCCATAAATTATTAAAATGCTAAATATAATACTATTCACTTATTTTGATCTAAATTAATACAAAATATTGAGAAAGAAAACGTGTGGAAAATATGTTTGATAAAATTTCTGTGTTAAAGGATTAAGAGAAACCCATCTTAATATGCAACTGATTCTTCCATACTAATGATGATGAAAACTGTATGGGGATTTTAGAACAAACATTTCAGAAAATGGCATGCCGTATGATTAAATTTGCCTTTAATATAATTGACTAAATTCTTTCAATGCTTGATTTAATTATTTTATTAACACATTTCAAGTTCTTTTAACCTTAAAATTAGTTTTTTAGATCGTTGAACGTTACTAATTTATAGCTTGCTATTTGAAAAAGAAAAAAAAATCACACTTCTAAACTAATTTATAATGCTCTGAGATGCGTTGTTGAATTTCACATTCTTCCAATAAATTTCGCATTAGCGACTAAAAAATATGGCTGTTGCGATCAAGGTTTCTGAGCGTTTATCTTATTGTTGTTCTTAAACTTGAGAAATGCGAAAGAAAAGTTTTTTTTCTCTTGAAAAACAAGTTAGGAAACCATTTCTGCTGAAGCTAAAACAAACTCTTTCTAGGAAATTCTATTTTTAAATTACTTTCCAAAATAAATATTGGTTAGTCATTTTTGAATGGTTCTAAAGCCTTTTCTTTACAACTGATTTTCTTTTAACTTCAAAAATTAATTTGGATTCAAAATTCTCTGGTTATATCTATTCTTCTGGGTATTTTTAAATCGAATTTATCTTGCGAATCTATAGAATTTCCTTACCTGTTTCGTAGTGAATTTCAATTAAAGTTTTTTTTCACATTACAATTTAATGCGAAAAATAAAATTAAAAATAAATTAAGGAAATGAAAATTTTAAAAAAAAAACATTAAGAAAAGTATTTATTTTTATGACAATTTCTCAGAATTTGAAAACTAAGCCTTAAAAATAAATAAGATTCAGAAATAAAATGTGATTTTAAAATATTTTGTGATATAAATTACTTTAAAAGTCTGTCTTCCTTTACCACCTTCGAGTTTTCTATAATAATTATATTAAAATTAACTTTTAAATTCTGTACAACTTAATATTTATTGTTGCAGAAAAAACTTGCTGCCTAAAAATCATATAACTTTATCTTATTTTATTTTACAATGAAACTATATTCAATAACTATATTTTTGCTATATTCAAAGTTTAAATGCAGTTATCAAAGGAAAAAAAAATTACAAATTTTAAAAATGGCGATTTACACATTTGCTTAAGACTTAAAATGTTCAATTACCCAGCATCGAAAACAGAAAAAAAGCTAACTATTTCTGGCATCAACTAGTTAAAACCACTGAAACAATTATAATATCAAAATAATATGTAATAAACAATTTATAATAATATCGAAACAAAAATTTACAATCAAATACAATAGAAACTAATAAATTCCAAAATTATAACAAATGAATAATCGTAATTACGAACTTTTACTTCTGAACTATATTTATTTAATGGTTAAAAGCCTTTAAGCCTTAAGTCGTAAATCTTACTCCATTTCACTTTAACATAACGTTTAAACAAAAACAAAAAAAAATAAACACTGTATTAATATGTGAAAACAAGAAGCAACTTCGATTTTATCACATCATTTACGATAAGATTGTCTCGAAAATCTTATCTTAATCACTTCCTCTCCTTTATTGGATATAAAAAGTCATAATCATGAAATTATTTTAAAAACAAAATCATACTTGTATTAACCGGTCTAAAAAATATTTTAAGTGCAAAAGGTATTGCTCATGCTATTGATATATTAGAGTTGGAAAATAACATTAAAACTAAACTTAAATATATAAAACGCAGAACATCGAAATAATACAAAACACTATAACTATAACGAAAGAATAAAATTCATTTAACTTTTTTATTTGCGATAAATTTGCTTCAAGAGATCAATATTTATCATTTTTTATACTCATTGTGGATTAAAAATAATCACGAACTCCAAAACCATCTTTATTTTCTCGTTCCGGAACAAACTGAAACCACAAAAATAAAATTTTAACCCATTCTCCGCAACTTTCGAAAATAACAGTAAAACGAAATTTAAATCAACAAAACATTGAACTTCGAAACAAAATCAAACACAACATTAATGTGTGAATAAAAACAAATTTAATTCAATTTTACCAATTCAATTGCGATCCATCAGCGTCTAGAGTTCGATATTTATCACTTTTCATACTCATATCAGATTAAAAATAAAAATCACGAATTTACTTTACATTCAAAACCGTATTATCTGCAACGTTGCGGAACAAATTTAAACTACAAAGCGTAAATCTCATCCTTTTTCCATTTTCATTTGCGATAAAACTTCGAAAATCCTACTTTGATCACTTTTTTTACTCATTTTTTACTCATTTTTTCCCCTCTCATATACAAACGGAGATTAGAATCATTCGCGAATTAATTTCCTCAAAAATTAAACACACTATTAATATGTATATGAACAAAAGAATAAAATTAGATTTCATCATTTCATTTTCGATAAATGAGTGTGAAGAATTCTATTGTTATCACTGATCTTAGTTGAAGCAAAATAAAAGTCATTGTCCCGAATTTATTTTCACTCCAAAACCATGTTTATTTCAACCTTCCGAAACAAATTTAAACCTCAAAACTTAAATCTCACCCTCTGCAAAGCGCGAAAATAACATTTAAACAAAACTTAAATTAACAAAACGGAACAAAATAAGCACCATAACATGCGAAAAAATAAACACATAAAATTCAATTTCACCATTTCATTTGCGGTAGATAAGCATAAAGAATTCTTCTGTTATATCTTTCTTTTCTCATAGCAAGTTAAAAATAATAATCACGAATTTATTTTGACTCCAAAACCATATTTATACCATAAAATGCAAATCTCTCTCCGCAACTTTCGAAAAATTACACTAAACAAAACTTAGATCAACAAAACATTGAACATCGGACCAAAATAAACACTATAACAAGCGAACAAAGAAATATACAAAATTCAATTTTGCCATTTCACTTGCTGTTGATGAGTATCAAGAATTCTTCTGTTATGACTTTCCTTTCTCATAGCAAGTTAAAAATAATAATCACGAATTTATTTTGATTCCAAAACCATATTTATACCATAAAATGCAGATCTCTCTCCTCAACGTTCGAAAATAACACTAAACAAAACTTAGATAAACAAAACGTGTAACATCGGACCAAAATAAACACCATAACACGCGAACCAAAAAAATATATAAAATTCAGTTCTACCATTTCATTTGCGATAGAGTATCAAAAATTCTTCTGTTATAACTTTCTTTACTCATATCAAATTAAAAATAATAATCACGAATTTATTTTGATTCCAAAACAAATGTATATCATAAAATGCAAATCTCTCTCCGCAACGTTCATGATAACACTAAACAAAACTTCGATAAACAAAACGTTGAACATCGGACCAAAATAAACACCATAACATGTGAACAAATAAATATATAAAATTCAATTTTACCATTTCATTTGCGATAGATAAGCATCAACCACTCTTCTGTCATCACTTTCTCTACTCATTGCAAATTAAAAATAATAATCTCGAATTTATTTTGACTTCAAAACCATATTTACTCCAAAACCATATTTACTCCAAAATAAATTTAAGCCATAAAATGCAAATCTCTCTCTGCAATGTTCGAAAAACTACAAAAAAAAACAAAAATTAATCACCGCATTACCTCTATACGAATAAAGAAGCTAATTTGATTTCCCTCTTTCATTCATGATAATAAATAAATAAATACAAAATCCTAACTTAATCACCATTTTTTTTATTTGCTTTTTATAGATTGAGATTCATCCACAGATTTATTCTATCTCAAAACTTAAACACCGTAAATATGTATATAAACAAAAGAATAAATAAGTGCCAAGTATCCGATCTTTATCACTTTCTTTACTCACGGTAGATTAAGAAAAACCTCTACTATATAATGGAGCATCAGCACTCATACAAATTAAAAACCAGTGATCTGATTTCGAATTCAGTTGTGATGCTCCCCCGCTGTTGCCTCAGGCTGACTTCTCCTTTGTTATGCCGCAAACTATTTATGCATTCCGAATACCAAAATCTCATTGATAAAACTCTCCTCTCGATTTCAATGGGAAGTGTGAGATTCCTATACTTTCTCCCTTCAGCAAGGATTCATTCCTATACATTTAGATGGGAGATAAATAAAAAAAATGTTTTTTTTATACTGCTCTTTATTCTATTTTGTGACGAAAATAATCCTTTTTATGATTAAATCTAATTGTTAAAATATGCTTAGATAGTATAAGAGACGAACTGTTAAAAATATCTACTTAGAATGATTAAAAACTAACGCAAAAATAAATTGTTTATTTTCTTACGGTTAATATTATCATCTGTATCATTACTAATATTATCATTACTATTAAGCATTGTTATTGTTTTATAAACATAACAATACTCACATATTATATAATTAACATTACATCATTGTTATATTTTTAGTATTATATTATTTATTATAATACTAATTCTTTGATTCGACTGATTTTGGTAAAGACTTTGATTTTCCCATTTATGGATTTACAGCGATTGTAGGTCCTAATGACTTAGAATGAAACATTTTTTTTTAAAGACAAAATTGCTGCTTTCAATCAATTAAAGTGGCTTTTATACACTGCTACGCGATACCAAAGAAAGATGACAAAAGATGAAGAAAGATGACTAATGAGAGACAAAAATATATATTTCTCGTGAGAGCGATCTTATTTTAGTCTTATTTAATTATACAATATTGATTTATTTCTGGAAGTCTTTAAATTTTGGAGATCTCAGTGGTTGAAGGTACTAAATGACAGTCTTTGAGTGTCTTCTTGATGAAAAGCTTCTTGGATGAAGGTTCTAAATGACATTTTTGGAAGAAAATAAAATAGACATTTCTCGAGGGAAAGATCCTATTTAAGTCTCATTTAATTATACAATATTGATTTATTTCAAAGTCTTCGAATTTCGCAGACCCTAGTGGATGAAGGATTTAAGTGACGGTCTTTGAGTGTCTTGAGGATGAGATATGTGTATAAAGAGGCTCTAAGCGACAATTTCAATTTAAAAAAATGTTTTTCTTTTTTCTTCTTTATTTTATAGTGGGAACGATCTCACTTTAGTCCTATTTAATTTTACGATATTTATTTATTTCTCGAAGTCGTTAATCAACTCAATCTACCAATTTCGCAGACCTCAGTAGATTAAGTTACCAACTGTCTTTGAGTGTCTAGAAAATCTTAGTGGATGAAGGTTCTAAGTGACATTTTTTGAAGAAAAAAAATAGTTATTTCTGGTGGTAAAGATCATGTTTAAATTTTATTGAATTAATACTGATTTACTTCTCGAAGTGTTTAAATTCGAAGATTTCAGTGAATGAAGGTGCAGAGCGACAGTCTTTGAGGAAATTGAAGATGCATTTGTCAACAATAACTTTCGAAAGTAACCTCTTAAAATCTGTCTTATGGCATCAAATTAAAACGCCAAAGGTGCGAGCACTGAGGTATTAAGGTGAGGCATGATCTTGACTTCTTACTGCCAGTGTATGAATTTTAAAACGAATGTACTTGAATTCAAATAAATCTCAACCTTCATCCACTTAACTCTTCAAATATCCAATCTTATCACTGTTATTTATATGAATAGTCAATAAAAACAGCACAATATGTTAAAAATTGCACTAGTTATCACGCAATTTTATATTCTTTTGTAAATAAAAATCCGAATCTCATTCATATCTTAACACGATCTTGAAATAAACAACGTCTTGCTTTAAGAGTAAATAAAAAATATCAGTGTTTACCTCTTCTTATCTGTCACAGGAATGGACTACATGGCCCTCTGCAGGGCACCTGGCTTCTGTCAAATAATGTTTTTCGTGTATTTCACCCTTGAGGAGTTTGTGTAAAGTATTGTGGTCCAAAACACATGGGAGACTTAAACTTTTTTTTATAAACACATTTTTCAATTTTTTTAGTAAGTATTTACTGATAAAGATAACTAATTTGAATTGAAATTGGTAAATTGCTTGAATCAGTCAACTGAACTATCCGAAAACAATTTTATTATTCTTTTTTTTCCCGCTTGATCTTCTTAATGTTTTATGAAATTTTCTTCATTTTTTTATGTTGGGCCTCACGTGTATTAAGCATTTTATTGGCTGTTGTTGTCATATTGGTGTTCGCTTTTCATGTTGTTCTTGACGTATGCCTGTTTAGGCAGAGGGGGTGCGATTGTTCTTGTTTTCTAGTGGCGCCATCTTTAGCCCAAAATTCGACTTCTGTCACACCAATACGTCACACCCTTTTATAGGGCGGACCCATTCATACATCCATTCTTTCGTTCTCAGATCGCAATTTTGACCTGAACCAGAGAACGGTTAATCTCTAATTCAGTAAGCAAAAAAGGTATTGATTTGTTATGGGAACAGGGAGGACTTTGTGACCCGACATATTTAACATGTGCCAGGAAGAAAAAAAATCTCATTGAGTTTTGATGCTTGTTATTTGGCAAGTGATAATCAATAATCAATAATAATCAATGATAATCAATAATAGTGATAATAAATAAAGATCATTTAAAAATACAAAATTGGTAAAAAATGCTTGAATATTTATTGAGACGTCTTAAGATACCAATTACAGAGTAATATAATATAGAATATATTATAGAATAATCGTATTACCTGCACCTAGTCAGAAAAAATAGGCAAATCTCAAGCGTGGTTTTTTGTNTTATAAAATAATTCTTTTTAAATAAATATAAATAATAATAGAATAATATTTTTTTTAAAAATATTTTATTTTAATAATTTTTCCTCTTCACTTTTCATTAATCTTATTATATTTTCCATGTTTTCTCCATATTTTTAAATATATATACGCACACAATGTTTTCAAGGAATTCATCTCTGAAAAAAAAAAATTTAGTGTCTTACGTTAGCACTGCTCATCCCTGTGCTGTTCTGACGTAATATTAAACNTTATATTTTCCATGTTTTCTCCATATTTTTAAATATATATTTTAAATATATACACACACAATGTTTGCAAGGAATTTTTCTCTGAAAAAGAAAATTTAGTGTCTTACGTTAGCATCGCTCATCCCTGTGCTGTTCTGACGTAATATTAAACAACTACTTAGTTTTTTTATTTTTTAATTTCTGTCATGCACTAGTAAATAGAGTTCGTTAAAGATCTTTAACTGCTTTTCAATTAAACTTACTGCATTTAATTAAAAATTAGTGAATAAAGTAGACAAATTTGTCCACTTAGACATAAAGTTTTTACTAAAATTTTCTTTCTTTTAGCTTCATTCATTGGAACATCAATTCTTTGAAATTTATCCTTAAACAAACATTATCAAGAGCCTTTATAATTTTCTGTTTAACATTACACTATTCAATATCCGGCCAAGTTCCGATATGCATCTTATCACCACTAGGAGTAATTGGTGTTTACTCTGATCAGGTGTTAATTCTAATAAATTGAATCGCGATCGCAAAGCTGCCTCTTGTTTTCAGAACGACGTAACTGAGAAGAACCGCGCCATTGGCCAATTGGCGCGCGCGACTTACCAAGCTTAGGCTGTAATACTTATTTGGCGCTTTATCGCGATGTTCGATTTTTTAAATGAAATTAAATTTTTGGTTGTCTTTAGCTTGGAGGAAAAAAATAAAAGTTTATTTTTTCAAAATGTACTTAATTATGTCTTAAAGCGAAATTCGAATTAAAATATAATTAAGATTCATTTTTGATTGATGCTTTAAATCAATCTTATTTCAAAACTTTATTTTAAAATTTAAAAACTTAGATAGCGAAACTTATCAGTTATTTATTTTAAATTTATGGATCAAAATACTGCTATGAGAGGAAAAAATATCAATACATTTTACATAATGAAATTTGAAATATGTAACAATGCAGTTAATGTTAGAGAGGCAAATATGTAATCGTAACCATAGAAAATCGATGCTATATTTAATATTTATCAAACAATTACCTGATTATGATAAATAGAAAATTATTTATTTGTTTCTTTTATATCCCATGAGTTTTTTTTTTAATTTATACCTTCTGCCAATATGTATCTAACTTAAGTTTATTTTTAATTTTAAAATCGATTTGGAATAATTTATCTCCATTTGTCGTTAACTTTATTTACAAGAAAATGAGTGTGGTTAATTGAAAACCAATACGATTTCGATTACATATAAAATGAATAGCATTTCTTGTACTTTCGAATGAAATAGGTATACTAGAATTATTAAAAGCAAGTTGTTCAAATTTTTAGCAATGTAAATGTAGTAAGTTTAAATAATGGTCATGAAATATTTTTTAGGAAATGTTTAATATTATTAAAAAAGTGTAAATAATGAATCTTATAAATGATCATTTGAATTTTTTTACACAACGCATTTAACAAAAATATATTAGTTAAATGTATTTCATATAAACGGTTAATAGTGGATTATTTTTAATTCTAAAGTGTTAAAAGCAATTACTCTTTCAAAACTTAATAACTTCAAAAAGTAATCTAGACCTTTTAAATTTTACAAAACTTTCAAAAATATATCGGCCGAATAATTTATGTGAAAAAAAAAAGATTCGTTATGTGTTTAACTTTGTAAAAAATCTTCAAAAAATTGTGCTATAAACTGGTGTAAAAGTTAAAAAAGTAAAAAATCATTAAAAAGTTATAAATTGTGAATTACAACATGATTTCAAACACTTATTATTTGTTATTCGAAAATATAGCATTTTTTTCGCTAACTAATTAACAAAATATAAATAATCAGCTAACAAAATTTACTAATTTATTGACACGAAAGGGCTTTTATGTGTTTTATTATCTTAAAAAACAAAAATTTAAAGTTAGAAAAAAATTAAAAAGATGCTTCTTTGCTTAATTTGGGTGTGAATTATTATACTTGAGTATGAGTTATGCATTTGAATAGTTCCAAAAAATTAAAGCGTAAAGTTTTTCTATATTTTAACACTAGATTTTTCATGTTGAGCTTTGCTTTGTTGAAAACACCAAGAACTTTTCTTATCCAAACAACATTTATGAAAGAAAAACTTTCCCTGAAGAAATCTTTATTTTAAAGCACTTACATAAACATAAATCAATATTCAAAATTACGAGTATGAATAACTCGGTCTTGGTTTGTCGCCAAATAATTTACTACCATTCAATCGCAACCACTTCCATTCCAAAGTGTTTCGTTCAACATGTGGCAACCCTACTATTCAGTCTACACGTCAACTAACTTTAGCGGCGCGCGCTTCCATCTGAATGAAACAAACGACCTCCCCCATCGTTTTGATTATTAACTGACATTTAAAACATTTGTAATGCCGATTATGTAAACTTAACAACTGATGACACTATCAAAAATGTGTTCGTATCGTCGTCGGGACAATGTGATTATCTACAGATTCGAGCGACAATAGAATTTTGTGTTTCGCCTTTATGATATTTTCAGGTCGTTGGCAAAAACCATCTGTAGCTAGCTGACCTGGCATCGGTTGTGTTAAGAATTCCATAGAGTTTTTTCGCCGTACGGTGTTACGTTCGTGAATATTTTTTATTTGTGCTGTTGTGTTTATTTTTGTTCAAGAAAAATAAGTAAATAGTCTTGCTACACAGTGGAGAAATTTATCACTAAAGTTGTCAAGGTAAGTTATAATGAGTGATTTGTTTTTTAAATGTGTTTACATTTTCTGAAAACAATAATATTAACAATCGTCGAAGCCGGAATCGTCTGGCTAGAACATAGCTTCTAGAAATTTAAAGATTATAATATTATTGAATTAATTTCTATATTTTAAAATGTATAATATTAATTAGATTTTGTTTGTTAGAAATCGATTTATTCTAAGTAATCAACTATGTGTTTGGATATATGACATGCAAAATTTGTTCTTTTTTTTTAAAAAAAAAAAAAATCGAATTTAAATAAAATAAACATTTTTATATCTTTAATTATAAAAATATTAAAACAGAATGTAGTTACAATGAGGAAAATTATACCTAGCTATTTAGATCTTCAATAATTATTGTTTGGAATTTATATATTTCTTGGAAGCAAAAATATTTGCAATCCGCGGAGGGCGGAAGAACTTTGTTTCTAAAATGTTTTTTTCTTATGAAAATTAGTTTGGAATAATTTATTTCTAAGTTGTCGTTAATTATATTATAAAAACCTGTGTGTGCTTTCAAAGAAAACTGATAAGATTTCGATAAACATATCAAAGAGACAGCATTTCTTCTAGACATTATTAACATCCATATTTAAAAATGCAATAAATTAGTTACCTTTCATTTGAGGATTATTAATTATTTTTAATCAACTATACTTGCTTGAATAAATCATGACATGAATTTTTTTTTCATTAGTTTAAATTTCTAAGCCTTTGGAATTGAATTAATATAACATTAGTGAATATGATATAAAGAAAGTTGCTAGGTGGAAATTAAGCCTAATTATTTATACATAAATCATTCTTGTTTAGAATTATTTAATTACCCATGCATTGTGAGCCATTTAAAAATAATATTTAAATATGTTTTAGAAGATGAAAAACTTTTATAAACACATACGGATGTAGTTTTATTTAACCTTTTTGTCCATATTTCATGCATTGTTGTAAAAATTTATGACTTAACTCCCAAAAGATTTTTGGATAATTTCTTAGGAGATGAAAGTTATTATTATTTTAACTATTCATAGAATATTCATAAAATGAATTATTAGGTGTGTGATTTGAATTAAATATTTATTGTGAGCTGGAGTCAGTTAAAAATAATGATTGAATATGTCCTAGTACATGAAAAACTTCTATTTATACTTGTATGAATATTATAAACCTTATACCCATAGGTTATATATTTTTAGAAAATGTATAACATAATATTAAGACATTTATACTTTAATTTCTCAGATGAATATTATTTTTTTATTTATTTAAATAATAGAATATTCATAGTATAAATTACATAGGTAAGGTAGTTTGGATAGATTATTTTGTTCAAAATATGTTCCTTGGGAAAAAAATTAATTTTTTTATTATTCTTCAGTTTGAATTTAATAAATTGTTCTTAGTTTATTTAGATTGCTTGTGTTTTTTTAAAGAAATGATTTTTAAATTTATTCTTAACAACTAACTCAATCTAAAATAAATTTGAAGACAATTGTTTAATAAAATGGGCCACAGCCTAAAGACTTCATCTTTCAACCAAAAAATGATTAGTAAAAACTGCACAGAAATTGCATGCGAAAACTTAATTTTTTCTTTTAAATTTAATTTCTATAATTTTTTTAAAAATCAAACTCAAATATTTTATACATTTAAAATCAAAGTTTAGAGGTGCCAATTTGAGTCCTATCAAACAAACCTAAATGAAAGAATGATTAATATATTGTTAATTGACATCAAAAAAATTGAATTTATTGCGTAATGATTAGAATGCAAAATTATTTTTTTTCTTTGGCCTCTCTCAAAGAAAGGTGCATTACTAGTTAAAAATATTCATGAATGAAATTGTCACAAAATATCTAACAATACTGGAAATATTGACTTTTTAAAATAACTTGATTAGTTAAAAATAACTAGATTAACTTGTTAATTCTTGATTAGTAAGAATTTTTCCTGCTATATAAGTAAGAACCAAATTTTTGTAGCTACTGTGAGGAATAAAAGGTATTATGGGTGGGGTGCCTTTCAGTTATAATATTTTGTACACTGAGATGAATTATGTTCTTGTTTTACTAGTTTATTAGACAATAATTAATATGGCACTTAATTACTATTTTCCGGGCATCAAAATGTAAAATTTTTCGAACTTGGTGCTCCTTTTTGTGAATACTACTGTTTTTTTTTTAGTAAAATAAAACTTTTGGGTATTTTATTTAATTTCTTTTTTTTATGTGGGTGAGCTACATTCTCAAGATAGTATGAGTTTTTATTGTTTGTATGTTTTATTGTAGTGTTTTGATCATTGCCTGTAGATCATTGTATAAATATCCTTTTAGATTATTTTATTTATTTGCATTTGATTTTTTTTTCTTCTTCCTTTTCTGAAATCCTCATAAAACATTAAGTTGCTGAATTCTTTTTGTCAACTTTTGAGTGCTTTACATCTCCAAACAAGATTTTTATTTGCCCAGAAGTTCACTTGATTATATTTGTTTACATTTTGATTAAATATTAAAAATCACAGTTCTTTGCATTTTAATAAGAATATTAATAAAATATTCAATTGAGAAAATATTGAAACTTCCGACAAAAAATCTTGTTTAAAGGCTTTTTTTAAATTTCCATAATAAATAAGATCTATTTTAAAAACTGTAGTTTCCAATTTGTTTTTACTCCTTAAAAATTTTTTTTTTATTTCTAAGTAACTTGCTGGCCAATTTTTGAAAAAATTAATTTAGTGCTTAATTTTATCTTTTATGTGCTAGTTCGAAATCAAATATTTTATATACTCGATTTAATAGAGATATATGCTTTGAAGACTTAATATCTGCATGGCAAATACTTATATTACATTTGTACGTAACTAAGTATTAGTTATTTTTAAGGAAAATGATTATTGATGAGTTTATCATCAAAACTTATTGTACACGTCCTTTACTGTACATGAGTACTGTAAAATTAGATACTGTATGCAATGCAACTTGTTTATTCATTTTGACATTGTAATCATATGATTTAGAGCATTATTTTATTTTAATGTTTTTGTAAGAGAATTTAATAGAAAATTCTTTGTTAATTAACTGTTACTTAATAGAGTAAATCTCTCAAATACTAGTACATCCTGGACATACAGTACACGCATTACAAGTTCAATATTTTAGAAACAGTTAAAAATTTGATTTTAAATTTTTGGAAAGTTAATTAAAGTACAATTCTAGCCAAATTATTATAATTTGATTTTCTTGGAAATATCTTTAAAAGTCAATAATTATTTTTAAAGAGTTCCTGTGCAATACATGTTTAGGAGATGACTATAATTTTGTAACAGAACAAAAATATTTCTGTTCATATATTATAACAGTTACAAAAAAAATTCTAGTGGTGTTGTCCTGAATAATGCTTGTTAATCATAATTCTGTTACGAAAAATAAAACAAAGCCAAATTTTTAATAATAACAGAGAATTTTCCTTTGTGCTAGTTAAGTTATCTGTGGAAAAAAAATTGTATAAATAAAATTATATTGATTTAAAGGCAACAGGGGCCCTTACCAATAGTAAAATATTCATGTCTCATGATTAAAATCTAATAATTTTTATTTTTTCCTTATATGATTAAATTATGCAGAGGGGATTTTTAAAATTAACCCAGTAGTGTGTTTTTCCTTTGTTCATTAAGAGCAATGCAGTAAAATAATTTGGAATTTTTTTTTTCTTGCCTGTATAATACCTAGCTATTTTATAAAAAGAAATTCTCGTTATTTCCCCTTTCTTTAACCTTCCGCTTATTCATCATGTTTAAATTTCAAGAACTGAATGGGCTTCTTTTTATGCAAAGATTTCCCTTTTTAACAAAAGAATCCTTATAAAGCTCTATTGTGATTTGTTTTGATCTTGTTTGAAGTAGCTGCGCCTCTTTTTCCCCTTCTCTTTCTTTCAGTATTTTTATTTATTTTTATTAAACTTTTTTAAAATATATGCATTTGATTTTATTTTTTTTAATAAATACCGTAGGTTGTGGCCAAAATTTATTTAAATTCCTTCTGTGTAATTGTTTAGATCACAAATAAGTTAAGTACAAAAAAGTATAAACTAGGTAAAATAAAATTTAATACTTTCGTCTTAATAATTTATGATCTATTTCGAACTTTCGCATGTTAAAATACAATTTTAACGGATTAAAGATAACTTTTGTTTTGTATAGAAGATATTTTAAGTTACGAAATTCATCGTACTTTTTCTGAATGTCTTATTTTTTTTTTCTACGGATTTAAATACTTGACTCTCAAATTACAAGCAGAGGCCCATCTAGTGAATATACTCTCAATAGTTAAGTTATAATAGCAGTTTGTACCTTAATTAATATTATTGTAACTATTTACGTATAGATGTTGTTTTCAATATGTCATGTAACAACAACTATCTCGACATGCCTTCATTTCCTATTAGAAAGTATACAGTTGTTTAATACACCTTATTCTGCAAAGCGATATTTTGTAACAGATAAAATTTGCTTTTAAAAGAAATAAATTATTTAATTTCTGAGCTCAAATCCTCTGTATTTCATAAGATATTAATGATGTTAAGTAATTCTGGTGAGTTTGAAGTGAACATTTGTTTTAATTATTTCTAGATGTATTATTAAAAAAGGTGACATGGTTGCTAGATTTAGAAAAAACTCTCTTTTTTGGTTTCCTGAATTGGCCTCTTTTTTTTTCATTTGTTTATTTCTGTTTATTCTTGTCGCAAGCCATCATACGTTAGATTTAGCATATTGTTCGAACAGCGAATTTAAGATCATTTTACAAATTATCATTTCAGTTTACGTTTCGAAGTTGGTATATTGTTAACAACGTGAGAAGTGTATTATAACGATTCTTTTATTTTCAAATGACGATTCTTTTTTCAATGCCAATAATAGAGCAGGTAACAAATACATATATACAAGAAATACTTCTCAAGAGAGTCTCAAAATACAATGATCACGTTGTGAGCTAAATGCTTTCAAAATATATCGTAAACAGTATCCCGAAAGTATAGACAGTAAAGAGCTTGCAATGCACCCTAGTGTAGAAAAAACACCGTTTCTAGTTCGTCGATCGAAAGAACTCCCCTTACCATTCGTCTAGAGAAGTGGCGGTGGCCATAGTTACGAGATTTAGGGTCAATATTAAGACAGGTTTTGCCTCAGGTCATCCAGAGAAAGAGAATCAGGGGAGAGAGGAGCTCCCCTTTTTAAAATGCGCAATTTCTTGTTTCCATAAAAGCAGACGGCGTTAGATTTTGTTGTGAGGGGAATTCTTTCTATAAACAAACTATATTTCGCCATTTCTTTTGAAAGATTTAGGCGAATCGAAAACTTTTTTATTAAAGGTAATTTTGTAAGTGTCAATTTTAAATTTTCATTTTTCAAAAACTTTTCGTTCGATTCTGTTAAAATTTTGGATTTTGTTAACATAATTAAAACTAGGTACTTAATGTTTAAATTTAAAAATTATATTTAGGTATATTATTTAATTACTATTTATAGAATAGTCTAACATTATTTTTCTAATGAATTAATTTAACGTTTATCTAAACAGAAATGATTTGTGTCGCTGCATTATTAGAGTAATGAATATATAAAAATTCTTTGACTTGGCAGCAAAATTTGAATAATTTGACTTGGCAGCAAAAGCCAAATACATGTCAAAAAAAGTCATTAAATCAACTTCAAACATTTCATCTCAATTGAAACATTTGTAAAATATTTTTAACAAAAAATATTTGTTTACTGTAGCCAGATGTAAGAGAAGACTAATACTGTGGTTTACACTTCTTTCAATATAACTTCAATGTGTATATTTGCCAAAGCAACGTGACTTTGTGGTTGTAATCCAAAAATATTAGTCAGTGGGTGTCTTCTTCTACTGTGGAAAGTGGGAGCTTTCTTAGGGTGCCGTGGCGATAAGCCAAAGCAATTTTGGAATTTGTCCACCTTGTGCTTTGTTCTTTTTTATAAAAAAGTAAATGAGATACATACTAGTCTGTCCTTGCTGTCTCTACTGAACTCAATGAAAAAGATTTCTTCGGTCTTTTTAATATTTGTTGAACTTTTATTTACTTGAATTTATTCCATAATCAGTTCCCAAACCCAAAGGAATTATCCTTTAAATTTTTTATTACAATTTAAAAAAAAATATTAAAAACAATCATTTTGGGGAGGGGGGGAGCAAAATATACAATTAAAAAAATCTGGCGCCGTTGGGGGCTCAAGGGATAAAGCGCTCGTCCCTGGGTTCTTACGCACAAGGCTCGCATAGACTACAGTGCTGACATTAAATATCCTAGTTGGTTAGAAATCCCCTTCCCATCGTGCTAACCTTGGGAAGTTTTCGTGGTTTTTCTCTCTATCTAACACAAATGCGGGTTAGTTCCATCAAAAAGTCCTCCAACAAGACTAGATCCCAATGCTTGATCCAGGAGTTCCCTTGTTTTCTGGGTTGTGTTCAAAATTACAAGAGTACGGAGTTGAACATTGATGGTCCTAAGCTCAGAATGCGGTCGGCTGTTCAACGCCAGTAAAAAATTAAAATAACCTTGAAATTTTCAATCAATGTACCTAAAATAGGAAATATTTTTTTCTCTATAACGCTTTTAATATTCATAAAAAAATATGTTAGTATTAGAAATTTGATGAGTAATAATTGACTTTTACTATGCGTTTTTAAAGGACTAACGAGAGGTTAAAATTCATAATGTTGATGCAGTAAAAGGAATAGATTACAAAGTATTTATTTTAAAAGTTTAAATAAATAAAATTTTCATCAAAACCAGATTAGTAATTCTTATTGTTGACTTAAGCTTTTGATGCATGGTCTTGAAAAATCAACACTTGATTTGAAATAGTTATTTTTGGAATGTTTATCCGCTAAGTGTTACAAAAGTAGTCAAACAACTACGCGTATGGAATGCTTGTTTAAATTGTCAAATACTCGATTAGCTAACGCAAGATCCGTGTTACCGTTTGTCTGCATTAAAAACTAATGGTTAGCTGACTCCGACTTGTAAGAATAGTTTTAAATTGTTGAAATCGTTATTTATTGTCGTTACTTGTTGACTGGTCTAATAAAAACGCATTATACGAATTGAAAATTTTAAAAGCTTGGCAAAATTAGTATTTTTTTTTTAAAAAATTTTAACATTTAATTTTTTTTAAAAAATGCGTCTGGTAAACTCTTTTAACCCAAAAGAAGAAAAAGTTTTATATTAAAATTACTTTTTAAAACTACTCATCATGATTTGAATAATATTGGTTTAAAATTTCACCCGAATTTTTATTTAGTTACTGTTTCAAAATAATTTTAGAAAGTAGAGGCACATTTATTCGAAATGATAGAAAGCAAAGTATGTGGAAATACTAATAATTTTGTAAAGTGACACATTTGTTATTACCATAAAAAAGTTTTCAACATTTTTTAAAAAATCTAATTTAACCAAAAAAATTTCCCCAGGGTTGCCTGAATTTCCCCTGATCCTCGTTCGTGCAGCCTGGCATATTCTGCACTCTATAAGTAGACATATAAATATTGGGAATAAATATTAAAGTTATGCATAGATTTATTTTTTTTGTCTCTTAAAAAACTAAATCATACTCCAATTATTCTTACATCTTTACCACTAGGCGCTTTCAAGCACTTATTATATTCGCATTTCAGTGGACTTTTATAGCTAGTGCTTTACCGGAATTCCCCCAGGAAATAGCTTTACGCTAAAAATTTAAAGGGGGAAAAGGAAAACTGAAATAAACTAGTGCAGTAAGATGAATAAAATGGAGTCATGTAATAAATAACTTAAATGGGTGAAGCATTGAAAAGATCAATAATCTTTTTTGGAGGCGCAGAGGAATTTACCTTGACATTTTGGTGAAAGATGCGGCCTCCCCCGCTTCAATATCTAACTCTCGTCCGTGACGTTAATATTGTCGTTCAATAATGTTACATCTTTTTGCAACGGGGACGACCGAGTTTGAGTTATGTTGAGATAGATATTTCCCTTTGGGGAAATGAAGATTTATTTTTATGTTCTTTAAGAACAGTTTTTAACTCTAAAAACAAAGTTGATTTACGGCTTTCGACTGTAGTCACGTAACTGTGGCTGTCTTCCTCTTTTTTTTCTTTTTTTTACTTTTTTCGATTAAAATTTTATGATTTGCAGGGTTGACATGGTTTAAATAATTTTTTTTAAAAAAATTCGAATTTAAATCAAATGATTTTTAAAGAAAATACGAATTTTAATCAATTGAATTTTTTTAAAAACAATTACAAGCAAACAATTTAACATACAAATTAAGTGTAAAATATTTTTTTTAAAAATATGTTAAAATCCGATTATTCGATAAAAAGTTTCCAAAGGTGGTCCTTTTTCCGAACTATGCACAACCATCGCATCAACATCTAGTGTGTTAAAATTATTAATAAATTAAATGTGCTTGTTAATAATATTTTCTTTGCTAAATAGACCCTGAAAATAAAACAAGGTTAAATAAATTGATCTTTATTTTAAAGTGTTTAACTATAGTTCATTATATCCTTGCTCAACAATTTCATTAATTTTTTTAATTAAAATTTATCCGATAGAAAATAAAATTCTTTGAATTGAATCCTGCTATGAATTTTATCAATTTAGAATGTTATTTAAGCATTTCTACATTCGGATAGGTTTAATTTGTTTATTTAAATGGTAGTTGCAGCTTGAGTAAAAGTCGACACATATAAAAATAACTCACGTGGGATGGAAAAAAAATATTTTTCGTGACCTTGATCTTAACATTGCATTTACCTCGAAACCGGGTACTTGTGTTGTTATTTGATGGATTGTTTTGTTTTACTTGTTTTGTGAAATGCTAGTATGCGCAGGTATTTCTCAACCTCATGATATTATATATATCATGTTCTGTTTGAACAATTGATTTTATGGGACAGATTAAATTTATTTTTTTGTTGTTTAGGAAAATAAAATTTTTAAGTGAGATTTTTTATCCTTAATGGTTGATAAAAAGGAAAAAAAAATTTCTTAAAAAAAGATTTAAAACTAGATTTTTTTTATTTGGCATGTATTTATATATATATATTCATTCTAGAATAGTCTATAAACCAAAAATTCTTGTTGCCGCGTATTAGTTAGAATTTTATAACTGAGGAATCAAAAAAAAATTTTTTTAATGATACTGTAAGTGGCCATGATATTTTTTCTCCAAATTTACAAATTTAAATTTTTGTTAAAGAAAAAATTGGGCAAATCGAAATGATTTTTGAGTTGCATATTCTACCAGCAATTATTTTTCTTGGGCAAAATTTAAAAAATAATTTTGAACTTTTTTCGTATAGAAAAAATGGAAGGTTATGAATAAAAACATTAAAGAAATTTTTTGCATCAAGCTATTTTTAAGGCTAAGGCTCGCATAAGTAATGCAATGCGTAGTATTTAGAGATTAAATTAACTGACTCTATAAACAAAATTATTTAATTACTAATATTATTTTTATCAATATTTAATACTATTTTATTTTTATTTATTTAAAACTATTTCAAAAAGGTTTCAGAATAATTTGTTCGTGATATGGTGTGAATCAGTTTTTGTTTTTTATTGATGGAACATTTCGCTAAATGCATACGTAAAGATATTGCTTTGAGAAAATTGTTCTTATTCTAAATTCCTCAACTACCCTAATCGCTTCTGTCCCTAAATCAGTAATTAAAGCATGAATGCCAAAATATGAAATCCTAATAGTAAATAACTAATTAATATTCCCGTGACTATTTCATTTTAGGTCATCACACATCGACATTTTTCCGTTGGGAATTGCATAGCCATTCAATATCCCAACTTTCCGCTTCGGCTATTTTTCGAAGTTATGAATAGCTAACCCACTTTTTAGGCAGTTTCGTCTGCTGGTCAACCGATTTCCCAAACAAACTTAGATGAAGTTACTCAAGAATTATCGAAGCCAGTTTTAGAAACTCTGGAGAAAAGAAAAGCAAGTTAAACATGCTAACATCTTTTGTGCCCTTTTCTTTTTTTAATGTTCACAATTGCGTATCGGAACTTGCGAGTATTTTCATTTCCCTGTGTTAGCTAGTCCGTGAACTGAATCCACAGAATTTAATTGGCAGAACTAATCTTTAAGCTTTTTGGAAAATTAACTGCTATATTTTTGCTCATTATGATTATTTTTGCCCTCTAGAGTTCAATTATATGACGTTAATTATCCAAATGAAGATTCATGGAAAGGGTAATTTAATAATTAATGGACTGAATTTCCGTATTTTCTTTTGTTTGTTGGACTAATTTTAATTAGATTGTTTTTATAAAGCTTATTACATATCGAGTTTATATCTTAATGCTTAAATGATTAAGCTTAATTATAGTTGGTAAGTTTAGTTGATAATAATAAACATTCTGTGGAAGAATACAATATTTTAGTTACATAAACTAAATTAGCGTTCAACAGTTTTTTTTAAAACTAGAATTAGCATGGGGTAAATTATTAAGTGCTTAGAACAAACTATTATTCCAAAAAAGAAGTTTCATTCAATTAAAATTTCTTATTAACACGATGGAAAAAGTAAAACGATGAATAAATAAATTTTTATATTATATCTGAAATTGTTCATGCAATAAAAAAAGGAGGGACATCGACATTAAAAAGTAACCGTTTCTAAAATTGCAATTACTTTGTTAGTCAGAATTTTCCCCCTTCCATTTTCTATTACTAATTCTGAGTAAGTGATGTTTTTTTAAGTTATGATTAAACACGTTGGCTTAAGCCATTTGTATTACTTTCTGGTCCGCACGTATAAGGTCTCGCGTGCAAGGTTTGTTGTGTGATGCCTTGGTAACCGTATAAGTCACCTTGCTTTTCTCGGACCAAACATGTTCAGAGTAGTTTATGTGCAATTAAGTTTAAAATTTTAATTCGTTTATATGAAAGGCTTCCGAAGCGATAAATAATTTTTTTTAATTGTTCATTTTTTTAATTGTTTTGATTTCAATGTAGTCAGTCAATAAGAGATTTCTATGATTATGCTGTTGCCAACTGAAAATTCTAGAAATTTGAAAGTATCTACTTGAAAACAATACTAAAGAGCACTTTGAAGTAAAAAATAAAAGGCACCTTTGGAAAAAGTATGGTTTATTAAAATTAGAATAAGTACTTTGCATGTATATTTCATTTGTTTAAAATCTTTTGAAACTATCATTTATTCGTGATTTCCTAATATTGCTGGACTTAATAATTTTCCTCCCCCCCCCCCCCCCCCNAAAATTTTCCCCCCCCCCCCCCCGCCCAAAAAATAGTTAATCAGAAATCCAAAAAATTCTTTTTTCGAATTGCATTTTGAATGAACCAGTGCTTTGTTCAAACGATTTTCTTCTATGAAAAATAAAGCAATCAACAATATGAAAAACCAAATTTAAGTATTTGCTTTAAAATCAAACATTTTTACTTTGGATTTCTATAGTAAAAAGATCTGTTACCATACCAAGTTATAAAATTCTCTATTAAGTATAAGCCGTATACCTTTCTTTCCATTCCCCGTAATTTTCCAGTATGTTTCTTTTTCTAAACGGGACATATCAATATGTTAGCTCACAACTTCCTCTTGCCTTAGCTAAAAGAAAAGAACAACCAGGCGTTGCTGGTTTACAGAACAATGGCCCTGGACGTTCCGCTTGTTAACTGCAATTATTGTTTCTGATCCTTTCTATGAAACTTATCCGCGCAACATTTCACCCACCATTTTGTTCTCTGTCCATACTTTTACTGTTAATATAAACTCTTGTTCTTGTTTTTATGTTTTAAGAAATGACAGATTTTAATAACTTCGACTGTTGCAAAACAGATCATGAGCTTAAGTTGTGAAGAATCTATTTATTAACTAATTATTCAATTGGTTACATTAGGTTTGATCTTCAGAAGTCCTTGATAGTTAAGGAGATATTAACGAGTGTTTACTCGTGTGACTCCTGTAGGACTTGTTTCGAATGCTTGATTTAGTTAATTTGATGAATTGTGAAACTTAACCGGGCAATCATTTAAGTTGTAGATAATCTGTGTATCTATTAATAAATATCTATTAATAATCTATAGCGTATATTAGGTTTGATCTTCATAAGTCCTTGATATTTATGGAGGTTATTAGCGAGTGATTTCTCGCGTGACTCTTACACATATTTCGATTTCTTGATGTAGTTTGCTTGGTAAATTGTGAAACTTATGCGTGCAACATTTCACCCACTATTTTGTTCTATCCTGTTACTATTTAAATAGTTTTTGTTTGTATGTTTGAAGAAAAGCAGATATTATTAAAAAAATAAATCAAGCACTTGTAGAAAATTTGTTTGTCTATTAATAATTCAATAGACTGCATTAGATTCGATCTTCAAAATTCCTTGCCAGACTCTTATACATATTTCGAATTCTTGATTTAGTTAGATAACTTTTGGTTCAGAGTAATTTTAATTGCTATATTACTATTAAAAATTGAATAAGTGCCCTTTAATTTAAGGGGTTTAAAAAGTAAACATCTAACATTTTTATTTATTTATTTTGAAAGCGTTTTGTAATCGAGAGATGATATTTATAATATAATTGACATCTTTTATATGGAGAAGAACAAGGAAATTTTCAGATAACTTTATAAAAAATACCCGAAAATCATCGAAAAGTGTTAAAGTTTAATGAGCTTAAAGGTCTTTTTTCTCATCAAAAATATAGTATAATATCTTTAAAAACAATCAGTCAAGCACGTTAGTGGGGGAGAATCATTATTGGGTTGTAATTGAAAGAAGCTTAAACAAATCACAAAATTGAACCTTTGATGCTTTACTTAGATTCAATTACATGAAATTACAATAACGTACATATGTAATAAAAGACTTCTTTGCCACTTACTTATGTCTTTTTTAAACGTTGCTTTTGCTTTCTGCAAAACTACGATAATTGGTACTATTCCCCAACTCTTTGTAGCCACCTTGGCGAACAAAGAACACGTATTTTGGGCCAAGGTAGCCACAATCACTCGAAAAAAAATTAATTAACTAATTAAAAAAAAACTGTTTATTCCAGGTTGATTTTAACGAACTTCCCCGATTTTTGTTACAAATAGCAGAAATTTTATTTATTAATTTTTCAGTTATGCCTTATTCTTGAACGCATATATTACAAAACGCTTATATTTCCTTAAATAAATATTTCTCTTAAATAAAATAAACGCTCTATTAAGTTTGTTATAAGAATTGAATATTGACTCTTACAAGGCAAATGTTTGTTAGAAAATTAATTGAATTTTAGGTACCGCCGAATTCGAATTAATTCCATTTCCCCTGACTTATCGGGTCTTTAAGGACAGTTTTTAGATTAGCTTCTTATTAAAAAAAGAAATAATTCAATCAACTATATATCGATACAATTTGGTAGTTTCATTTCGAAATTTAGTAAAAAAATGTGATTTATTTCTTTTTAATTGAATCTAATTGAGGAAATTAATATAGTGAAGCAAAAGTCGAAATATTTTTTTAGACTCTACCTTAAGTATTGTTGCTAGTACCATTCTTATCTGTGTATATTTCCCCAGCTGAAATATACTTTCACTAATGATTTACTTTAATTTCTTTGAAGTCATTAAAATATAAGTAAATTCAAGTCGTACTATTTGGAATCCGGATGTTCATTAAGCAATGGAAGGATATCTATTTCTGCTATCCTTTTCCGCTGCAATTACTAAGCTTTCAATATAAACACTTGATTTCTCCATTAAAGATAAAATCGGAAGTGTTATTTTTCTTTTTTCACAAAATGGTTTATAACTTTTTAGTTTTCTACCTTATATATATTTGCTGCGCGTGCTTTTGATAATTATTTTGTTTATACATTTAACTATGTTTCTATATTATTGACCTTTCAGTCTTTTCATCCTACTATAAAAATTTTTTAATGTATTTGAAAACTCAGTTAAATTGTTATCATGAATAAAGCAAGGAGGAACCATAGGCACAATCGTATATTTCAACATGTTGACTTAAAATGTCTTTATTCGACACACTCATTATGTTAATGAACTAAAACTATGAAATCAGTTGCTATGACAGTATATAATTTATTTTTGTTTTAAAAATAATATTTATTTTTTAATGTTTTCATTTCCTTGTACGTAATCGCCTCACATCTTTCTTAAAAGATCTATTTACAAGTTATTTGAAGGTTTTGTACAATATAATGACGTAAATTCATTCAAAGTTGACATTTTTACAGCAAACTATTTCTCGGTATTGTTTCTAGGTAGGGGTTTTGGACGTTTTCCGAATTTCCTCTAGATAATACGATTCGCAGAAACATAATCGCCTACATGAAAGGCTGGATTTTTCACGAAAAGCACTCGTCTGTACAATTTGAAAATGTGGCTTATCATAATAGGGCTACAACAAATTAGTACATCCCAATACATAGTACTACAACAAATTAAATTAGTACATATCTCTTTCGTTTAGAAAGCTTTATTTCATCCACAAAAGGGTTTTTTTTTTCTTTCCCTTTTTTAATGAAATTGGTATCTGTGATCTGTACGGAGTCTACTATATAAGTACTTGTTTAAAAACTTCATTCGCTTNCACAGTATATAATTAATTTTTGTTTTAAAAAAAAATATTTTTTTATTTTTTCATTTCCTTGTACGTAATCGTCCCACATCTTTCA
This sequence comes from Parasteatoda tepidariorum, assembly GCF_043381705.1. Taxonomy (NCBI): domain Eukaryota; kingdom Metazoa; phylum Arthropoda; class Arachnida; order Araneae; family Theridiidae; genus Parasteatoda; species Parasteatoda tepidariorum. The sequence goes on along the minus strand of NC_092213.1, from coordinate 47,386,993 downwards.
TAAAAGATCTGTATACAAGTTATTTAAAGGTTTTGTACAATATATTGACAAGCCGCAGTCTAAATTCATTCAAGGTTGACATTTTTACAGCCAACTATTTCTCGGTATTGTTTCTAGGTAGGGGTTTTGGACGTTTTCCGAATTTCCTCTGGATAATACGATACGCAGAAATACACGAAAAAGCACTCGTCTGTACAATTTGAAAATGTGGCTTATCATTTTAGGGCTACAAGTCCTTGATATGTTAGTTTTTAATTTGATTAGTTTACTGCAGATATATTTTTAAGCTCTGGTTTTTAAATAAAAATTTAGAAAAACATATGCCTATCCCCCAAAATCAACAGAATTTTTTTTTCTGCTCTAAACACCAACAGATCTTTACTTCAAACTCCGCTGTAAAAATGGCAATACCCTTGACAACGGCTGTATATAAAAGATTATTTTCAGTACTTAATCGGATAAAAACTAATAGAAGAAATATTAATTTGATTATCAGAGTAGGGGCCTGAATTCAATGAACAAAATGGAAGAGCTGTTTGATATTTCCAATTTCATAATGCTATGAAATTGATTGAAAATAACTAAAGATGCTAATGAAATTTTAAGAAAATAAAATATTTTATTTGAATGTTTTACTTATTTTTTTTAATGTCAAATCTGATAAATCTAAACAAATTAAATTAGTATATATCTCTTTCGCTTAGAAAACTTTATCTCATCCACAAAAAGGTTTTTTTTTTCTTTCCCTTTTTAAATGAAATTGGTATCTGTGATCTGTACGGAGTCTACTATATAAGTACTTGTTTAAAAAAATTCATTCGCGTCAAAAATATATAAATAGGAAAATAACAGTCGGCATGTTTCAAGCCCTCAAAAACAGGCACCCGTTTTCATAAGTCTTGAAAATACTTGAAACATATCTACTGTTACTTCCTGTTTATATATATTTGAACAAATGAATTTTTTAATAATGTAAAATTTTACCGCTTCAGTTTCTAGAATTATTTATTTAATTCAATCTACTATATGTTTCCAATATTCTTATTTTTTACTCCATGAAAAAAAAATATCTATACATAACAGCTCTATCATATTTCTGTTTGATGTATATATTCTTTCAATTAAAATCTATCAAAATAATTTCCCTTGTCGAGTGAAACGTTCTGTGAAAGATCACCTATTCGTTTAATTTTTAAATCTGCATATTTCATTTTTACAAACGTTGTCCCCTGTCGTTTAGGGGGTAAGATGATACCAAATAAAATAAAAAAAACTATAAAACTTCCTCCCCCGGTACTTTCATATCCATCTCAGTAGTGGGATGCATCCTGCAGGAAACGATTCCATCCTTACGAGAGGAAGTTGGAAAAAGGTTTTTAATGAATGGATTGTCCTTGCTCCTACAGGACGGAAGACTGGGCTTTAAAGTAGGAAGCGGAGTATTACAGAGGAACTTGGCGCCCATTCATAAAATAAACTTCATTTTTTTTATTTTGTGCGTAATTTTTTATCACCGTGATTAGAATGCAAATATTAGCTTCAAATCATTATGATTCCGTTTAAGCTAAGCTATGTTTTGTTATTTAAAGATTTAAAGGTGAAAAAACTGATCGGTATGTTAAACATGGGATTAGTTTTATTAAAATTTGGTTTATACTGAAGATTTATGGATAACATTTATTTCAATCTATATTATTCCATTGATTAGAATGCAAATATTAACTTCAAATCATTGTGATTATGTTTAGGCTAAGTTATGTATTTTCTTTTAAGTATTTAAAGGTGAAAAAACTGTTCGGTATGTGGTTGTATCGCTTTTATCAAAATTCGGTTTCATACTGAAGGTTCATGGATAAAATTTATATTAATCCATCTCACCTTTAAATCCAAATACCATTTATTATGCCGATGATTTAATCATTCGTTGATCAAATTTAGCTTTTTGGAGAGCTGATTCCAAATTTTTTACCTATTAAATTTTTGGTATTTATAATTTCTTACATATTGTTTAATTTTTACTTTAAGTCTTCAAAATATTAATGTAAATTCTCACAAAATACTAACACATTTTTTACTTTAAATCGGGGTTCATTGATTTAAGTCAGCATAAATCACGATTAAAATTATAAAATCAATTGTTTGTTTTTTTAAACCACCTATTTAAAAATTTGCAAAGCCTTATGATATGAGGTATTTGAAATTACTTCATAGTTTTCAAATTTATATAACATTTCAAAAAATTACCTTTTTTTTAAATAAATGAGTTCTTCTATATAGAAATATTTGTCAACCTACAATAAAAGTAAGGTATAAGGGTATAAAGAAACTCTACTTATCATGTCATTTCAAACATTAATAAATAAATGTAAAATGAATTTTTAATTAGTTACCCTTTAAAATGCACTTTTTATTTCTTTTGAATATTCGACAAAAGAGCCGAATATTCATTACATCTATACTCTGATCTATTTAAATTTTCCACTGTAACTAGTAAATTTAAATAAAAGAGATGCTTTTTTGGAATTAAATACAACACTCCCATCTGACATCATTTTTTCGATAAGGACAATAAAATAAAATAAAAAATGGCATTTCTATTTTATTAAAAGTTGCAGGTGCAGTTTTTCAAATGAGGCCGCGATTCACTCTCTACAACCGCCTTGAACTGTCCAAGGGAATAACCAACAAGCGATTTGGAAGTTTCTTTTGGTTTAACGATCGTCGGGGAACTAGTTCCTCATTCTCTTGCTCAGACGGAAAACCTGTTTTGGAATATTTTTCTCCACAAACATTTTACTCCGAAAAATTCCTGCATTTCAAAGAAACTCAACTTCTTCTACCATGCAAGAGCTCAACCAGAAAAATGATAGTTTTTGAAATACCCGGAACCAACTCAAGATTTTAAATATATAAGATATTGTTTACTATCAGTTGACACTGAGCGTTATAAGCATATAATTCGAATGAATATATATATTTGAAACGATAGCTTCACTATATTTAAATGGATTTAAATGGGCTATCTCAACTTATAAAAGAATTTTTTTATTGGTTCATGTCATGAGTACTTAACTCTTCAATGTAGCTGCGTTCACTGTCATAAAACAGGTCGATTTCTATTTCTCAATCTTCTAACATCTCAATTTTTAAAAAATAAATGTTACATACCTCTTTAATCTTTCTTACTACTTCAAATAGGTAAAAAAAAAAAAATATAAATATCTATTTGTTTACTTTAGTTTGTTTATTCTAAATCATTGTTATTTACCATAAATATTGTAAAATTTAAAACTTTTTGCATACAAAGCCTAAGGCAATCCTCCCCAACATTTTTTTTTTTTATCGCCGTTTCGACCAGTCAACGTTTGATAATTTTACCGCGACCCGCTTGTGATACGTTGACTGTTTATATTTTAATTGTTATGATTTAATAATTTTAATTGTGTTTAAACATTTTTACAGGAAAGTCGCACAAAACCTAGCGAAATACACCACAGTAAATATTTAATTTAGTATTTCGACGCCCAAGTTACCGGTCAGCGACGCAGGAATTGGAGACCACTGGCTTAAGAGATGAAGCACTCGCCTCCTCTTTTTGAAAACGCATGTAAAACTTTTTTTTAAAGGTCCAGAGGATTTCTTTATTATTTATTTATTGTTTTTTTTCCTTCTTTTTTTGCGATTATTTAAAATCCGGGTGATTTTGAAGAACATTACATTTATATTCATTATTTGATATTTTGTAACAAATGCACTCGAAGAGCCGCGATGGCTCAAGGGATAGAGCGTTCGCCTTCCAATGAGGTGAACTGGGCTCGAATCCCAGCGAAGGCGGGTCGATACGAATCGGCATCCCGCTTGCACCGACCACAGTGCTGACTTGAAATATCCTCAGTGGTTGACGTGTTCATGGGTTAGAGTCCCTTCGCCGTCAGGCTAACCTTGGAAGGTTCTCGTGGTCTTCCTCTATATGTAATGCGAATGCGGTTTAGTTCCATCAAAAAGTCCTCCACGAAGGCAAATTTCTCCCTATACTTGATCCAGGAGTTCCCTTGTCTTCTGGATTGGATTTAAAATTACAAGGCTACGGAGTTGAACATTAATAGTCGTAAACCCGAAAATTGGGTCGGCTGTTCAACGTCGGTCATAAAATAAAATAAAATGCACTCGAACAATCCGTAGCAGCAACACACCTCCCAACTTAGTGCTTATGTATTTTTATATTTCCCACCCTTTAGCGAACAATGAAATACAACTACTCTCTTCCGCAGAAAATTTTCGACCTGTAAATTATATGGATGAATAAATAAATATTATTTTTAGTTAATCCTTTAAAAAATTATCTCCACGAACGTTAATACTTTGCAGTACCCCATCCTTGTAGCATATCTCTCCCCATTCTCTGCAAACACATTTTTCAGATAATTCGTAAGGAATTCAATAGTATTTAATACTTCACTTCTATAAATATACTTCACAAATATGTCTATAGTTTTATTTAGAAATGCTTATACATTCCGTTATTTTCTCATTTTATAAATAGCTTTGTACAGAAATACTTTCTCTCAAAAATCACGACTACGCTTAGATAAAAGGTGAAATCATTAGTTCGTTTTTCAGCTGTTTTATTTAAGCACGATTTTCTAAATCACGTTTTGGTAGTTCTCAGAATGAATTCTTGTTCTATTTTATCTTAATTCTTGGGTATTTCGTGTTTGAATCAATTTCAAGCCTATCTTTCGTAAATGTATCGGCTTAGCTATGTGAATCTGTTGCCTTATTTTTAGTATACCCTTTGGTGGTTGCTTAATTTTAGCATTATTCTAATTTTTTTCAATTTGTTATTTATATGTATTATATCAATGACTTGAGACAACTGAGTCAAACTTAATGATTAGAGAATTCTTAGTTCAAATGCTGATTCAAGTTAGTTATCGGGATAATTCTAAACTTTGAAACCATTACTTTGAAGGTTTTTCGATTAATAATTTTTTTCTTCTTATGTCCACCCTTATATTGAAATGACACATTCGGTTATCAGTTGGCCACTCTTTCAGGGAGCACCGTTTTAGCTGTGCCAACATTACCCCTTAGGATAGATAGTACAGAGAGGAAAAAGGAAAGAACATCCATGCCTCTGAAGGGGATGCGGCTTTCCAATCCAGCGACTTTTTACGACTCGCTCTTCTGATTGGCATTTTCTTAAATAAAATAAAAACTTGATTGTCTTTGTTTTAGTTCAGGTAACAAATTTTAAAAGAAATAAAAGCTTTCATTATGATTGCAACCAATTACAGTTTAGGAAAATCTCAAAAAAAGAAAACGAGATGTTAAAAGCTGCTGGATTGTAAATTAGAGGTCGGGATTCGAAACCGGGACCTTCATAAACTCTTTCACCACCATACAGTATGATCTGCTTTCTTCAATTAATGCCTTGAATCATTTTGGTAGGACATAAGACGTACCCTATGCTAAGTATCGTATATTTATTGCAGCAATTTTCGAAATATCTCATTACTTAAAAAAACTTATCGTTGTATGCTTAAAATAATGATCTTTTTAAGTAACAGATTGAGTTTTTCTAGATTAGTAATAATAGATTGTATTTTTTTTTTTTTTAAATCTAGACGAAATTTTCTGTAGTTTTCTTATGTAATTACTGATATAAGAATTGTCAAAAAAAAAAGTTTCCAGAAATTTTCAACCACTTTCTATAATATAAAATATCAAGTTAATTCTATTTTTTAAGCATTTCTTTCGATTTTTCAAATTTAAATGATAAAAATTGTTTCCTTGAAATTTCTGAAACGAAATATGTTTAAAAAATTACCTTGCTGAGGTATTTTCCTACAAATAATAACAGAGTTCAAATGCCATCATATTTCCATCGCCATCAGAGGAACATTTGGTTTATTAGAATTTCATCTTTCGCGTCTAAATTACTTTAACATCCTGAGGCAGTTGTATGCTTCTGTGAAGGTATAACGCTAAAACATTATTATTTTAGGTTGTTTACTGGTTCCTAACCTGATTGAAAGTGAAAATATTTATATCGGCATTGTGCTTAGGGCGGTCCAAGTTTTACACTTCCACACAAAACAATAAGCAACCGGATTGTTGCTATCTAAGATACATTTTTAGATGGAGGTGACAAATTTTATCAAAGTATTAATATAACATTGTTATTTCATTTTTGTATAAATAATTAATAAGAAGTTAAGATTAAACTTGCTGACTTTAAATGAGAATTATTTACGAATGTTTCGTACGTAACCTTTTTAATTTAACCTGATATTAAAACTCTCAACACAAATTATCTATCAAATCAATAAAAGTCAACAGACTAACTTAATCACTGAAAAGTAATTATAATGGAAATTTAAAGGATCTTTTATTTGCCTGCTAATATATTGTAGTTGCAATGAAACTATATGCCTTTTAAAAAGAAAAAAAAGATTTAGCATATTTTATTGCTATAGCTGAGACGCGTTTTTTTTTTTTTTTTTTTTAATTGGCAACTTTTTTTTACAGATAAACCCCAATGTGTTAGATCAGTGATTCTCAACCACTGTGCCGCGGCACTTTAGTGTGCCGCCAAATTCTTAAAATGTGCAATAAAAATTATAATGCTTTTTTTTATTTTTATTATGAGTAAAGTTTAAATTATATATATATATATATATATATATAATTTTTCCACGCTTTAACCGCGTGAACATCTTTGTCAGCGATTGTCTTGTCTCTGACAATCTTAAAATAAGATGGAAGTGTTTAAATTGTATATGACACACAATTTTAAAAAATGTTGTAAGAGCTAATCATTAAAGTAAGCTATGCAATTAATAAACAAATTAACAAAGGACAACTAAAAAAAATAAATAAATAAAAAACAAATTAACAGACGATAACTTACAAAAATTAAGCTGACAATTAATAATTAGCAAAAGAAACTAGTTAACAAGAAATCACAAAAAAAAATAACAGTTAATGTAAAATAAACTAACAGTTAATAACTATGGAAAACAAGCTAACAATTAATAACTGGCAAAAAGATAAATAACTGTTACTAACTAATAAAAAATAGTTCGAAAGAAATAATTAATCCCTTAATAAATGTGCTTTTGTAGTACATATTATTTTATTTCACATTCAAAATTATTATCGCAAACTATTTAACATAGTGTAAAATAGGTAATTAAACAATTTTTAATCTAGTTTTTTTCATTGTGTGCCGTCAAATTTCGAAATCGTTATAAGTGTGCCGCAACAAAAAAAAAAAGGTTGAGAATCACTGTGTTAGATAATGAGATGGCCCAGGTTTGAATTTTAGCGATGGCTGGTCTATATGAATTATGCACCCTGCTCGCACTAACCATAGCATTGATGTAAAATGTCCTCAGTGGTAGACAGATCGTTAAAAAAAATGAAATATCGTAAAGAAAAATATATTTATCGAGTTAAAAGATTCTTTGATAGAAAGAACTCCCTAATTTGAAAGTTATTCGGATTATGCATAATCAGCGTTCATTCCTCTTTCTCGATAACTATTGATATGAATTCAATAAATAACAAAAGAAAGATATGCCTCCTATCTTTTTGTGAAAGTGCTATTTATGTGCTTGGATCATATTTTAACACGATGATGTATGTATCTTGTATGAGAACAATTCGATACTGTCAGTTTTCCCAAGCGTAAAAATTGACGTCATAGATTACGTCATTGGGAAGGAACAGACAGATCACTTCGCAGCCTATTGTATTTTACGTTTTTTTTTCCACAGGTGTGTTTTTGGAATCATCTTTACGTCATTATTTCATATCTCCTGCATAATTCGGATTATCCTTTTTTTGATGAAATCTCGATTGTATTCAATTGGTATTAGTACTTAGCAACTTTATTTATTTTATTCCTAAATTTAATTCAGATTAAAGCTGCGTGTCATTCAAATTTAGCGGGGAGTGGATTTCTGTCTTTTTGTGAATAATTGTTTTAGTTTAAGCTGGCATTAATTATGTTGTTATTTTATTTCTCTTTTGGGTAAAAAGGAAGAAAAAAATTAAATCAATAAAAAGAAAATAAATTTTACCAGATTTCAATTACGATCTTTAAAAATGATTTTTTTTCCCGTGGCAAATTAACATTGTGTAAAAATTAAGGAATTTATTTTTAAAAAATGAACTTAAAGTTTTATTGTTTAAATAAAGATTTTAGATCACCTTCATGTGTCTATGCTTACGAAAAATTCTAAATGAGGGGTGGTTAACCATAACGTTTTAATATAGTTTGTGTTGTAAGAATTCTTTATTATCATTACGAGAGGACATGGCATTCGTTTGGCATGGTGAGTGAATAGGCATTCCTTTCGACCTAATCTGTCATGATCATGTATATGAGAAAAATGTTAAACATATCTAAATTATATTTAACATCGAAGATGAAATGAATAAATGAAAATATTTAATTTTTAAATTCTTGTTTTTCAATTGATATCCAAAAGCGCAAAATACTTCCGCAATATTGTAAACATTGTTACTGACTATGGGCTACAAAATACAGTGTTAGGACCAATTTGCTGTAATCTTTTAAATGCGGAAAATATTTAGATTCTGTGTGTTGGTAATATGAATGAATTACAAATTTTTTATTAATATTTTGCTTACATACAGGTAAAAATAATTTATGTAAATAAATGTAAACAAATATATTTATTGGATTAAAGCAAATGGTAAATTTATAGGTATATAACAAAAAAGGTAACTTAAGAAAGACAATTGTCCTCACAGTTAACTTCCACTATTATTCAGAAATTAATTTTTTATTTACTTTTATTGACTTGCGAGATTTTTTTTCTCTTTTAATTAATTTATGCAAATTCATAAGTAATTACATTTTCCTGCAGATTCTGAACCCGTTAAATCTATTGAACTTCCTTAACGAAATTGCCGCATTCTGATATTTTGAGAAAGGTTGAAAACATTCTGCATAGATATCTGCCTATATTAGTCCCTGCATTCTGTTACAAAGCATGACTGGAAAAAAAAATTGCCACTTTTTTTTAATATTTTTGTTATTATTTTAGACAGTTCAAGGTCTAAGTTAAAAGTCTTTGAGGCCACAGGTTGTGCATTTAAGCTGTAAAAAATCAGCTGTGGTAATTTTTTTTCCTTTGCTTTTTCATTTCACTAAGTCACTTTTTAAAGGAAACTCGGCAAACGCAAAGGATAAAAAAAACTCACTTTATAAGTGTAGGGCTCTGTTTTTTATGAACGTCGAACCGCAACAGATAAAGAAAAAAATATGAAAAACTACATAAAGCATAAATTTGGAAAACTAAATTAATTCGCGACTACCGGCCGTAGATTGAAGCAGAGGTTAAAGGTCGCCGCCCCCTTTCAAAAGTCTTCAATGGAGCTTTCTTGGGAGAAAGAGTAGAGAGTTTAGTATTGATTTCATTGATGATGGGAGATGAGTCACACAACTACGATGTGTTACCATAGTTACCGCCACTAAGTGCGCGCCACCTGGTTCGAATAATCTACATACTCGGAATCAAATAAAAACAAAACTAAAAAAAATACTCTAAACGAATGATATCCCCCTCTGAGTGTAGAGGAATTTTACAGTCTATGAAGTTTTGCATTTCACTCTATTGGTATGTTGATTTTAACCTTTGTTCCCCCCCCCCTTTCATGTAACTCCTTTTTTATTTTAATGGTCTAGTACTGCGCGTGCTTTTAAGAAACAAATCGACTGCTGTGAATGAATGTCATTGTTTTAAATTATGAGTACGTGAAATAAATGTTTGTTGTTACTTTTGTGTAACGAGAAATGACAATTTTAATAACTGAAATTGATCGTTGTTATGAATTAAAATTTAATCAATGAATTCGAAGTAATCAGTACGGAAAATAATTGTTCGTTGTTATTTTAGTTGTGAAAAGAAACCAAAAAGTTAATCAATGAATATCGTAGTTCTGAATAATGAGTGCGCGGAATAAATGTTTGTTCTTATTTTAGTGTAAATAGAATTTAAAAGTTTAATGAATGAATATTGCTGTTCCATATAATGTGTTTGTAAAATTAATGTTGGTTGCTATTTTAACGAAAGAAATCAAAACTTTTATCAATGAACATCGTAGTTTTCTGTTTTGATTAAACAAAATAAATGTTTTTTTTTAGTGTAAAAAATGATCAATGAATGTCATTGTTCTATATATTGAGTACGCACAAATAAATGTTGTTGTTATTTAATTGTTAAAGAAAAATTAAAACTTAATCAATGAATATCGTAGTTCTAAATTATGATTCCAAAAAAAAAAAAAAAAAAATTATTTTTACTTTAATGTAAAGAGATATCAAAAATTTAAGAATGGAGTATTCTTAAATTTTTGTTCTATATATATTTGTTCTAATATATATTTTGTTCTAATATAGATTATTGTTCTAAATAATAAGTACTAAATTAATGCTTGTGGATACTTTAGTTTAAAGAGAATTGCAAAACTTTATGAATGCTTTAATGGGATATTTCTAAATTTATTCAGTCAGCATATAATTTTGATGGACATGAATATTTTAAATGATTTTTTGCGTTACAAAATTCGAGATTCTAATAAATGATCTATCTAATTAATTTTTAATGTTTTTAATTTTTATTAAAAACATTAATATTTTTATGTTTTTTTAATACTTGATAAACTTATTCCTCCAGTTCTTTATTCTCCATTAAAAACTGTTAAAATTAACCAGTAATCAAATAATAATTTGTTTGGATAAAATCACCAATTGAAATTTTTATGTTGACTTTATAATGTATGTATTAATATAGATTTTTAGACATGTTTGTATTAGAACACTTTAAAAATAGAAAAGCAATTTAATCCATCAGAGGAATTATACTATTTTAAGTATTTATTGTTCTATTATTCTTTGGAAAAAAATTGCAATTTAATGGCTATGATTTAACTTTAAAATTAAACTTTTTTTGTGCATCAGATGAAAGTTTTTATTTATAAGTGTTAAATTTAAGTGTTAAATTTTTTTAATGGGTGTGAGTTTGTAATAGTTATTTATAATTTGAGATTAAATTGTGTCCATCTTTAGTCTGAACTTTCTATATTGATTATGAAATGTAAATATATAGAACAGTGTTTTTATGGTTGAAAAGATACTAATACAATATTTTGCTTGGGATCATAAAAATGCGATTATTTATTGATTTTAATAACTTTCACCTGTGGGAAATTTTTGCCTTATTGATGATTGAAAATTTCTTTAATAATATTATAAATATTTCTACTTTTTGAACTACAGTCAATTCTTAAATATTTATAGCTTAAATTTAAAGCTATGATTCATTCTCTATAACTATATCTCTTCTATTTTCCTTCACTAAAGAACTTTTCAAAACATCCATAATAAAAATTTAAATATATTTTCATTGAACTAACTCCTTTACTATAATTAGCTATTGTTATTTATAAAGTAAACTTTTTCCTTTGCAGATTGACTATCCAGATGTGCAGTTAATGCGACCTGGTCAAAGGCAGTCATGTACAACTATGAATCTAGAAAAATTGTTGGCTTTAGAACAAGAGGAAGTAACAATCGCTCTAGACACAAGGCAGAGATTTTATTCTGAAGGTGGTGATGACAACTATAGACATCACAGATTACAGGTAACTTAATATTTTTGCATGCCAAATTATCCTAATTCTTAATACTTTAAAAACATGGTTTCCAATGTACCATTAATTTTTCCTTTAATTTTTTTTAAAAATTATATAACTTAAAAGAGTGACACTTAAATTCGTCTTTTTTTCTTCATTTTCCCATCATTTCTTTCACTATTGTTTTTCTTCTATACATTATTTTTTATAGTAATTATTTCTCTTGTTAATTTTTATAACATGGAATTTATCTTTAGAAAAGTTCCTCTAACTTATTAGCTTATACATAAAATTTTGCCTTAAGGTTATTCTCATTTGGCCAGAAATTATTTTAATTTTTTGTTTTTCAGATCTGTTAATCGAAACCCTCTTAATTGACTCTTCATAGTAAAAACGTTCATAAAAACAAATGTTTTTAAAAAAGAAAAATCTAGATAAAAGCCAAAACAAAAATTGTTCTTAATGTTTAAAAAAAAATTTAAATGTTGAAAATCACTGTTTAACTTTTTCACATTGCCATATTAGAAATGCCCTTTTAAAACACTGTGTTGTAATAAAATTGTCAATAAAAAGCAACGTTATTGCAAAAGTGAAGGAGAAAAAAGAAAAAAAATTCTTACTTCTGAAAGTTAACATTGAGAATCTGTATATTGAAACTAAACAAAAAGTGGTGAAAAAAAGATGAAATAGATTTGCTGGAATACAATTAAAAAATAAAAAAAATCAGTAGTACAAAACTTATGACTCAGTATAAAGTAATCTAGTTTCAATTCTTCAAGTTTCACATTTCCATGTGTCTTGCAGAACATAAATTATCAAGTTTTAGAACTTAACAAATATGTGTCAAAACTATTTCTAATAATGTTTTGTAAAAATATGATTTTAGTTTTTTTTAAAGAAATCTGTTCTAATTCCTCCTAAAAAAAATTTTGTAGAAATATACTTTTCAAATATTACAATACTTAATACCCATGATTAGAATATTTAAAATTTTAATTAAAGCTATTTAAAAGCTTTTTTAAAAAAGTGTTAAGCCCAGTTGAATACCTTTAGATATTAGTTTTATTTTAGTTTGTTACACCTATTTTAGCCAATTTTGTGTTGAATATGAAGATTTTAAACCTAATATTTGTCTGTTTTTGTAGCTTCCTCTGGAGTTCCCCTCCATACTCCACCGCGGGGAAGCTCTCCTCAAAAGTTCCAACAGAAACTCCCACAGCAGTGATTCCTCTTCAGCCTATTCAGGATCTGATACCATGCAGTCTGTGCAGTCCTCTTTGGAGGATCAGGAGGTGGATTTATCTGGACTTATTGAAAGCATTGTTGATTCTGATGAAGAGGAGGACCTAGCAGAATCTCTTAATGTAAGTGATTTTTAATATTCCCACATTAGAAGAAAGTTCTCAGTTCTTAAAATAAAAATGAGGAAATATACTTACCAGGGGTCTGTTTAGAAGAAATTTGGGTCCGTTAACGGACCCTTCACAAAATATCCTTTCATAAAAACGGACCCTTCACAAAATAATTTATCTTTTGATCAGACCCTTCACATATTTGTTTATCTTCATTGTTGTTTTGCTAATCGAATAAACCTTTCCCATGAAGGGGGGGGACGGATGTAAACGAACTAAATTTTGTCTTCAGCAGACGCTTCTTGCTTTATACGTTTGAAATGGATATTCAGCTCTCAGCAGTATAGGCTAAATACGAAATATTTGTACGTTGCATAGCTAATTCAGTAGCTGCAATTGCTGTTTATTTTTTAAAATTTAATTTTTTTAATTATAATTTTACAGCGTTGAGCTTAATCTTGCATGTCTTTACAATTTAAAAACTCCTTGACAAAGTTTTTTTGCAATAACGAACCCTATTTGCACAAATTGACAAAAGCGGACCCTGGTTGAAAGAATGTGACTTAACGTTTATTTTATATTCACGAATTACGAGTAATTTTTTTAAAATTTTACAAAAACGGACCTTTCACAAAATCTCTGGACAGACCCCTGCTTACCCATTGCAATTTTTAAAAAAATCAGCAGTACAAAAGTTATGTTTTTGTATAAAGTAATCCAGTTTCAATTCTTCAAGTTTCGCTTTTCCATTTGTCTTTCAGAACATGAATTCACAAGTTTTAGATTATTCTTTATTAAATCTGTTCAAATGCCTCCTAAAAAAAACTTTGTCCAAAAATACATTTCCAAAAAATGCTTTGCTGAATTGGCTGAATACTTGTCCAAATATTCGACCAACCGAATATCAAAGTAGTGGCCGAATATTTGTTACATCCCTAATTGTAACTAGTTATAAATAGCTAAAAAAAATTTACATTTTTGTTAGATAAACTATCCCCATATTTTAATTAAGTTCCATTGTATTGATATGTGTTCTACAAGTGTTTTCGTTTCATTTAATATTTGATTCTGTCTTTTTTATTATTATTCGTATAGAGTCTCACTGTGAGGGATACTGTCAGGGAATGTCTTGAAAAAGATCCCTGCGAAAGAACCGAGGATGATATTGAAGTTTTGCTAGAATTTATGCAGCATTTACCGGTAAGCCTTTTTTCATAGTATTAAGAATTGAATATTTGCTTTGCAAAATTAATTACAAATGAAAATGTTATAAAATTTATTGCCTAGTAACCCTATGCAATTAGAAAGTTGCATTCGTCGCGTAGAGAAACCAATTTCCCCTTTTATATTTTCTAAGAAAATACAGATAGGAGAAAACATTTTTTAAATTTTGCCCATCATTTGTTTTATTTGGTACAACCAAGAAAATGCACTCTTTGCAATTAATTATTTTCTCTATATATCCTTTTTCAGGGTGCGTAGCGTTTGTAAAAAGTACTTAAAGGTGCTTTTTGGGAGATTTCGTTTTAAAAAAGTGCTTTTTTTTTTCACGAATAATTTTTTTCTTCCTTCAGTGATATCTGGCGGATCCCCTGTATTTCACGAAAAATGGGGTGTTTGCTACGTAATCATTCACACGAACTTCATGTCGTACCCACGTTATGACTTGCGCATGCGCGCACACTCCAAACTGAAACCCGAGTGCTCCAATTCGGATAGAGTCAGATCCTTATTAAATGTTTTTCTTTTTAATTTATAATTTTATTCTTGTTTATTTTATTTTACTTCTAACACTTTTTTGATGTAGGGGGTAGGGTACTTTTGTTCTGAGTTCAGAGTCAAGTTGAATTCACTCGGTGATGTGGGAAAGTACTGATTGTTTCGATTTACTTCCGTTTCTTTTTGAGTTTTTTTTTAATGCTAAAACTGTTTATAAAAAGTTTTTGTTTTTCAATAATATCATTGATTCAATATGAATTTTTTGAGTGCTTGAAAATTTTTTAAAAAGTGCTTATTTTTGATTCAAAGATTTGGCTATGCACCCTGTTTTTGCTAACTGTTTTTATTTATTTGAGTTTCTGGAAATTGTTCTAAAAATTCTCCTACAACTCAAAATAAATTTAGTTTTTTTTCCATATCTCCCTTTATTTGCTTAAATATGAATACCACAATCTCCCACATATCATGTGTTGGGCACTTAATAACCATTCAAACATGATAATACATAATGATATCTAATAAACATTTAAGTAATACAGAGATTAAGTTTTTTCTTTCCCATGTGTGAAAATTTACGAGTAATCATTTCTGAATATTGCAGGCTTTTGCCAATATGACTTTAACCATCAGACGTGCATTATGTGCAGTGATGGTCTTTGCTGTAGTGGAAAAAGCTGGAACAATTGTTATGAATGACGGCGAAGAACTGGATTCTTGGTCTGTAATTGTTAATGGACATGTTGAAGTGGAGCAAGCTGATGGAAGAATCGAAGAACTACATCTTGGTGATAGGTACTATAATATATTTATTTTATATATAGATAGATGTAGACATATACAAAAATATATGATACACACAGAGGGGGGGGAATTATCAATAGGTTCAATCATTTTGGAAACATACATAGCACCTACAATGAAACAAATCAGATATGATACAGGACAGAAATCAGATACTATAATAATACATAAATGAAATTTTTAAACTGTATTATAAAAACTTATTTACTGTATAATTATTGTAAAACTGTTTCCATTTATCTTAAATTATTGTATTGATGATTTTTCTAATGTTTTATCTTAGTTTTTTATTGCACTGACTCCAGTTTTGTGTTTTCTTTTTTTAATTTTCTATTTTGTATTTTATCTATTTTTCAAAAATTAGGATGTTTTATTAACACTAAATTTATTTATTTAATAAAATATTTATTATATTGTAAAATATTAATGAGACTTAAAGCACTGGATATGGTTAAAAAAATAGTTACAATTGTTGATTGTCAACAAGTCAAATGACAGTTTATGGTATTCTTCACATCTAAACTGAGTTATTTTATAATAAAACTGTAAATAAATTTTTTTCCTAAATGCTTAGTAAGCTTATTGACATCTGTTATTTTAGTTTAATAGGCATTAACTAAAGAAATACATCTAAATGTAATGTCAAAACTGCTAAAGAGAATTTTTTCTAAATTTAATTTTCATTCCTTTAGCTTTCTTCAGTTAAGTTAAATTAAAGACATATGTGATATTTACACTTTGTAAGCATCTGTCATAACTTATTTAATATATTTATTTAGATGTTGAACAGAATTTTATATTGCTCTTCTAATCTCCCAGCTTTTTCTGCATTTAAAATCGGTGGTTTTGCTTTAACAAAAACTAGTTTTTTCTCTATGTTATTTATTGAGAAAGCAGTGTATAGTACAAAAATTTGGTCTAAGTCATAGCATATGAAAAATTAAGAGGATGTTATACAGCAAAAAAAGATTCTTCCTAGTAAATTCTCTTTAAACTATATATGTTTAACGTTAAGAAGCATCATTGCAAGATTGGAGAAGTGATCCTGCAATCATTTGTTTTAATTTTGATATTTTGAGGGGGGGGGGAATTTAAGCATTAAAAACTTCATAGATTATTATAGGTTTATCAAACTCACTTTTGACTTTACTTTAAATTTTAAAATAACTATAGAAGTAAAACAGAATTCGCCCTGAAAATGTTCTCCCATGGTATAGCAACCTCTTAATGCCTATTAGACTATCGTTTATCATTTGCTATTACAGTTTTTTAACTATAATATTACTTTTTGTCTAGTTTTGGTATAACTCCAACAACAGAGAAGATGTATCACCAAGGTGTAATGCGAACAAAAGTTGATGACTGCCAATTTGTATGCATTGCACAAAATGATTATTATCGCATCCTTCACCAAGGGGAGGAAAACACAAGAAAACATGAAGAAGATGGAGAAGTTGTTCTAGTCACTGAACATCGTGTTTTGGATGGCGGAAGCAGGAGAGGCCACATTGTTATTAGGGTAAGAAAAGAAATATTATTACTATGGTTTTAATTTCTTGATTGCAATTTTGATATTAAAATTTTATTTTTACTTAAAACTTTAAGATGAATTTTAAGTATTTTTAATTTGTTTTAGTAATAGTCCCTAAATTGTTCTTATATTTGCAACCCATAATTTTGTAGATAAAGCTGTGTTTGATTTGAATGTAAACTGTAAAGTTGAGCATTTTGGTATTAACATGCATTTTTATGTGATCAAAATTTTTAAATATTTGTTTTAAAAATGCATATTTTTAAAATTCTTATATTGTATAGCTATTATGTAATGTCTCGAATTTTAATGCATTATTATATTTGAATTTTTATTAATTGAGAGGTCATTTATGACTGTTTTGTATTATGTTCCATTATATTTCTTCTAAAAAGAATAATTTTAGTTTACTGATTATGCTTTTAAATTTATTTTTGATATCAGTTGATAAAATCAGTACCCCCCAGAGGTATTGATTTGTTATGTAAATGTGAAGGACTTTGCTACTCAACAGATCTAACATGCATCAGTCACCATTTACTACAAGGAGAATCTTCGGCCGGCCTGGAACCGAACTCATGAACTCTTGGTCATTGGCCCAGAGCCCTACCAACCAGGCTATCCTGGCCCATTCTTAGACACATTTTATCCGTCGTTGAACAGCCGACCCAATTTTGGGTTTACGACTACAAATGTTCAACTCCGTAGCCTTGTAATTTGAACCAATCTGGAAGACAAAGAAACTCCTGGATCAGTACCCCCAGAGGTATTGATTTGTTATGGGAACATGGAGGACTTTGCGACTCGACAGATTTAACATGCATTTACTACACGGGGAGTCTCCAGCCGGCAGAGATCAAACCCACAAACTCTTGGACATGGGCCCAGTGCTCTACCAACCAGGTTATCCTGGCCTCTTAGACACATTGTTAAAATTTTATGTATCTGAGGGAGAATTATTTAATGTCTAAATTTATTTACTTTCTTTATAGGGAACAATAGAACGGTTAATGGCCCATTTAGTTGAGGATAATGCCTTAGATCCAAGTTATGTGGAAGATTTTCTACTTACATATCGTACATTCATCGAAAATCCTCTTAGCATCACTGAAAATCTTTTGAGATGGTTTGCAGATCCTCATTTAAGGGATAAGGTATTTTTTCTGCTTTTATTAAAAATTTTTGATAAAGTTTTCTTCTTCAGTTTTATAATGGAAATGTCAATATCTTAGCTATTGAAGTTATAATTTTTTTTTAAATATGTAATAAATATTAAATGTTACATTATTGTATCAATATTTTTTAATATACATATATGAGAAACATAAATTTATTTCAAATAATAATAGTTTATGAATATATGTAAGAGTTTCAAATTTATCTTAGTCTTTGATATTAGTTCTGCTTTATTTCTTTGCTTTCTAAGTATTATTTATTTGCAAGAATACCTATTATTTACTGTCTAGTTTTTTTTCTTTCTTTTTATTTAAGAAAAAAAACGTGGAAATAAAAGTCATTGAAGCAGAATAGTTTTGAATTTGTTTAACTTAATTTATTCTACTTTTAATTTCTACAGGTAACTCGAGTAGTTCTGCTTTGGGTAAATAACCATTTCACAGATTTTGAAACAGATCCTGAAATGATGGAATTTCTTGAAATGTTTGAATCTGGTTTGGAAAAAGAAGTAAGTACTATTCATATGTTAGATCTTTTTTTTATTATTTCTTTTGAATAAATTATAATCAGTTTACTGATGTCTGTTTATAAATAAATTTTTTCTATTGGCCGAACGGAATTCAGATGTATAAAAATTGAGCTTTGAAAAAGATCTTTAAAATATCTATTCCAAAAAATATTATTGATTAATATTATAGAAACTTGTAAAACTGACTTAAGAAACTACAAAATGAGCAGAGGATGTTAATTAAAAAGTTTGTTTATTTTTTCAATTTTTTTTATTAAAATAATCAAAATTTAAGTTAAATATTTTATAAATTAAATTTTAATAGGTAAGTAAGCATTAAGTAGTAAATTCTTAAATTATTTCTGCTTTACAAAATATATGAGTTATGGAATTGATCTTAGTATATGCTATTATAATGACATGATTTATTACATTTATTATAAGGACATTTTTGCTCTCTTGACTAAATCATAAAAAATATGTCATATTGTATTCACTATACCAAAAACTTCAGTGATTGGCAGATTTGTGATTTTACTGTGGTGCAGATGATGCATAATAATATTTTACCGCTTGATTTATAGTATGTTTCACATTTTTATCTTCAGAAACAGGAAATCAATAGTCTCAAGTTTCATTAAAATTAAAATCTCTAATTATTTATCACTTTATTTATTAGATTAATTAATTATTTCAAATAATTGTTTATTTCGCTTTTTTAAATGGTTAATTTTTATAATTTCAGAAAATGCAAAGTCAGTTAAGACTGTTAAATATTGCTTGTGCTACTAAAGCACGGAATAGGACAGTTACTTTGGCTAGGTCAACAAGAGATGAAGTCTTACATTTTCATATCCTTGGTGGTTATGAAAGGGGTTTTGGAGTTTTTGTTTCTAAAGTTGACAAAGGATCCAAGGCTGAAGAAGTTGGACTCAAAAGAGGGGACCAAGTAGGTTTTCTTATAGTTTTTATTGCAATTGCTCATAGCAAAAATATTGTATATTTTTAATTTCATTAATTAATAATTTGTTTNACCTTTAAGTTCCTATAGGTTCCAGATCTCCACCAAAGGTGGCCTTTATTTAATTTGTTGCAACACTTTTCTTTTATTTTTCATCAGACATTTGTTTATTTTTTAATAAAACTTTTTTTATTCTATTACTTTTCTTTATATTACTGCTAGTGTAATACTTTTTTTTGTAGTAGTGCAGATAGCTATGTGCATTCTATAAGCATAGCTACAACTAACTTTCATATCATTAATTTATGCATTTATTTAAAAGTATAAACATTTTCCTAAGAAAAAATATTTTAATCAATTTCTATATGCAATGTTTAAATTATAGTTTCATATTTCTTGTGTTGATAAATCTTAGCATTGATTATGTATTTCTTTGTATAATTTAGATTTTAGAAGTTAATGGACAAAGCTTTGAACACATGAGTCATGCTCGAGCTTTAGAAGTTTTAAGGGGAACAACACATTTATGTATTACTGTTAGGTCTAATTTATTAGGTATTGTTTCATAATAATATTCATCATGAAATACTCTTACTTCTGAAATCAATTAACTCAGTAATGAATTATATTGTCTTGCAGGTTTTAAAGAAATGTTAAATACCCCTGAAAACTCTCCGCGTTCAAGAAGTCGCAAAGCAGCCGAAATAGCGAGGTTACAACATGATCCTCAAGCCAGGTTATCAACACACATCGATTTTGGTGATATCGGTTTCCCCATTGGTGTCAGTGGATACCCATTGAGTATTGTGCCCATATTCCAAACCCCTAGCTCACCCCCTAACAAAGCTGTGAGATCCAGTAGCAATAACAGTGGTGACTTAAAGAAAGATGATAAGAAAGGGTTTATGACATTAGGACACAGAGCTAAATTGAAGAAAGCACTAGTAAAAATGATCATACCAAAGACTCTTAATCAGTAAGCTTTTTAATTCAATCTCCATTCATTAAAAATGATACCAAAAATTACGCACTTCTTAATACTATTAAATCAGTGTTTCCCAAGCTTATGACTTTTGTGTACCCTTTCTAAATTTTTCGTAACGCTGTGTACCACTATTAAAAAATGAATGTATTTTTTACTATAAAAAAATTATGCAAAAGTTAAAAATCACAAATGGCTGTTGACACAATTAATTGTTAACTGTTAACTCTGCAAAAAATGGCCAATAGAAAAATATGTAATGGTAAATTTTCATGACTAGCTTTGTTTTTAAATAAAATTTTTGAATTACTGGATGTCGATAATATTTTCCGCTTTGATTTTTACATTAAGTTGAAAGCCAAATCAAATTCACTAAAGCATTGTCTTCAACCTCTGCATACTGTGAAGTTTGAAAATATGATACATTTGCATTTGTGGCTCTCTTCTTCCATTTTATGTAAAAAAAAATATTGCTTATACTGTTATTTTATACAAGACTTACAATTTCCTTTATTGTTTTAGAGCAGTGTACATAAACAGTATTTTTAATGTTTAAAAAATATTATATGCAGTATGAGACCCCAAATCTGGGATGCTCAAGACCATGTTTGTATTTCCGATTTCAGGTGTGAATCTAAAATAGAACTTAACATAATGTGCAATAAAAAATATTTAATTTAATAATAATTTAGAATAAAGGTGAAATTTATTACTAATTTGCTGTTTTTCTCTAACTGCAAATTATTTTTAAACTAATTGGTTAGTTTTAGTTGCTTGAAATATTTTCGTGTTTTTTTACTTTAAGACTCCTATTATGTATTATTGTATGCTATTATTTCCAGTTAAGAGTTCCCATACAATAGTAAATCTAGTGTTGTATATAATAATATTTTAAAACTGTTCCATTGTAATTATTTTTGAGCTATACAAAGTTGTGAATGTTAAATAATAAACTTCTATGAATTGATTATGATATCAAAGTATAAATTAGTGTTGAAATTTATTTTGATATCTTTTTTCTACTCATAGTTTTGTCTTATTTATTTATGACATATTTATGCTTTATTATCGAGATTAAATTTTATTTCTGAATGAAATGTCTAAGCATATAACACTTAGTTCTTTATGAAATCAAAAAAAATAATTTTTCCATCTTTTTCAAATTATTAGCCTATTCATTCAGCTCTGAAATTCCGAGTAAAATCAAGTTGTGTAAAATCAATTCCGAGGGTAATCAAGCGAACTATATATTATTTACTGTATACTATACAAACTATATAAAATAAAACATTCCTGCAACAGCCCATTGTTGGCTGGACAGTTCATAGTGGTTACAGCTCCGCGATTTCATGACCCAAGTTATGATTGTGGTCAGCACTGTGCACAGGACACCTCTACTTCCCATACAAGCTGGAATTTGGGTGGGCTTCAAGCCGTCACTTTTGAACTAGCCCATGTGACAGTTTAGCACTTTAACCTTTGAGCCACCTTGGAGGCTAAAGTAAAGAATGGCCTACAAAACATTGACTAATTTGCAAATTTTTCAGTAATGTTAGGAAAATTGCCCTCTTTTTCAAACTAAGACAGATTTTGAAATAATTTTTTTTTTTCCTTTTGTGCATATTATTATTATTTGTGACCCTGTAAGCTCTAGATTAAAAGAGTAACAATAATAATGTGATCCCTTTGTTATTGTACACATTTAAATTGGTAGTACTTTTAAATAATCTTAACTGTATGTTTTCTGATGATTATTTAAAAATTTGGTTCCAATAAGGTCCAAACACATATATAATATTATAGCAAAGTATTCCTTTTATAAATCTCAAAAATTCTTGTTTTTTCCACCTAAATGTTTTTCCAAGTTTTACTGGTTGTTAACAAATGCTTTATTTATGGCTTGAGCGGGATTAACAGTACTGAAAAATTAGAAAATCAGCTCCTGTGACTAACTTATGTTATGAATTATCAATGCATATAATATCTTAATAAATTTAGTAGAATTGTTGTGTATAATCTCCTTTTTTGTATTTTTTTAGCGAATCTCAACTCAACAGTTCCGATGATAGTCTTTATTCAATACACAGTGGCAGTAGTGGTGGATCTGGGGGAATAGTGGTTCGAACTTCATCTCCTCATAGGACTGCTGGTGGAACTTTGTACCACAGTCACAGCAATCCTGACCTCTCATCAGTTATTGCCATAAACGAACACACAGTCTCTTTAGACTACCCTGAACATGTCCTGAAAGTCTATAAATCAGACCAGACCTTTAAGTTCCTCCTTGTTCATAAAGTAAGATTTTCTTATTTGTTTTATTACCATTTTTCAATTTTTGCTTGGTTACTTAATTAAAGAAATTAGTCTGTTAAATTGTATTGTGTTGTTATAATATATATTAAATGGATTTGAAGAAAAATGGCAATGGCATTTTGCTAAATATTTATGCATTAGTAAAATAATTTACATTTTGTTGATGGAATTTTTTATTTCTTTTTAATTTCTTTTTTGATTGAATATATTAACATTCTCGTGTGGTACAGCTAAGCTTACCTCTCTTACATTAAATTATGTGCTCAAACTAATCCATTCCTAAACTTCCATTGAGGTGACTTAGATTCAAATTTTGACAGTGGCTGGTCATTTCTCATACTGCTACTTCCTCCCAATTGACTGACAAATCCGGGGTTAGAATTTACTTGCTGTTGGGTAATCATAAGAGACTTTTGTCCTTTTTCTCCATAAAATGCAAATGCCAGTAGATTCGCCATCCAAAAACCCTACCTGAAAATAGGGTTGTCTTCACTACTTGATCCAGAGATTCTCTTGTCTTCCAAGTGGAGTAAAATTTGCAAGGCTATGCTGTTGAATATTAACAGCTGCAAATAGAGCTGGCCAGTGACAAAATCTTCCTCCTTAAAAGAAATCTGTTTCAAATAACTGTTCAATAATTTAAAAAACAATGTTTTCATTTCTTTTATTTGATAAATTGCTGTAAAACTTTGAGAATTAAACTATCAATCCGAATGAAAATATTTTCAAAGAGATAAATGTAATAAATAGTAGTCATTTATTCATAAAATGTAATTAAATTGACATTTTTTTAGGAAACTACTGCCAGAGAAGTGGTTATGCTATCTCTGAGAGAATTTGGCATTACAGATCCCAGTAGGTGAGCTCTAAATTCAATTTCTAGAGATCTGAATTGCGTTTGTATTGCTCTTTGTGATTTCAAGGAACTTGTAATCTTTAAATGCTTATAATGTTTAATCTTTCAGTAACTATTCTTTACGAGAAGTATCTGTTGGTGATGGAGGTGTTGTGAAACAACGAAGACTGCCTGATCAACTTCAAAATTTAGCAGAAAGGATCGGGCTTAATAGTCGATATTATCTTAAAAATAACTCCTCCACAGAACCGCTTGTTCCTGACGAATTAGCCACCGTAAGTTTATTCAAGTTAATGTTCTTGTTTTTAATTCAAAATCTCTATGATTCTTTGTCCGTAAATTGTCTCATTTTTTACATTTTGTATGCAATTTATTTAATTGTATTAATAACTGTGAAATTATTATGAATGCTATTTTTGTACTTTTCTATTTAATAATTTAGTTAGGAAAAACTTAAATTAATTTACTCATGTTTAAACTTTGTTACATATAGTGGTCTCTCATTTGATTAATAAAATCAGTTTGTAGTTGATTTAGCTTTTTCTCATTTTAATGTCTGTTTTAAACAGGGCTTAGTATATAGTACTTATTGGATAATGAGATAAGTTCTTTTATATATTTGTGGTCATAACAGGGATTTTTTTTTAAATAATTTTAACAAGCAGTTTTTATTATTGTCTTCAATAATGACAGCAAAGTATAACCCCTATTTTTTTTTTACTAATGAGAGTCCTTTGAAACTCTAGAATGAATTTTAACTGGAAAAGCTGAGTGAATAAGACTAAATAAAACATAGTCTGTGGATGCATCTATCTATTAAAACATGGTTCATTAATAGAAAGAATTTTTTTTTTTAAATTCATTTATTAAAACTATTTTAAGAATTTACATCTCTCTGATTATTGTTAAAGAGAGAGCAATCTGTAGAAAATACTGATGTTAATAACCCTGATGTTGCAGTTAAAATGATGCAAAATATCCAATTTATGTATTAAAATACTTTGTTTTCTAATTTTCTCATTATATATGTGATTGAAATATTCAGTTGAAATTTAATTCAATTTAAACTGTGCTTCTAAAAATCAAGAAGTAAATAGTTAAAGAAGCCTCATATTGCATTCTTTATTGTCTTTAGGAACTTCTTCGAGAGAGTCAAGTGCACTTTTTACAATTAAATAGTGTAGAAGTAGCCACACAGTTAACCTTAGAAGATTTTAGCACATTTAGACAAATTGAACCTACAGAATATATTGATGACCTGTTTGAAGTTACTTCAAAATATGGAATTCCTCAACTTTCAAAATTTGCTGAAGTAAGTTAGATTTATTAAATTTGATTTGTTCAATTCTATTATATATACACAATATATTCTCGACAAAAACCTCGTTATGTCAAAAAATATTTTTCCCTTGTCATTACATAATCACCTAATGTTAATTTGAATTCCTATGCCGAAAAGTTTCTTCTGAAAACTTTGTTATGTCGAATATTTTTCATTATAGAAAATGAATTTTTTTTTTGGAAAAATCAACAATGTAAGTTTATTGTATACCAATTCTTTTCTATTTAATGTATAATTATTTTTGCCCTACTTTTAAAAATTATCATTGCTGTATTTAGACTTATAGACAACTAATCATTACATACAGAATTATTAATGGTTATTCTTATGTTTATATGACTACTTTTTAGAACATATGTAGCTCTGATCTTGTCTCGAAAACTTGATATCTCGAATTTTTTTTCACTTCTCTTCAACTTTGAGATAGTATACTATATATATTGAGAAATATCTGAGTTATTAAAGTAAGATTTCTCAATCCAGCGTTAATAAATGTTCCCTAAAAATTTCATCCAAAAATACTCATTTCTCAATTTTTTATATTGATAATTTTCAGTTCCTTTTAAAATCGTAAATTTGACTCTACTACAAAATTAGGTAAAATTGAAACTACCTATCTCTGCATACATTTTCTAACACCTTTAATTTGATTTTGTTTTGATTATATATTTGTAAATATATAGTTATCTTAGGAGATATGAAAACTGTTATGACGACTTCTTAGAGTTATCTAAGATAACTAATTATTTTCAAATTTTAATTTTACAGTTGGTGAATCATGAGATGTTTTGGGTAGTCACTGAAGTATGTGCTGAGCATCAACTCATTAGAAGAATGCGAATTGTCAAGCAGTTTATTAAAGTTGCAAGTATGTGTTTTTTGTTAATTTTCTTCCTTTGTTCTTAGTGTTGCTCTTGTCCTGTACTAGATGCTATCATTAAGTAACTGAATTAATTGAGCATAAAATAATATGTCTAGTCACTAGACTTAGATAAAATGAAAAGCTTGCTGAAAAGACAAAATCTCAATTTAAAACATTCCGCGTTCATTGATTAAATATTGTAACTAGTTTCAACCCTTACGTCGCCACTTCATTTAGGCGAAATTTGTTTGAAATCTTAGACTTTTTTAAAAATGTTTAATTTTTATAGAACTCTATACTTATTTATGCCACAAGTTTGGTAAAAAGCTGAAAATAGAAATCCAAAAATTTATGTGCATGAACACTTTTTAAATAATTGAAAAAATACCCAATATTTGAGCAAGAAAAAATTTTACATAGGAAACATACACACAATTAGATTATGAATCTCGACATTTAATTTTAAAATCGAAAGAATGCGAATCTCTATGTTTAATTTTTAAAGTTGTGTAAATACGAATTCCAATGTGTAAATTTCAAGCCAATTGAACACGAATCATAATCGTGGTTTTTAAGTTTTGTGAATACAAAATACGGTGTTTGATATAAAATTTTGACAATACGAAACACGATGTGTACGCTTAAATAGGATTTGCAATGTGTAATTTTAAATCTTGTTTGTATTGGTAGGAAAAAGCGTAAATATTAATTTTCTTTTTTCCTCGGGAATTCAAAAAAGCAAACTTTCTTAGACGAAGCTGATGTTTTCTTTTTTAGTAATAGTAACAAAAATTTTCCACGATTGTGACACATTTTCCGCTAACAGCGTTTGTATACATTTTACGAGTCTGTTAGTCAGTATACAACTGTTCTTGACCGTTTGACTTAGGCTTCTCAAAGAGTTTGCCTACTTTAGCTTAATATGGGGATATTATTGACTTAAGGTACAACCTGAGTTACCCCAGTGATTCTTCTTTAGATTTTAATATGAGTGAGTAATGTTCATTGCATTTGGTGTAATTGAGTTTATTTTAGTTATTTGGCGCTCTACTCAACACCCTGTTACTTTATATTATAAAGAAAATGGTTGTCAACCTTTTCATACCTAAGGGTCAATAGAGATCTAATTGGTGTATTCAAATTCAATAGAAAATTGCTATGTTTATTCTTGATACTAATTGCAGACCACATATAGACTTCCTATAAACAACAACTCAAAAAATCCTTGTTCTGACAATTAGTCAAAAAATTAATAGGCTCTATTAATCTTAGCTAACTAAAGCTAATTGTTCTAGTTTCTATTCTCTTATAGTTGGTATTTTCAATGTTATGTGAAATGTTTTTTTTAAAAAAATGATAATTCTTGTGATATTAAAATTACCTTTTCCTGCATCATATACAACAAAATGATTTTTTTTTATGTAAATTCCATTGTT
Source organism: Parasteatoda tepidariorum (assembly GCF_043381705.1). NCBI lineage: Eukaryota > Metazoa > Arthropoda > Arachnida > Araneae > Theridiidae > Parasteatoda > Parasteatoda tepidariorum. The sequence goes on along the minus strand of NC_092213.1, from coordinate 47,359,484 downwards.
TGTGTAAAATTCCTTAATTTTGAAAAAAAATTTCATAATCTAAGTTTTTCTACATTTTTAATATAAATGAAAGAAATTATGTTTAAGAATACCAAATAAATAATATAAACTATGCATCACTAAACTTGACACAAGCTTTAAAATTATGGTTTTTAAGAGTATAATTATAAAGATGATGAATTGATGTTAAAAGAATAGGAATAGCGTATATTAGCATTTTGTTTGTAATACTAACAATATTTAAGATTCAGAGATCGTAACATGTAAAATAATGTGGATTTTTCTATTTATTTATTTTTAAATGCGTGAATGTATGAGATGAAAATACAAAAGCTTGTGATAAGTATTTTGATGACTGAGATCATGGAGTAACTAGACTAGTTGAAGGCTTTTTTTAAATGTAAAATTGATTTATTGTTGATCTTTTTTTTTTTTAAGTGATTGATAAAATTCTATGATGCTAAAATTTTAAATTTATTTTACTTAGTCTTGTTTTAACAATATTTATAATACTTTGCTGAATACTTAAGAAACTAATAAATTTCCTTTAAACATTCAAATTTATATTACTTATCAATGTATAAAATCTATATAAAATACATATGTATTTAAATTTCATTATAGCAGTATCTTTCTATGTTTAATACTGTGGTTGTAATTGGCTGTTTAGGTTTTTTACCCTTAAAAAATAATGTAAAATCTATTAATAAATTTTTTTAAAAAATAACCGATTCTTTCTTCTTTCTGTTTTTTTTTTTTTTTTTTTTTTTTTTTTTTTGGTAAAAAAAATCTTACTGAATTATTGATATTCCTTTTTAGGACAATGTAAAAACTGTAAAAATTTCAATTCAATGTTTGCTATTCTGAGTGGCTTAGGACATGGAGCTGTTTCAAGATTGAGAACAACATGGGAGAAACTCCCCACCAAATATCAAAAAATGTTCTCTGTAAGTTAAATCTTTTGTATTTGAAATATGTAGTCAGTTTTATTTACTTATTTTTAAGTATTGAAATAGTAATACATATTAATTAATTTCTAAATTATAAACACATGAATGATCTGTAACAAAATACCTTTACCTATGGCTTGAATATACATTCAGAAAATTTATTAATTTTTTTTCTTGTTTTCTATGAATATTAAATTATAAAGCAAAATTTGTCCCTTATTTAATAGTTTGGAAAGATATTTTATTTTGTGTGAAATGTTTTATAGTAACTTAACAATATCTACCAACTTAACAATCTGGATGTCTAAAAACAATATATTTATTTCAACTTAACAAACATAACTAACAATTGTTTCATAGTTATTTAGTTATGTTTTCTTTAAGATTTATAAATAGGTATTAATAATTTTGTTTTGCTCAAATAATATCTGTTATTTTTTCTACTAATTTATTATTTCTTTAAAATATCTCTTGTAAGACATGTGATTTAAAGATTATAATACAATTTTTAAAATCCTCTTTTAAGGATTTGCAAGATTTAATGGATCCATCTAGGAACATGTGTAAATACCGCAGTCTTCTGAATAGTGAACACACTCAACCCCCTATCGTAAGTATTTTTACTTAAATTATGTATTATTATTTATTGCATCATCACCAAATAATCGCAAGCCTGTGTGAGTCATTAGATGTTTACCTCATTTGAATTTTTTTTTTGTATGGGAAATGAAAGTTTAAATTAGTGGTTATTTCTAGAAACTGATAAAATTTTTTTTTTTTTTTTTTTTTTTGTAAAAGAAACTGTACTTATTATTTGAGTTTTTATCTTTCGACAGCAAGATGATAATAGCTGTATTTTGAATTTTTCAAGCATTATAATAATTTTTTACCTTCATTTATTGAGCTAAAATAATTTTTCAAAAATTTAGTTGAAGTTGGACAATAATGATAAATAAGATATTAAGTTCTTGAAGGAAAAATAAAAACGGAATCTGTTTCTAATTATGGAATCAGTTTGTAAATCTATAATTTGTGATATGGCATTTGGCAACCACAATTTTTTTCTGAGAAAATGTGTTTAAAACGTTTGTTAAGTAATTATGGAGTCTATAGTTTTCACTTTTAATAGTGAAACTTGTATTTAAAGGGAGTTACATGCAGTATAAGTACATTTATTCAAAATGTTTTTACCAGTTTAAATCTTAATAAAAACTTAATCGTAATTCAGGTTTTTAAAAGTTAAATTATGTTGTTGTATGTTTGGTGTTAAAGAATGAACTAGTACTTTTTAGAATAAATTAGTTAGTTAGGGCTAGAAGTAGAAAGTATTAAAACAATGAAAGTGTATAAATATATTTACTTTAAGTCTAATTTACATCCAACTAACACCTAAGTAAACATTATAATTTAAATGGACTCACAGACAGCTGGCTAATTTTTTCATTATATTATAAAAAGGTTTTTTCTTTGTAACTATCTGTAAGTCTTCTGCTTTACCATATTTTGTTTTTTTTTTCTTCATAGATTCCATTTTATCCTGTCGTTAAAAAAGATCTGACATTTATTCATTTGGGAAATGACACTTTTGTAGATAATTTAGTAAGTATTAAAAAATATTGAATTTTCAACTGATTTTTTAATGTATAATGTCTGTTAAATGCTGTTTATTTTCTCTTCTCCCAATACTTTCTGATAAAGAACAATTTATTCTAATAATATTTTCTATTTTGTCTGAATTCTTAATAATTGTTTATTTTTTAAAAAAAAACCTTTCTGTAAGATTTTCAAGTGATTTCATTTCCTGAATTTTTAATTATTATAGGTAAATTTCGAAAAATTGCGTATGATTGCCAAAGAAATCCGTCAACTGATGAATATGTGCTCTGCTCCATATGTAAGTTGTTCTATTTTTAAATAATTATATATTTTTAATTGCTATTTTTATGTAATTATATATTGAAAGTCTTATATTTATTTTAACCGGCTATATAAATATATTTTTCTGCTAAATATGGTACATTACTCAGGTTTCTACAGTGGGAAAAATAGTTCTAATAATTATGGTAACACATATCCGTTCAAATGATAAAAATTTGCAAATTGTGCTACAGTAGGTAACCGATTATCTGGAACAATTGGGACCATCGCTATTCCGGATAACTGATTTTTCTGGTTTTCTGAAACGCTACAAAAAGCCGTTTTTTTTCTTGTTAAACCCAACTAAAAAAAGTATTTGGAAATGATCTTAAAAAGAAGAAAAAACGATGAAGTAATACACTAATGATTATTTCCAAAATGATGCAAAAAAGAAAGAAAAATCCTAAAATTTTATGAGGAAAAAAAAAATTTTTTTTTTTTTAAAAAAATGGCGGGAAAATTTTTCGAATTTCATTCCGGTTTTCTGATTTCCGGATAACGGGTTCTGTACTGTACATTGCAGTTAATTGATTATCAAAAAAATCTCGCACTTGACAAATAATGTCGGACAAATGTGTGTTAATTTGTTGTATATGTAATTTACCTAGTTATTTATAGTGCTTATGGAAATTGATAATTTATTATTTTTTCATTATTATATTTCTCTTTCATTATTTTTATTAATTTCAAGCTTTTTAATTTCAGGATTTATTTAGCATGTTGGAAATTGGTGGTGCTCATCCAACTGCAGCAATGGCTTCTCTGAACAGTTTTGCAACAACTACAAATGCTGCAACTGTTAAAAGAAGAAAGAAAAGTACTGCCCAACCTAATCCCAAGAAAATGTTTGAAGAGGTTATTAAAAAGTTTTAATATCCTAATTTAATTAGTTAAGAACCTAAGTAAAATTGATTTAAAAAAAATATTGTGCTGTCTTTTTAGATGTTTAAATTTTTTTATATTTAGTAAACCCAAATTTTCAGTTGTGATAGAAATTTCACTTTTTTTTGTCCTTAGATTTAAGGGGAAAAGGTTTAATGGCAAAAAGCAGGATGTTCTGTTAATACACGGGGTGCTTAAAAATTTTTAGCAAAAATATTCATATAAAAAGAATAAAAGACAGATTAGAGGGATTTGCAAATATATTTAATATATAAACACATAAAACAAACATTCTTTTGCATCATTTTATTTTAACGGTGTCATTAAGATTTATCATGCATTTCCTCACATAATACAGACCTTCTCAACCTACTATAGAAGATGCAATAAGTTTTGTCGGACCAGTGTAGTATGTGTCTGGGATTCATTACGTAAATTTTAGAAACTGTGTCACTCCATGCCGTATTGATGTAATGCATGTCTCCAGACTTCGAACTTTGAGCATTTCCTGTTGTAGTAATAGTTTCAAGTATAGCATTATAAGACAGTACTATAGACTTAGTTTTATGCCGTACTTTATAAAAGCTTTAAAGCCAAGACCATTACAATTATCCATTTTTTTATATATATATATTTACCATCAGATTTACTATTTGTTGTACGAGTAAAAGGATATGTTAGAGTTACTATAGTTCTACTAGCATGAAACTTTTTAAGTATTAAACATTTTTAAAATTAAACCTACTTTTGCTTCTTAAAATTAAAAAAAACAAGTTACTTTTTAAGACTAATTTTCTAAGTATCTTCTGTTTAGGCACAAATGGTACGCAGAGTAAAAACTTATCTCTCGAATCTTAAAGTAATATCAGATGAAGAGAAACTTCGAACAATGTCGTTGGAATGTGAACCTACTACAACAGCCATGCCGATGGTTATTCCTACTGTTCCTCAAGTTCAACCACCAAGAAAAAGACATCCATCCCCTACTCTATCTGCAACCAGCTCTACTAGCAGTACTTCTGAAGGGAAAATTTCTCTCAATGCTGGCCCTAAGTTTGGTAAGCATGATTTATGTTTAACTTACATTATAATTTCTACTTGAAACAACTATAAAGTGTTACATATAACTGTACAGTAGTGTATAGCCAAAAGTGCCAAATCATTTATCAAATGTAGTAAGAGATTCAAATTTGACATTTCTANGCAGCAGATATCTAATTGTTAAGATATAAAACTTTAAAAAGGTTGGTATTAAAACTTACTCAAAATGTTCAATGACAAAATTGAGGTTTGCCTGCTGCAACCACCAGAGAATAGATATTTACATTTTAAATTTACAAATGCGTGTGTAAATATTTTCGTCCAAAATGAGTGGTTTCAAAAAGTTAAATCGGAAAATTTCTGATACACACATGCTAAGTTATATTCACAAAATACAAAAAAATGAAATAAAAAAGAGCAACATACACGATTATTTTTGTATTTGAAAAAATATTTTCTTGGCTGCAAAACCTGAAAAATAAATTTCTTTGCTCTGTTGGTATGTTAAATTTCACAGAAAGGAAGTAATTAGGTTTTTATTAACGAGAACAGTATTTTAAACCCATATAGATTTTTTACGAAAATTGTCGCAAAAAATGACAACTAATATAATTTAGTTCACGGGCAACAAAAAAAGGCTGCACGGGCCGAATGCGGCCCCCGGGCCGCCAGTTGGAAACCCCTGTTATAAAACCTTAAATGCCAAGACCGTTACAATTATCAATTTTATTAATATTTACCATCAGATTTACTATTTGTTATACCAATAAAAAGATATGTTAAGAGTTACTATAGTTCTACTATAGTAGCATGAAACTTTTAAGTAGTAAACATTTTTAAAATTAAACCTACTTTTGCTTCTTAAAATTAAAATAAACAAGTTACTTTTTAAGACTAATTTTCTAAGTATCTTCTGTTTAGGCACAAATGGTACGTAGAGTGAAAACTTATCTCTCGAATCTTAAAGTAATATCAGATGAAGAGAAACTTCGAACAATGTCATTGGAATGTGAACCTACTACAACAGCCATGCCTATGGTTATTCCTACTGTTCCTCAAGTTCAACCACCAAGAAAAAGACATCCATCCCCAACTCTATCTGCAACCAGCTCTACTAGCAGTACTTCTGAAGGGAAAATTTCTCTCAATGCTGGCCCTAAGTTTGGTAAGCATGATTTATGTTTAACTTACATTATAATTTCTACTTGAAACAACTATAAAGTGTTACATATAACTGTACAGTAGTGTATAGCCAAAAGTGCCAAATCATTTATCAAATGTAGTAAGAGATTCAAATTTGACATTTCTAAAAAGTTTTAATCCATTTATCGTTTAATTTAAAAACATTTGAAATTAACTACTCAGTACATGAATTTATTTAAGTTTTCTTAGTTTGCTTAATTATCTACTCATCTTTATCTATTCAGATGATCAAAAATGTTTAATCTTAAATGCTTTTTGCTTCGTATACATTTATAAAAAAGAATAACTTTTATTTTAATCTAAAAAATAAGATGAAATAAATATAATTTAGTAACCCTGTATTTTATATATTTATATTTTTTATATGTAGTTATGTTAAAATTATATTTGTGATACTGAGGAAAAAAATTTATTAGGCTAAAATGGTTTTAACCAAATAAATTTTAAAAGTTTTGATAAAACCTACTTTTTAAAGCTATTTCAGTTTAAAAAGTTTTTAAGTTAATATTATTTTTGTTTAATGTTTAAAATGTTTTTGTTTTTATTTTATTTATTTATTCTGGATTATTTTTATATTTTTAAATTAATATTGCTAGCACATGGAATAATGTCGATCGAAACTTTTTTGAACTTTTGCTTGCTCAAAATTAATTAAAATAATCCTTNGTACTCAAATGTCTTAGTGTAGTTCTAAGTTTTTAAATTTATTTTTTATTTTTTTTTTTTTAATAAATTTTTTAGCTCTGTAAATGTTTTTTAAAGCATTATCAATTACTTTTAAATCCCTGTACTAATTTATATGGTTGTCATCATTAATTGTTGGGTTATTTGTTTTTCAGTTTGTATTATAGTTCAGTTTGTGTTAAAATTAACTTAATAAAAAAAATATTCACAGCATTGCTTATAACTTGTTTAAGTCATAGAAAGTTATTAAAAACTCTTGATTTTTACATATACCCTGTATTTATTAGTAAATTCATGAGCAATGTTGTTATTCTATGCAGGTACATTAGGCATATATCTATATAGAATTCCATAAAAACTTCTTTAAATTTGAACTATTTGAATTTTGCTAATGTTATATGTATTATTGTACTTCCGATTACGGATGGTTAGTACACAGTTTGTATTAATTTTACGGATGCAAATTGGCACTTCTGTATTGCTAAATATATTTATATCAGAATAAGAAGTCCTCATTGCATGAAGGGATCTGAGACCTAATGGCGATTTTAAATCAATTCATCAAATGACTAGTTTTGTGTTCTATCAATAAATGTGAAGTCCACAATCCTAAGTTTCAAACTGAGTTTTGTAACTGAACAAAATAATTAAGTTTTACACAGCCTGATTTATTTTATATACTTGCTGAACCCTTTAATAGAAAAGTCATTAAAATTAATTGATTTGAGAAAATTGTATAGTTTATTTAGTGTTAACTAGAAAACCTATTAAACAATGGTTTCTGCTGCAAATCGGACCATTTCAAGAAATATTTCTAATCAGTAATATAATTTATTGTTTAACTTACTCATGAAAAAATTTTGTAAAAAACTATTTGTTAAATAATTCCATCAAACAAATCAAAAGTTTATACAAAAAAATTATCCTTTTTTTTTCTCCCCCTTTTAATCTGCTCATTAACGGACACTAAGGCAAAATGGAAGATATTGGTTGTTTTAGTTTGTTTTATTGAAAATTAGAAAAAATAGGATTGGTTCTTTTAAATTAATTGAGTTTCAATACCAGGTGCTGACTCTCCTCAAGCTGTCCGAAAGTTGCTTGCCCTCTCGGATCAGAGCAAAGTCCGTCCGCACCAACCCCCTCGTCACCATCATTCCCTGTCTCCGTCTCCATCTCCGAATGCTATTAGGAGAAAACATGATGGGAGACAAGGTCACGGCCGCTCCCACAGTGATACTGCAAATCCGTCAGTGCTACCTGTTGATCTAAGTGCTGAAAGTTCTAGTGTCACAGCTCTCAGTAATCTTCCATTAAGAAAGTCACAAACTTCTGGTAAGTTTAAATGAAATTCACGTACTTACTCTTGGTGAGCTTTCAGAGCACAATGTAGTAATTTTATCAAAATTTACAATAGTAAACGATACAAGCGTTAGGTATCTCATGTTTAGTACAGTAAACTCCCGATTATCCGCAGGTGGATCTTCCGGACTTCACTTTTTTTTTCGCATTGATTAACAATATGGCATTTAGAGTTGAAAATAAATAAATTCATAGAGATTGAACTATTTTAAGAATAACATACTAGTAAACATTTATGTTCGTAACCCAAGTGTTCACAATTAATCAAATAATAGTCTAGAAATAAACATGTTGAACCTTTCAGTGCAATACCTAAGTAAAAATAAGAATTGAAAATGGTGAGGCATTGGTAAAGAGCAAGACAATGAGCATGATTTACTGCTGTCAAACTACAAATGCAGGATGACATTCAAATTTCAATGAATAGATTTTGCACCCATCAAAGCAGATTCTTCTCCTGTATACTTTTTTTTATTCAAAGGAATGTTATTGATATCAAGTAAAGAAATTTAGTTTTTTTTCTGTTTCACCTTTACATGATGAATGGGAATGAATTATCCTCAATCATTAATTTAGTCAACATGTAACACATTCTTTGAACTCTTATCAGTTATAAAATTGATAACTAACAATTGAAGGTCCCTTTACCCCTTAAATGAAAAGAATGAAATAGGGTTTTTTATAATTTATTGGTCATATGCATGATTTCAGAATTTTAGTCAGTTGTTTATCTTTAGTTTTGTTACTGATAAGAGTTTCTAAAAATTGCATTTATGCAGTAACTCTTTATAAGAACTAATTCATGTATTCCGATTGTTGTTTTGTGCATTCTTTTTCAATACTGTCTGAACTCCTGAGTTAAAAGTCTGCTTGTGCCTGTTTTGTTTTAGCATCCTGCTTTCCAACAACAAGATGACAGGCTTTTTCTTATAGAAATTTTAAAAAAATTTTATCAATGAAAATGTAAAGAAACCTGCTAATAATAGGCATTGAAACAAATCATTTTAAATTTCTAAGCATCGAGCCTCGGCAAAATTTTTCGGAAATTTCTCTGCTATGCACTACTGTTCCATTGAATAATATGGGGAAATATATTTTTTTGCTGTGGAAAAGTCACCAGCTATAAGTGAGGGAAAGATGGATAGTGAGGCCCAAAATGTTTAATAAATAGAAATTATAAACCTAATAGCAATAAAAAAAATTATAGTCAGATAAAAATCAATCTTGCATGACACAGTTTATATCTTCATTGATTTATTTCCATGTTTCATTATATCATGTATTCATAAGAATAATTTTCAATTCGAATAAAGGGTAATGAACTATGCACCTTATTAAAAAAAAGGTTTATTTTCAGTGAATTATAACATTATAAATGCACATAGCAATTTTTTATAATAACTTATCACAATTATTTTGTTACGTTATTTATGTTACTGTTTTGTAATTTATGTCATTGTTAGCTTATTAACACCATATGATAATTTTAGGGCATCATTATTTATTAACTAATTTATAAGAAAAAAATTTCAATTTATCAATGCTGTTTGTCGCTTCAGGCTTTGTTATATCACTCTCAGTTGTAGTAGATGTATTTAAGATTATGTACTCTCTTAGTAGTTCTTAAAAAAGAAAAAACCTGTCAAATTATAAGAAAAATACCTCATATATTTTATATAAATCTTTTTTTTTTAATTTAAAAGTTTTTATTTTCCTTATAGTAATATATTGAGATTAAAACTAAATATTAAAGTGTTCTATTAAATTCACTAAATCAACTTCGTTATTTTAGGTTCTGTGACTTCAAGTGATAGCAGTAGTACGAGCAGTTATCATCATCATACCCTTTATGAGATTGATTCTGGACACGCCACAAGTTTAGATAGTCACAGTAGTAGCTCTCTAGGGTCATCCAATTCCCCACCTCAACAAAGAAATCAACGTACTGGTAAAAAATAACTCATATGATTGCTTAATAATTAATATTTTAATACTTTTTTCCATCAGTCATCGTTTCAAACTGCAATGTGTTCTTATGAATAAAATTAAACAATTTGTAAAGAGCACAGATCCCAATCAATCATCATTTCAAACTGCAATGTGTTCTTATGAATACAATTAAACAATTTGTAAAGAGCACAGATCCCAATCAGTCATCATTTCAAACTGCAATGTGTTCTTATGAATAAAATTAAACAACTTGTAAAGAGCACAGATAGTAGTACCACATAAACTAACCTACTATAGTTTTGAATCTGTTATAAAAAGAATCTTCTTCCGAATACTACACTGAAAAAGGTTTTAGTCATTCTAAGTTTGAATCTTCATTATTTTCCCCCTTAATACGCATGTAATTCTACCACTAATTTGAGGACTTTGGTGAATCAATTTATATTTTGACAATATTTTGTCTGAGTTCCGCTAATCTAAAGTTAAATTTTTCTTACTTATGCAAAATCTTGTCGATGAGGCATTTATTCCACCCTCTCTTTTTTTCTAAGTCCTCATTTACGCGATGTAAGGAATTTTTTTACGCAGATTTGTTAGAGAGAAAAACGCAACTTCAGATAAACTGCTGGGAAAAACTTTTTCATAGTAACTAGAAGTAATGAATACTGAAACAAACACAAGAGTATAAAATTAGTAATGTTAAAAGTAATTTCAAAATGGTAAGCATTTAAAAGATTATTCGCTGTAAAAAAAAAAAATTTTAAACTTATATTTCAACTGGGTGCGTAGCGTTTTTAAAAAGTGCTTAAAGGTGCTTGTTTTCGTTTTTTAAAAGCCCTTAAAGGTGCTTTTTTATTGGGTGTAGTGCTTAATTTTCCCTTTTCGAAAATGAGATTTTTTTAATCATGTCTGATGAAATACTTTCGGGCCCGCACGTGCATATACTGAGCTGGATTCAGTGGGTATTATTCTTGCACTCACTCTGCTGCCTTTTGCAAGAGATTTTCAATTTCAGGCTTCATTTTCCATCCTCTAAAATCGAACCGAAAAATCTTATCTTTTTATGGTGGCTAATGTAATCGAGAAAAGAGTTCTTAGTCTGAAACTAGTCATTTTATCATGATTATGTAAAGTCTTTAAAAATTATTCTGCATTTTGTTAATGTATATAGTGCTTAAAAATATTTTTAGTGCTTGAAAGGTTATTTTTGTTAAAAGATTTGGCTATGCACCCTGTTTAATTATTGATTTTGATTTGTAACAGAAGAATTATTTAATCAATGTGATATATTTACTATCCTTTTTATTTGGCTTCAATTAGATTGAATTAATTTTTAATATTAAGACATAGAATTCTTGAATCGCATATTTCAGTAATCACTTTTCAGCACACTCAATACCATCATAAAATCAGTGTTTTGATCTTATTATTGGGTAATTAAAAAAAGTTTCTTTCTCTCCTTAAATTTTGTAAATGTTACTTTTGTGCATAAAAATGACAGTCTTTTAAATGTCTTCGATGTACAAGAGAAAAAAGAAATTAAGTACTAAAAGAAGAAAACTACACATTGAGAAAAAAATTCAGATAATTTATTCTTCCAGCCATCACATCTCTGCTTTCATTTTCAGGGTCACATTCCCCTCCAATGTTGCGGATGCGGTCCTTTCCCCATATGAGTGTCATGCCAACTATACCTGGATCACAAGGTAGGAAATACATGTTTATAGTAGTCTCTGTAGGTTATATCCATTAAGAATACAGGGAAGGTATTTGTTCAGTAGGAACTCAAAGCTAAGTTATGCAGAAACTATTTAACTTTCACAAACATCAATCAGGCATAATTGTGTCACTGAGTGGGAAAAAATCCTGAGAATTTTATGTGTAAAAAATTATGTACCATATTACAAAAATTATGAACTATATTTAACATAACTTTTTGAACCATTATTTTTAATTAAATTACCTTCTACTGCAGAATATCTCACCTTTAGAGTAACTAATTCAATTTGCTTTGTGCAAGAATCACGTGAATATGAATTGCGATGTTGGATTTTTAACTAGCGTCAAAGTCGTGATATTTGGTTTTAAAAACATGTAAATATAAATCATAATATTGGATTTTTAAATCGTTTGAATAGGAATTGTGATGTACGATTTTTAAATCGCGTGAATACCAATCGCAACACACCGCTTTTAAATCAGGTAAATACAAAAACGATGTTTGATATTAAAATTGCGTGAATAAGAATCGCAAATTCCGGCTCAGTTCCACGTATTCAAAATGGCAAAAATACGCCAAACCAGGCTCAAAAAAGTGTCTAAACATCTTGTTAACGGGATTTAGAACAAGCTTCAAAATTTTGTCTGATTATAAGTTTTTGATTCGTGGAAGTGTGCGAACCAATGGTACAGAATTCTGCGATATTCACACAAAAATCGCATGCCTTGCTTCTAGTTTTTAGACACTGTGAAATGATACGGAATTCCGAAGTACCCGTGAAATACAATCACCCCTGATCAATATCATTTCTTTGTTGCAAACATTCCCAGATAATAGCAACTATTTGTAGTCACTCCCAAGTCAACATTAAAACATGGCTAAAGAGAATTCTGTCGAATTAAAGAGTGACAACTTTGCTGGCAGACATTTTTCCTTGTTCGCAGCATGTTTATGAAATCATGAACAAACATTAAAACAGTGGGGTAACCTAAGCCATATGAAAGAATTAATCCAAATTATCATGGTATTTATATCACATTATTCATGAAATATTGATGCCAGGGTGTTTCCACATCAAATTAACCCATTGTCAAAATTTTATTTTAACCTTTTTTTTTAACATTATGCGCCTTAAATTTCAAGTTGGTAAAAATTACTTGGCAAATTGGTTGAGCCATATTTTATAAAATGCATTACAAAAGTAGATGTTTAACTCTTTATTCTCAAGTTAGAATATTATGTAATTGTAAAAGAGTTGCCAATTTTCAAAACTCTGAACATGGGCGGATCGTGAATTTGTGGGGCCCTGGGCTGAAACTACGTTGGGGCCCTAATAGCCATTTTGTCAAAAAACTGTTTTCTATATTGATATAGATAAGTATATGAATGTTCTGTTTTGTTCCTTGTACTTCTTTATTGAGTCAGAATATATATTTTTTGGATATTTATTTTGAAAGTCAGTCATTTCATGTGAGAGTATGTCATTAATGGTAGATAAGTATACAGAAAAAAATAGGACAATAAAAGAATTTTATAAATTTTTTTTATTTATTTATTAAACAGCAACTGGTCCCGTAGTGGACTGATCGTTAAGACACGGTTCCCAGCAGATCACCGAAGTCAAGCATCACTGGCTGCTGTCAGTGTGCAGGTGGGTGACCCACTTGGATCAGTCTGCTTAGGGACCGAGGGTGTGCGGTGTTGGTCCTCGTTAAACTGTGCTACCGTAAAGTGCTCGACTTCGCGNGTGCACCCTTTTGATCCCCTTGCGGGTATTTATGAATTTATAGCGCCTTTGTCATTAAATAAATTAACAAAATGAAACTACGTGAATGAATTTTTAAAAAAAGAAAAGAAAGAACGAAAAGAATCTTTGCGTAATGAGTGGTCAGTTTTCACTTTCTACTTTAGTAGAAAGTGATTGGTTTCCCCAGAAGATTTTCCTTCTAACTGGTCAATTAGCACTTACACCACTTCCCTACTCACAAGATTAGGCGGGGTCAAAGCGTTTGGGCGGGTCTCAAAAAAATTAAATGAAATAATGTGTTTTTTATCAATATCTATAATACTTATACGAATGAATTTTTTTTCAAATGCTTTGTAAAAATAGTTGCTTGATGGGCGCGTTGTCAAATATTTCAAAAATCTTGTAGTTTTCCCGCAAAAAGTAATTTAAAATTTCTCATTAAAAAAAAATGAATTTTCTTTAGCACTTATTATTTATTATCGCAAGAAATAATAAAAGACCCCGAAGCATATTTTTATTTTCTTGTATAAAAAATTAATTGTTATGATATATCCCTAATAGTTTTAATAGAAAAGGTAGCGAAAATTCCCCCATAGACTTAACATTACGGAGAGTTTTCAAGATGGCGCAGGTTGAGGCCTCTTAAAGCTTGGCTCATACAATGCTAAAAGATTATTAATTAAAATAAAATTTAAACTTTATTTTTCTGAAAAAATTTTGAGTTTAAAAAATTACTTTGTAAATTAGTTACCCATATTTTATAAAATGCATTACAAAAATAGACATTTAACTCTTTATTCTCAAGTTACAATATTTAAAAATTATTTAACTGTAAAAGAGTAGTAAATTTTCAAAAATGTGTAACTCTGAAACAAGTTAAGGATTCCAAAACTTGGTATTTTTCATGGGAGAAGCAGGTTAAATTTGAAACATTGTTTTAAAAAAAAAATCATTACTTGATTTTGGTATGGAATAATTCTATATCATAATCAAGCAATAAAAATTCAACTACCCACACTTGAAATCTAATGAAATGACATTAACTGCTAAAAGTAAGTAACTTCTAAATGCAAATGAAATTTGATGAGTTATGTCAGTAAGGGAGTACATTTAATGCTGTCCACAGAACATTACCAATTTTCATGCAAAATGAGATTACTTGTTTGAAAAATGTTCACTTTGCATAAATTGATTTATGATAAAATTCACGTAAATTATAAACTAATAAAAAGATTCTCTTTACAGCCATTCAACATCCTACACATGTCCTCCCACCTCCACCCCCTCCCAGAAATGCTCCTCCTCCACCCTATCCCAGATCACATCGACCACCAGACTACACAATAGCAGCCCAAATGGCCGCTAGAAGTCGACAGATGGTCCTCGGAAGGGCACACAGTGTTGAAGGATCCACAAGTTATTACGGTGATTGCACAGATCCTGATGACGACGGTAAGCTGTATACTTTCTCTGTAGTTTTTTTTTTTAATTTACTATTAGACTTTTTCAACATTAACCAATAGGTAACTAAAATCCTTATGCATTTTTAATTCAGCTAGCATTATAATAAAACCTACTTTGAGATAAGGACAGACATTCATAAGATTAGCTGTGGAATGGCGGAGAAAAATAGTAATAAATTGAAAATGTTAGTATCCTTAGTTGTTTCTTTTTCTTATGACTTTATCATAGCTGGCAACTCAACAATCAATAGGAAAAAATCCAGTAAGTTTTATGAAATAATATAAATTTTATGATAATTGTTGCATAATGTACTCAATATGTTATGCATAGGAAATTTTAGGGATTTATATAGTCATCAAAAATACAAAAATTGCAATATTTTCCAGTTATGATGGTCATTATATGAGCTTGAAATGGGTGGCCAAGCTCCTTGATAGTCAAGCCATTTTTCAAAATTTGAAATTTTTCGCGAGCCACAATTAAATATGCATTTAAAAGGTATTAAAAAAAGAATTTTTACAGAAATTATATTTATTAAAAACATATAAATAAAAGTGCAAATTATATGTATTGAATTTAAAAATTAAACACATTCATTTTGCTTCTCTTGATAATTTGGTGAATAATTGGTGACGGCACTTCTCAGTAATTCTTTGATACGCTGGTTAGTTAATACTGATCGGTGTTTGGATTTCACGAATTTTAAAGTGGAGTAAAATGATTCACATAAGTAAGTATGTTGTTCCGAATATTGAAATAATTCGACAAGCAGCCTTTTTTATCGGTATGAATTGTGGAATTTGAGAATCTCCTAAAAGCCCAATAAGACCGGATTTTTTACCCAGCATTGCCCGAGCTCCATCAGTTGCAATGCTTACAAGTTTATTAAGAGGCTCATTATGGAATCTAATACATTTTTAATATCAGTCTCAATCCCTAAATGTTTTAACATAACATTACTAAAAAAATTAGCCTTATAAAGGGGTTAAAGAAAGCATTCTAATAACAGTATGTACTAATGATTATTTACACCAACATTCTTTACATGAAACGACGATGTAATGTGAAACTTAAAAGTGCCGATGCCTCAGAATTATTATATTTCTTTAAACAATTCTACTTAAAAAGTATCCAAATTTATAGCTTTAATTTCATGCACTTGTAAGAATATAAAAGACTTTTAATATGAAAATTAAAATAATAAATACACTATGTTTATATTTAATTTAGTATATTTAAAAATTCCTTTAGAAAATGAGATCTAATTTAAAGATACGAGTATAAAGTGAATGTTTCTTTCTTCTTGAAGTTATAATTTCTACACAGATAGATGTTTTCAAACATTTGATTTAAAGTCAGTATACTGTAAAATTATGATTTGCTAGACTCATCTTAGGTTTTATCCAGTTTTGATGTTGAAAACTCAACCCCTCTTCTCTAAAAGAATGCTTATTTTTTTTAGATGATGAAACCCAAGTATCGGCTGTGTGAAACAGATGAAGATTATCAAAGCAAACATTTTTACGGGTCATGTGAAAGCATCTCATTTTCGGTATTAAAGAAGCCATCCTGATAAATCTTTCTCGTTGCAGTGTTGTCAACAATATATCAAAACTCTATTAGGAAGATTATCAAATTTGAACCCATGTCAAAACATGTTACCAAAGAAGAAAGGACATATGTTTTATAAAGTTGGTTACACGTAAAACCAGATTTTAATTTTATTTCCAGGCGTGTCTACAGCCTGAAAGAACCCATTTTATACATAATTAAATGTTGCATGTTTATATATTAAGTCTTGTACATAGAACTCATAGTGACTCAAGGTTTCAAAACTTGTATAATTTCGTTCATTAAAAAATACATTGTCGACTATTTTATCAAATTGTAATTTAGTACAAAAAGATTATGTAAATTCAAGTTTTTAACTTTGTACCATCAGACCTCCTTTATACAGCATTATTCATTTCGCATGTAATTTAATGGATTATTTTTTAAACAGCTTCTGTTGAAGTTCATGCTATTATTCTAAATGAGCAGTCTTTCAAAATGTTTCATTTCATCACTCCATTTCAATCTCATTTTGTTGTAAACTTTTTCCAGTAAAGTTATTTCAGTTTTTTTCTTGGATGTCTTATTTCTGCGTCAAGTTTCTTTTTCTTTATATATTACATTGTTTTTTTTTCCTTCATGTGCTTGTTGTATTGCAAATTAATAAAAATGACAGTCTATTTGGCAATCTAATTATTAACATATCTCTAAAACTGAGTGGAGGAAATTACAAACAAATATGATTTTAATAACTTTCTTCGGTACATGGGAAGGTGGAATCTGAATATCATCTAGTTAGAGCAGTGGTCAACCTTTAAGCCATGGTCCGGGTATTAAAATGGTACCAAGCCAGCCAAGTAACATTTAATTATTTCTATTCTATTTAAAGTGGTTTATTTCTCTCATTTTTGCGACTTTCTATGAGCGAGAGGTTAAATACAATTAAATTATTAAATCAAAACTATTTAAAATATAAACGTCCGCCCTCACCAAGCTGAGGTAAAATAAACATAAACGGATCTGCAGCGATAAAAAGGTTGGGAAGCATTGAGTTAAGTATTAAAAACATAGTTTTCTGTTTTATCCCTAAAATTCTGACTTGTAAAAATTATATCTCCTTTTGAGCCCTTTATCACAACCTATTTTCTATTATTCTGGAGTTCTGAAAACTCTCTCCGTAGCAACAAGTTTTAACACCAGGGTTCATGACAAGAATAAGTCAAAACTATTTAATATCCTTTGAACTGGAAAGATTAGTAGTTTCAACAACTAGAATACTTAATAATTACTGTTTATCAAATAAATGTATCTGTTGAATCTCACAAATGAGAGAGGAAATTACCAAAATACAACCATGGTAGTACTTCAGGATTTGAACCAGCTACCTCTACAGCTTGGGAAGCCTATCCAATTGTATGCTCTACGTACAACTTCTGATCGGGGTAGCTTGGCTGGTAGGGCGTTGGGTCCATGTCCGAGAGGTAGTGAATTCGATCCCCGCCGGCTGAAGACTCCTGTGTACAAGCTGATGACTGGAGCGCATGAAATCTGCCTGGGTAACAAAGTCCTCCAAGTTCCCATAACAAATCAATAGATGTCTGTGAGTACTGAATCGGAGATGGATTGTGCTCTGGTTCAGGTCAAAATTATACAGTCCCTCAGTAGACTGATCTTTAAAACACGGTTCCCAGCAGATCATCGAAGTCAGGCATCACTGACTGCGGTCAGCGTGCGGGTGGGTGGCCACTTGGATCAGTCTACGTAGAGACAGAGGGTGTGCGGTATTGGCCCTCGTTAATCTGTTCTACCGTAAAGTACTTTACTTCGCGTGCAGGTCGTCGGGCTACCGAAGCAGGGGTGCCATCCCCTCTGCAGAGGATCAAAATTGTGATGGCATGTCTTCGGATCATCCTCAGGGATGTTTCCCAGACCGTCACCAATAGCCCATTGTGCAGCTCTAGTGCGACATAAATGAACAAATCAATCAATCAACCCTCATATTCATAGTACAAATAATTATTGGAAAAAACAGTATAAGTTTAACTATTAAGGTTCTTTTTTCTTTGCCCTTATCCTGAAATTCAATGATAAAAAAAAGTAAGAAATTTGATAGTATAAATAAAAACTTACTATTTTGCCCCTGTACTATTTATTCTATAATATTAATTTTGATGACAAGTTGTTTTTCTTTGTTGTAGGTTGCATATGTTCTATTTAATTTTCTAAAAAAAACCAGTTGAAACAGATTTTACTTAATCTTTTCATTAAAATATTAAGCAGAATAATACTGAACAAAGTGTTGGTAAATCATACCTGCTCGAATAGGATATAAGTAACCAACAATTGTCTTGTGACTGAATTGGAACTATCCAAAACAAAAACATCAGACATGAAAAGATAAAAATTCTCTCGTGAAAAATAGTTATGACAAATATTCCTTTCACACAAGATCTTAAAGTTGAGAAGATTAAGGCCGATTACTTAGTACACCATATTTTGATATGCATCATGTTGCACTGCTAATGCATTATAACAGCAAAAAATATAAGTTTCCCTTCAGAATGATGATAAATTAATGTTTGTTAATAGGTGTCATTTAAAGAATATATGAGAAAGTAATTATCGGAGAAAAACATAGTATAACTCTCACCGTCTTTTTATCAATATATATAGTTTAAATTATAATAAAAATCAAACACAAAAACTTGCTCTTAAATTAACTTTCATTTTTTTTTTCATTCAAGTACGAATGAAAAATTCGGCCTTTTATTAATAAATCCAGAAACTTTTAAAGAAATAAAGATTATACTCCCATTAGTAAAAATTACTGTAGAACATTACATTGATATCTTCATAGGATAAGATCTTTAAAATTTTAAGACTTAGCAAAATAGCATAATACAAGACGTTTTCTCAGTATAGCTCATTTTTTCATGCTTAATATTTTTTTTTAAAAATGCTCAGATAATAGTTTACCAATTTTATCAACTTTCGACTAAATATATTCGCAGGAAATCAAATATGTAGTTTTAAATATTTTATTATATTACTTTAGTGCAAATGATTAGGATTTTCAATAAATCGATTTTACTGTAAATCTCCTGCTATAGTAAAATCGTTCCGATCAATCTTAAAAGTTCATTTAAATAACAAAAGTAGTGAATATGTTATAAGGGGCCGTTCAAAAAGTATGTACGTCCCGAAGGGGGGAGGTATTATACAAAAAACGTACATTATAAGCATTCACTAAATTTAAGTTTGACTTTTTCCTACACATGTAACATAATAATATGTATGTAACCTTATACATACATAATAAATATTTAATTTTGTTTAAAACATAATTATTTTAATTTTTATGAAAAAGGGGGGTAGACTAATGAAATGTATGTACTCTGAGGGGAGAGGGAGGGGATGAAAAATGGAGAAATTTAAATTTCTCCATTTTTGTGTGCATACTTTTTGAAGGACCCCGAAAACTTAATCAGTTTTTATATTAATATCAGTAGTTTTCCTTTTTTTTTAAAAAAAAATACCTTAATTTTAAAGAGTAAAGGGAAAATAAACTTTAAAAAGTAGAAGCAAAGAGTAATGTCTCAGGTACAAGCCATCAAAGAGGCCTGGAAGCTAAATTTTAATCAAGCTATGTTACCCTCTTTTTATATTCAATAGTGCTGCCATCTATTTTTGTAATTATTAAAAACAAAGATAATTTACCTAGAAATAAATAGATATGACTTAAATCAATATAATCATTTAAAGTATTTGCTATTAATATTGAGAATGAAATATTACAAATAATCCCAACTTTAAAAATATGAACATATTTTACTCTCAATGAATAATATTTTAATTAACCAGAGCACAATGATGTCTTAAAGATCAAAAAAAATTATGTAGCAATACTATATATATTCACAAAACAGCAAATTTCATCTTTCAAAACTAATTATTCGAAGCAATTATGTATTATGAAAAAACACCATTATTAGAGCTGGTTAAAGCAGATTTGGTACAAATTTTAACACAGGACAAACTAAAGAGGTTTTAAAAGCAACTATTTACTCTAAATAAAATATTACAAACAGGAAAGAAAAAAAATTTAAAATAAAAAAAGGGGATTAAAAATATTTTATAAAATTTATTTTTTACTTAATAGGATTTGACAACTATTAAAAGACAACTTAACTTTTATTTTTTGCAGAAAATAATTCTTTATACAAGAACATAACGAAAAATTGTCTATAAGTATAATTTTAAAGCTTTTTACTTAAATCTTCATATAGTTATGAAACATATGCTAGTGAGAAATAAAAAAGTCAGTTGTAATATAAATTAGCACCTATAATGTAATCAGATAATGATTGGTGTCGAAAAAGGATGGAAAATTTATTCACAAATCATACCAGAAAGATTAATCTTTTATACAAATTCATTCCTGAGTAAAGGTGTTTTTACGCCCAAAAAAATAAAAGTAGGAAAATTCCATGTTTTTTTACATCATTTGTTCAGTAAAGGTGTATTTTTAATAAGTTAAATCCTATTTATTGTGTTTTTATGGGAAGAAATAGCCAAGATATAAAGTGTGGAGTTGTTATTCATAACAACTGTACGTAACACATACAAATTTTATGACATACGTCATTTTTTCCTGGAAATCATTTAGCAACATCATCCCATAAATTATATTATTGAAGCTTACAAAAATTAAAATCTTACAAAAAAAACCGGGCTTCATTGCAAAGATGCAGTCTCATCAAAACTAAAAATAAAGCACGCTTGAATAATTTTATGATGAAGCTGAAAAGCATATGGTTTCCAGGAAAATGTGATTGAAGTTTGAAAATACATTAGTGATGCAATTCTGTCATAGTTATTTTAACACCTCTAAAATCTTCCTTAAATTACTTTAAATTTCTTTTTTTATCCCCCCCAAAAAAACTTAACTTTTAGTTTGTTGTTACCTAAATATTTTACCATATAATATCTCTAATTAGAAAACTAACATCTTAACGAATAACTAATAGTAACAAATAACTTTAGAATACTAAAATTAAATATTACTTCAGAAAAGTGTCAAGTACAGCTATCATAATTTTAAAAAGCATTTTATTAATATTTCCCAAAATGTATAATTATTTAAGATCGGTTTTTCATATTAGAGATATTTTAAATTAAGATTAATTTAAAAAACAAGGAAAAAATAATACATACCTGTAATTTTAAGATTCCATCTGATTAAAATAACTTGCCGATCGGAAGTTAAAACTAGGAAGAAATTTTTGCTTCGCGTTTTGACACTCCACCAATAAAAAACTATTACCCACGGTTCATCACAACAGGGTTACCACTCAATTTAAGAAACAAAATTTCTTGATTTTCTCTAGGTTTTCTGTGAAAATCTTAATAAAATTTCAAAAATATTATTGCAGTATGTGGCTATATTTCTTCAGAATTAGATTTATTTAATGAATAAGTAATAAAATTTGCTTTTTGACAAAAATTATGCCACATCTTAAATCTGTAGGAAAACACTAGGAGAAAATTTAACAAGTAGATTTTATAATAGTCAAGTAAATTAATCGTGGATAAAAGCATTATTTTGTACAGGAACAGAGATAAAATTTGAAAAACTCAATGAAACAATTTATTCGAGTCTAGTCAACTATTACATATTACAAGTATTTTTTAATTTTTAAAAACTTAGAATTATTTAACTAGAAATATAGTTATATTTGAAAAAATTTTAAACTATATATCTATTTTTTTAACAAAGAATATTTTTGAAATGAATATATTATTATATATATATTCATTTTGTTCATTTAAAATTCATTTTTAGAATTCTAAAAAATAAATTTCTTATGTTAAAGCTAATTTTCTTCAATAAAAATAAATGTTAGATTTTGAAACTAATTGGTTACCATAATGTTATTTTTCAGGTTTGTTGAAAGATTTTTAGGCAAAAAATTGCATTAACCTTGACTTTTTTTTTCTTCTCAAAATCAAATTCCCATGAACTTGGGGAACCCTGTCACAAATATAGAGAATTGAGTCTTTTTTTTTTTTTTTAAATTCACATCTTCAAAAAAATTTCAATGTAACAATCAGCAGGGAAAAAAAAAACACCGAATCATTCTCTAGCTTTTCAAAATTAGACTAATAACAATTGTAATAGAAAAATTCAAATAATTTTTTCCTTTCAAAATTAATTTTTATTCCTGGGGATTACAAAATTATTAATTATAAATGGAATTACCCCTTCAACAAGATTTTTGTATTGCTGTTTTTTATTATTAAACAGCTTATAAATGAATACATTGATTGTGATAGAAATTTAGTCATAGATGTTAGTTTTATAGAGGTTTGATTTAATAAGACGAAAAAAAATCTCCATCGTGAAAAAGAAATTAATTGACAATTAATCTTTTTTGTCAAATAAACTTTTACAATTGTAATAGGATGTAATATAGTTAAAAATAGCAGCTAAAGAAAATTTCAAAGATACAACCACATTGGTTCTTCCATTAACTATTAATTTCTTTATTTGTTCTTTAAATTTGTTGATATTCATATGTCTGATGCCCTTATAGACATTACCTATTTCATAGCTTTTAAAATTTCTTCAATTTAAATTTTTTAATCATTCTTAATCCTATCATAATTAAATCAATCATTAAATTTTGATAACATTTTATAAAAAGCGAATCCATAAATACTTTAATTCTTTTCTTAACAATCAATGACTAACTTTTTAATTCAATACAAGTGTATAAATCATTGATTCAGTGTTGTGACTTTTCAAATACTAAACTCTATTTTAAATTTCGTTTTTCTGTAAGCTAACATTATAAAAATATAATTAAAAGAATTAATTGAAAACATTATAAAAATAAAGTAGCTAGAAAATAAAGTTAAAAACAAATTTTGATATCTGATAATGGTGATGCTGAATTAATGAGTTATAAACTCATATAGAATCAAAAAGTCAGCTGTTACATTGTATGTTAAAAAAAAGAATAAAAACATTTATATTAGCTTTTTATAAAATGTGATAAAAATTAAATTATAATAGGATTAAGAATAATTAAAAAAAATTTAATTTATGAAATTAAAAAAATTTTAAAAGCTTGGAAATTTTTAATGACTTCACTAAATGATAGCCAATTATTGAAAATCTTTCTAGAGAAAACAAGTGTATATTAGTTTTTTCCTCAAAATCTAATATTTCATTTTATTTTTAAAAATTTTTCTGGATATAAGGTACATTTAAAGTTAATTTCTCGTTTTAAATACATAAGTTTCACATACACTCATAAGGCTAATTCAGTTAACATCAACATTATTAGTTATTACATGTGAGCTTCTTTTCAAAAAAAATTCTAAAAATAGAGTACAAAAATACATTTATTGTAAACGAATTTAAATCTTTTACAACTCTATATCTTTCACTTTATGCTGCAGAAATACAAATATTAGATATAAAGTTGAAATATTTAGTAACATTTATATACATTTAAATGGATCTACAAGGGCCTCTTAATAGCATTTACAGTACAAGTGTGCTTAAGAAATAAATGCACTTCATCAACCAGTAAAATACTAAATTCTCATATATACACATGAAAATCCTTTTTTTAGCAGAAATATCAAACTATTAATAGAAAAAAGAAGCAAGTATAGATCCAAAAAACATTCTTTAAAAGAAAAATTCATCTTGCATTACATATAACCAAATGCACTTTTTAGTAATTAAAAATGTATACATTTGCAATAGTAAATTCCAATAGCATTAATAATTATAATATCAAACATTTTGGTTTGGATAGTCAAGTCCAGCTTAAATAAAAGATCCTATATACAACATATTATAATTTATAAAGCAATGAATAATGTTTATAATTTTCCAAAGGAGTGATCTGAAATTTGTACTTTTTTGGCATTTAATTTTAATTGATAAGCATGGATACTTTTAATTTGGCACCCCTGTTTTTTTTTAATGTAGAAACAATAATTGCTAAAGTATAAAACATAGAAAAGACAAGAATTATGCATCATCAAATCTCGTAAAAGTGAAAACTTACTAATTATGAGTGCAATGCTCAACTAAATTTAGAAATATGTATGTTGACATTTAAAACTCTTAGTATTTTAAACATGAATACATTCTAAAACAAGTACACTTTAGTCTAAATCTAATGAATTTATGTATATACTCGCAGTTAAGCCAATAACTTCTAATTACAGAAAGAAAAAAGAATTTGCTTCATTTTATTACAATTTTTTTTAAAGAAAATTTTTAATCTCCAACTACAAGAAAAAGAAATATCATAGCATTGAAAAAGGTCGCATCTGCTGAAGAAAAATCAAAAAAGGGAATTTATCTTCAACTATATCAGAAATTAATATCATTTGATTGCATTACATATAAAAAAAAGGGGGGGATTTTAAGGGAGAAAAAGAAAAATAAGAAATTTTCAATCAATTACTATATGCAAAAGCAATACGAAATAGAAGAGGATTGTATTTAGAATGTATAAAAATAGGGGGAATTTTAAGTGGGGAGAACTTCAATCGTAATCTACTATATAAAAAAATAATATGGGATAGAAGGAAAATTGATGCCTGAATGGTAGTACTTTGCGCTTACGTGCCACAGGTAGGTTCAAGGTTCTGTCCTCGGACCGAGCAAGAATCACTCATCCTTTCAATGGGTCTATAAAATGAGTACCAAGCATGCTTGGAGGCTAAAAAGTGGGGATTCCGCATTAGGCTGATCACTCAACCAGAACATCTGTGTCTGCAACTCAGAAACCAAGGTCAAGAAAACTGGGATGAGCATAGTAGGTCTTGGCCCTTCATGGGCTATTCCGCCACTGACGTTAGTTAAGAAGGAAAATTTAAAGTAAGAAAAAAGAATAGAATCAGCCAATGGAGAGAAGAAAATAATCAGACATTTCATATACATACATTTTATTAAACTTGGTTCTAATATATCCCATGAATTATCTTGAATGCTTATCGAAGCAATGATGAATTTACACGACACTTAATTTGTCAATTGTAAGAACAAATTGACCCTTTTGCTTTGCATTAAAGAATAGTAGGCTAATACACGAGTATATACAATGTTTCATTTCACCTGCTAAGCTTCAAAATTGACAAAAATTGAAATAAACTTATGGCAGTATCAGGGAATGTAATGTATTATCAATGTTTATAAAAAAAAATTACCTAATACAGTGATTAAATTGGGCTTAAATTAGTGTAGTTTTTTTTTAAAAAAAAACTATCTCACTTTCATGCAACTTTGAAACTTGAAGCAATAATGAATAAATATAACTATTTACAAATAAATAATGATACACAAATATTTCAATTTTCAGGAAAAAATACAAAGGTTTAGATTTAAGAAGTCAATGTTAGGAACATCAAATCTAGAAAAGGTATTTAAAATAGCATTCCCTGAGAAAAATAATCTTAAGAGCAAGGAATTTATTATTCATATAATTAACATTGAAATATTTAGCAAAAAATAATGTACTCAAGTAGACAAAAATAAATCTATTCTAAAAAAGAACAAAATAAATAAACTACATTTAATTTTTAAACTGCTTTGTTTTCAACTAATTCTTAATATTTAGCTATGGATTCTATGATAAGTACTTTAGCCATCGTAATATAAGAAAATAGGACAAAAAAAGCAGAAATTTATGCATTTTAGATAATAAACTGATAGAGATCTTAAAGTTACAAGCCTAATAATAATTCCATTGTGAATCCACTCTGTTTACTTTTTTTTACAATAGATTTCTACATGGTTTTGAAATTTTCAAATTTCATCCCATACTAGGACATGGAAATTTCTTTATAATGCCCTAGACTCACAATGAATCAATTGTAAATTCTCATATCATATGTTTCTTGAACACTATTAACATTGATTTCTAAATGGATCAAAAATCCTGATGTTTTTAATAGGATATTGTTACAACACGTGAATTTTGAATCGTGCATTTCAGCACCTCATCACTTTCAGAAATGCAAATCGTGAATTTATGTGTTCTTCTCAATCATATATTTTTTTTGTTGGTAAATACAGTGGATTTCAACGGATTTAAAAATCCTTTTTGTGTATATATATATTACAATATTATATTGAAAACCTCTGGATCTTGCCTCAAATTCAAAATTGAAAAAGTTAATTTCTTTTCAGAATTGAAAAAATTATATGATTTTCAGAAGTTTCCAGATGTTAGAGGCTGTAGTGTATTTCAGTTGATATAACATAAAGAGCAAATGGGCAGATGCATTGAAAGAGGGAAATATGTATTACTAAAAGAAATAATAAAGACCAGTACTTTGAAAGGTACAGAATTCATCACATACCCTACAGGAATAGTAAGGGCAACTTTTTAATAATTGCCCGCCTATAATACATAATTGATAAAAACATTTTTAAAAAAATTGAAAATTGATTTTATTTAAGAAACTGTGCTAAGGATAAAAACTATCATTTGAAAAAGGGTAAAACTTTGTAGCTCTGAAAGTATTAACATACAATAAGCTCTAAGAATGACTAATAGATTTAAAGTAGAATTTGTATAGGAAAACAAATATTGTTTTAATAAATATATTTTCATTGCAATTACACTAAAATTTTTAAATATGATTTGAAAACTAAATGTAAGCAATTCTAAAGAAAGAAAAAACATTCAATACAACCAAAAATATGATACATGGGCAATATTTCAATTATTGTGAATGACATTTAGTAAATAAAAATAATAATAATATAACTATTCTAACATACTGAAAACATTTTTAATTTGATGACAATTGTCCAAAAAATGCAAAAATATAATTCAATAAACTTATTCATATTCAATGTTAATATATTTTTGAGTTTGCATAAGAAATGTTTGGTTTTAAGATGTATTCAATAGTTTTTTGAAATTTTACACATGAAAAATATCATATTAAAGTATTTAAATTATAAAAGGTCCTTGAATGCTTAATCACAATTTTTTGCTTAACTTGTATTTACAAAAATAAAATAACTTCAGCACTATTATTTTAATAATTTAAAGAAAAGACTCAGTTATCAACAAATAAAAGTTAGTGAGTTTAAAGAAATAGCAAAGTAAATTCAGAAACCAAACATCTCTCGTATACCTGAATTTAATTATAGTTCCAAGTATACATCGGTATACGACATTTAATGAAACGTTAATTAAAAAAAAATATGATAATCTATAATAATTCTAAAAAACACTCATCATAACAGAACTAAAATTTCATTAGCAAAAACAAAAATTATCAAATTGAACTTATTTTATAAAGACAACCAAAAAAATTTTTTTATAATTTTATATAAGAAAGAAAATTTTGAAAGAAAAAAATACTCTTTTTTAAAAAAAGAAATTATTATTAGTTTCACTTACTAGTTGGAATTAAAAAAATATATTTTGCATAAAGTACTTTCTAATCTCAGAATTTTTCATATTGTTTATTAAATTTTAATATAACTTTGGACACACAATGATTAAAATAATGTATTGAGGTAAAAACCAGGAAATTCAGTTGCAGAATAAAAGACATAACTTCACAGATATGACAAAAAAAAAATTAATAATAATAATATTTTAAGCACAAACATAAATTGAGCATCACTCAACAATTGCTAATTTGACTAAAATGTTCATATAAAATTGAGTTCTACAATGTGAAAAGTACTTCAGTAAAAAATTAGAGAATCCCTAATGTGACAATCGAATCAATAATAAGAAGTGAAACACTGATAATGTTTATTTCTTTTATTCAGTTCAGTCGCTCACAGAACAAACATTCTTTGCAATCAACCTTCAAGAGAAAATAGCTTGCTAATGCAACAGTTTTATATTTACTGATAATATGTAAAAGGAAAGGAAAAAGTTTTAATATATATATATTCTCGCACAAAGGACGCGCTCAGATCTCATTTGTTTGTAAAAGAAAATATAGATCACTCATAAATATGATGTCAGAGCAATGTGGCCAACTGGAGAACATCTACGACATCCTGGCTGACCTAAAATGTAAAATATCAATCTAAGTAAGTATCATAATGGAAGTTTCTATATTAACTTGCTCAAATGTGAAACACTGTCAGTTAAACAATTTAAAAAATATTTTACTAAAAAAGAACAGTACACCATGGAATTTTAAGAAATTGAATGAAAGTTTAAAGACAATTTAATATTCACATTAACCACATTGGCATTTCAACTTTTAAATTAACTCATTTTTTTAAGCTTTGATTTACTAAACAATAATTTTAGACACACAATTTCCTGAACTTTTATTAGATTAATTTTAAGTCAATTGGAATGCAAAGAACATAAATGCTTAAATAATTCACATAATTCTGGTATATTTTACTTTTATATCGGCATTTTGCCTCAACTATTATGTAATGCAGTTAACTATAAACTGCATATCATAACACATGATCTCAAGATATACATAGAATTGTCTAGCTTTATTTGAAAACTGGATATATTCACTTGAATATTATAAGAAATATCTTAATTTATGTGACAAAACTAAGTTTGCCAGATTGATAGCTACATTTAACAAATAAGGAAAATTTGGCCAATCATAATTTTTAAAAATTGTTAGAAACAATATTTAGCTAGTAATTATTTATGATAGTAATTACAGTTTGTAAAAATGTATAACTCTCATGCTTGATATACATTTAAACACAAGAACTCTTTGATAAACTGCTTTTATAACAAAATAAAGGTTTAGATTACACAAATTCCAAAAATATACCATAATCTAACTTACCACATATTCAACTGTGCTAGGATATTCGTGTATGTTTTGAAAATCTCCTGGGCCAAGGCAAAGGCCACTCATACTGCCTAGGCACAACCCCACCAACATTCTTTTCAAAATAGCTGAAGATTGAGAACCACCAAATTCTTGACAAGTAGTTATTATTTCCAGGTACCTAAAAATGCCTTACTGTTAATTCTTTATTTTTTTTTTCAGATAAAATTACACTAAGATTATGTTGGATTGACATCAAGACTAAAAAAAGTAAAACATTCTCTCCCGCACCTCATGACATTAATTTATCAATCGGGAGGGCGGGTTACGGAGATAAAGCTTACAAATTTCGAAATTAAAGGTATGATGGGCTCAGTATTAAGCACCAGCCATCTTCACTTCTCAGACAAGTTGCTACCTATCGATCTTAACTCTCTGGCGGTTTAGCAAATGGGCACAATTGGGAGAATGTTTCTCCTTTACATACTATTCCCCTATCTATTAAAATGAAAAAACCGGTTTTGCTAACGAAAAGACTGCAGGTTAAAAAGACATTTTACTTGCAGAACCGTCAGTGGGTTAATCTGGATGGGCTTCACACAGCCACCAAGATTAGAATAATTGCAGAACTGTCAGTGGGTTAATCTGGGTGGGCTTCACACAGCCACCAAGATTAGAATAACTTGCAGAACTGTCAGTGGGTTAATCTGGGTGGGCTCCACACAGCCACCAAGATTAGAATAACTTGCAAAACTGTCAGTGGGTTAATCTGTGTGGGCTTCACGCAGCCACCAAGATTAGAATAACTTGCAGAACTGTCAGTGGGTTAATCTGGGTGGGCTTCACGCAGCCACCAAGATTAGAATAAAGTTCCCACACAAGAACATCTCAGTGCCTAACTCACCCTGTTTCTTCACCAATTTACAATTAATTATAAATAGAACCGAGATGGCTCAGGGGATAGAAAGTTCGCCATCCAATGAGGGGAACCTGGTTCGAATCCCAACGATGGCTGGTCGATATGAATCCGCATCCAGCTTGCCCCGACCACAGTACTGAAGTGAAATATCCTCAGTGGTAGAAGGATGAGGAGCCCCTTTACTGTCAGGCTAACCATGGGAGGTTCTCGTGGTCTTCCTCGCCATGTAACGCGAATGCGGGTTCCATCAAAAAGTTCTCCACTAGGGCAAATTTCTTATAATACTTGCGTGAGTTCTCTTGTTTTTTTGGATTGAGTTCAAAATTACAAGACTACAGAGTTAAACATTGGTAGTCATAAGCCTAAAAAATTGAGTCTGCTGTTCAAGGACGGTTATAAAATAAAATTAATTATAGACAAAAAAATATACATAAGGATTTTTTTTAACTAATAAAAGTACACAATTTCACTATTTTAGAAGAAAATAAAATTTCACATTCAATTCAACTTTGATTTCATTATTATAAACACACTTTTTATTTGAATTGGGGGAAGAAAAAAAATTTCACTAATAAAAATAGTTTACTGAATGAAATAAGAACGAAAATAGAGAGTATCAGTAAAATATCCACAAAAAGATTAAAACCTTTCTTTTTAATCTGATTTTTTCTGACTTAAAAATAAAATTAATTATTGACAAAAAATTATTCAGAAACCAAACANGAATTGGGGGAAGAAAAAAAATTTCACTAATAAAAATAGTTTACTGAATGAAATAAGAACGAAAATAGAGAGTATCAGTAAAATATCCACAAAAAGATTAAAACCTTTTTTTTAATCTGATTTTTTCTGATTTAAAAATAAAATTAATTATTGACAAAAAATTATACATGAGGATTTTTTTTAACTAATAAAAGTACACAATTTCACTATTTTAGAAGAAAATAAAATTTCACATTCAATTCAACTTTGATTTCATTATTATAAACACACTTTTTATTTGAATTGAGAAAAATAATTTTTTCACTAATAAAAATAGTTTACTGAATGAAATAAAAACAAAAATAGAGAGTATCAGTAAAACATCCACAAAAAGATTAAAAAAAATTTTTTAATCTGATTTTTTCTTACCTCATTTAACTTGCAATATTGTGTAGAATAAAGAAAATAAGACAATTTGATTTGATGACTAAATATTAAAACACATCTAGATAAAAATAAATAAAAAAATAATAAAACCCTCATAAATCATATCCAAGAAGCCTTGAATATCATCCCTTTCATTTAAGTATTATAAAATCTGTTTAAGTAAGATAAGATAATTTTTAAAAGTAGGTTGAAATAACTGCTACATTTATGACTGTTACACTTTTTCACATATTAAGATAGGCTAATCAATAAAATCCTTCAACCAAAAATAAGCACCTTTTAGTACTTTTCAAGCACTCAAAAAATATTTTGAGCACTATATACATTAACAAAATGCAAAATAATTTTTAGAGACTATGCATGATCACTATAAAAGCAACTAGTTTCTGACTCTTTTCTTGATTATATTAGACATTATAAAATGATCAAGAGATTTTTTGGTTCGATCTCAGAGAGTAGAAAATGAAGCCTGAAAATGAAAATAACTTGCAAAATGCAATAGAGTTGCATATGAGAGTGCAATAATATCACCGAACCCAGCACAGTAGACGCACATGTGGACTCGCAGGAATGCGCTTTCATACGCTATGGACTGACGGTACGCCGAAGTAAATAGATTGTCGAATTAGTTGTGAAAACGCTGAATAGAACAATGTGAAAAGCATGCTTTTGCAAATTACGTGGCAAAAATCGACATGGTAAAGAAAAGAAAAGATCTCATTTTCAAAAAGGATAAATTAAGAACTTTATAAAAACACCCAATGAAAAAAGCACCTTTTAAGTGCTTTTAAAGAACAAAAATTAAAAATAAGCACCTTCAAGCACTTTTTAAAAACGCTACACATCATGTTTAGGATAAAAACTGAAAAAACTGAACTTGCCATATATGCTATCAGTAAGGTTAGGCATAACTATGCAAATGACTACATCTTTAGGAGAAGAATTGCACAAAATTCAAGCACACTATTATGCCGTAATATAAGAAATATACTAATAATTTACTTTTCTCATTTCTTTAAATGATGTAACTAAATGTGTCAACTTACTTTAAGAGCAGCATTATTAGCCATTGTATGATAAATCCAAAATACTCTAGTGGTTACATAATAGCCAATTACAACATCCACAGTATAATGGCCACGAGAAAGAAGCACCATGAAGACACCTGAACAACTTGATATCCAAACCAGCCAGTGGAGAATGTAGAAGCGTTTAGGGCTATCTGAAATGCCAAAAGAAGACAATCTTATTAACAAGAAATGATATTATGCCTTAAATATAATCAATTTAGATTTGAATCGAAAATTATGACAAAATAATTTATAAACAAGTCTATAATAGCAAAATTTCTAAAATACTTTAAGAAAAGAAAGAACCATAATTGTCTCAGTTATGGTAACCATAATTGTCATTAACCATCATGTCATAACTCAGTAAACCATAATTGTCACTAAACCACTTTCTTTTGAATTATAATGTACGAGTAACATTTTTTCCAAGTTATAAACAACATTTTATTTTGTTGTGGTGAAAAGCAGTAAGTGGCACTCATAATACAAAAGGTAGTGGCCAAGATAACTGATTAACACATTCATTGTCTTGTACAGTACAGAACCCGTTATTCGGAATTCAGAAAACCGGAAAAACCAAAAAACCGGAATGAAATTCGCTAAATTCCAACCCTTAGTGATCCACTAGGACCACTAAGTTTTCATTGCTGGTATGAATACACAGGTCTACTAGGACCACTTATGTATTCTTTTAGTGGTTCAAAAACTTATTATGGTAGTCAAACTTGAGGAAAAAAATCAAATCTTACAATTACATAATTCATGTTATAGTACACATCAAAAGTTATTAATTGCCATTCAGGGTGCGTAGCCAAATTATTCAACAAAAAATAAGCACCTTTTAAGCACTTTTCAAGCACTCAAAAAATATTTTTAAGCACTTTAAAAAAATATCATAATTAGGCAGGGTTGGAAGTTTTGACAATTGACTTAAACCGTCATGTCGAAAAAAAAAAGGAAAAAAAACTTTTGGCTTTGACAATTGTAAAAATCATGAAATTTTGAATTAAGTAAAACGAATGGCGTTTTCATACGCTACAGACTGAAAATATGCCGAAATAGATTGGGGTTGAAATAATTGTGCAAACGTTGAATAGAACAATATGAACTGTGCCTTTTTTCATAATTCGAAGTGAAAATCAACATGGTAAAGGAAAAATCTTATTTTGAAAAAGAGAAAATGAAAATTTTAAAAAAACCCCAATGAAAAAAGCACCTTTAAAGGCTGAAAAACGAAAATCGAAAATAAGCACCTATAGGCACTTTTTTAAAACGCTACGCACCCAGCCATTTATAACACTTTAAAACTAATTAGGTTCATTAGGTCATAAAAATTGAAGATTAGTATTTATTAAAATCTAGTGTAAAAAAGCTAAAATAATATTAGTAAATAGATTAAACACAGAGGTTAGAATGCTGAGACCAAATCAATAAATAAATGAGGTAAACAGAGAAGATCTAACAAAATATTACATTAAAAATTATCTAAAAACTATAAAAGCTTCCAGTAATACAGACCCTCGTCAAAATTAAAATCAATGAAAATTACAGTAAATGTGTAACAAATTGATAAAATGATTTACAGAACTAAAATGTTTTGATAAAATATATATGATACCTGTAAGTCATAAATCTAAAAGAACATACTTTCTCAAGATCCATTGAAGACAAAATTGAAGTTTATTAATACATTGACGTAACAAATTGTAATACTTACACTCTCTAATTACTAAATAGGCCATTGTAAGGACAACTGTGTGACCACTATAAATGTAATCTCCACAAAACGTATGTTTGCCATTAATGGATAATCCAAACCCTGACATCATATATAGGACTCTAGTAACAATAAGGAGAGGGCTTGTAGAATTGGCCTGGAAAAAAAGATTGTTTAAAATTTATAGGTGCAAAAATACTAATTAACTGTTGCTGTTGAAAAATAACTGAATTAAAAAAGTAAGAACTATGAAAAAAAATTTACATTGATAAATTGTAAGCATATCGAAATACTAAAATGTTTTATTAGACATTTTTATTAAAATTTATCATGGGAGATGAGAATAGGTCAGGATGGGCAAGCTTTAAAAATCAAAGAATTTTTTTTATTTCGAAAAAAAAAAAACTAGCACAGCTACTTTTTACTTATAATTTAAACTTAAATTGTTCGATTGCTTTTAAATATTTTCAGTTGTAAATAAAATTATTTCAAAAGAATTTCATGTTCAGAGTTACATGCAGATAATATTTTAACAGTTAGTACAGACCTAAAAAAAATTTAAGGTGGTTTATTTTGATAAATTTAAAAATGATTAAAAGCATCTAGACAAAATGATCTAAAGTTAAAACTGTATGAAAAAAAATATTTTAATGAAAAAATTGATTAAGTTTTTAAAAAATGACAGAAAAATAATACAAATATTTATATACCAAAGTTTTAAATCAACAAACAAAATATTTTTGTACAAGCAAAAGATGCCATAAGATACAACTACATTATGCTACAAAAAAGTAAAAGAAATAGTTCAATATATATCAGGGGTCCGTCTAGGTTTTTCTGAGAGGTACCTATTTTGTGAAAATTTTTAGACTTAATTTGTGAAAATTAAAAATTATATTAAAAAATCAACACAAAAAAATGGTAAAAATATGGATTTATTGTTTCTTACGAGACACAAAAATAAAATTTTAAGAAAAAGTACTTTGTGAATCTACCATTTTTCCTAAAGTTGAATTTGTGAAGGTACTGCTAAATGATAGTAAATTTAGCTTGGACAGACCCCTGTATTTATATATATTGTATTTATGTATTTTACAACACAAATATTTTTAGTAGGATGAATTGGCTAAGAAAGATTACATTTAGAAGTTTAAGAGGATTTCATTCCATCTTATTTTTCATTGTCATTAAAAGGAAGTAAGTGATTACCGTTAATTGGAAAAAACATGAATACATGGAAATATTTCAGAAATTTGATTTAAATATCTAACATTAATAGAAACTAAATGGTTTTGTTCTAATAAAATAATGGTTCTTAATTACTTACATTTTATCATTTAATTTTAAAACTCAGTAAAAATAATGAAATTATGCTTTAGAAATGAGTAGACGATAATATTAAGATTTTAGTTGGCAACATATCAAATATTTAATTTAATATATAGCAAACTAAAAATTTTTAGTATGTGTTCTTTTTACAATGCGGCAAAAGTTTAACCAAAAAATATGGTGTTAAGGNCTCCATTTTTTTTTTTTCTTTTTAAGATTATTTCCACAAAAAAAAAATTTTTTTAGTTGGGTTTAACAATAAAAAAACGGCTTTTTGTAACGATTCAGAAAACCGGAAAAATCAGTTATCCGGAATAGTGATGGTCCCGATCGTTCCGGATAATCGGTTCCCTACTGTATATACATAATATTTTTTTTTTTTACAACACAAATATTTTTAGTAGGATGAATTGGCTCCTACGAAAGATTACATTTAGAAGTTTAAGAGGATTTCATTCAATCCTATTTTTCATTGTCATAAAAAAGAAGCAAGTGATTACTGTTATTTGGAAAAAATATGAATACATGGAAATATTTCAGAAATTTGATTAAAATATTTCACATTAATAGAAACTAAATGGTTTTGTTCTAATAAAAATAATGGTTCTTAATTACTTTTTATTATTTAATTTTAAAACTCAGAAAAAATAAGGAAATTATGCTTTATAAATTAGTCAACGATAATATTAAGATTTCAGTTGGCAACGTATCAAATATTTAATTTAATATATAGCAAACTAAAAATTTGTAGTACGTGTTCTTGAAATATTCTGTTAAGGCAATTAAATTACATATTATAAGATTCTAGACAGATAAACCAATCTCTTCCTTAGATATACGTGAAAATTAAAGACTGTATTGAAGTATATTATTATTATTATAAAA
This sequence comes from Parasteatoda tepidariorum, assembly GCF_043381705.1. Lineage (NCBI taxonomy): Eukaryota > Metazoa > Arthropoda > Arachnida > Araneae > Theridiidae > Parasteatoda > Parasteatoda tepidariorum. The sequence goes on along the minus strand of NC_092213.1, from coordinate 47,323,131 downwards.
AAAAGATGCTTTTAATTTGAAATTACATAATAGCAAAACATAACTTTCAGGTTCAAGCAAGGGTGATTGTGAGCCCAAGTCAAAATTCCGGAAAATTTCTTGAGTCAAAAAAAAAGTTTAAATTGAAAAATTAGAAAGAAAAAAATTTAAACGAGGTTTTTTCCCTTTTTCTCAATATTTCTTAGTTTACTTAAAATATATTTAAAATTTTACACATAGATCTGAAGAAGTAATTACAATTTACAAATATGTCTTTCTTGAGTTTATGATTATAACAACTATTTACTGATAAAATGAATATTAATCATGAATATAAGCTTATAAAGTATATCTCTGGCTCTCCCTAACAAACAAATAAAATAAACTGTGTTTTTAAGTTCCACTTTTGAAAATTTGATTTTCGTAAACTTCTGTAATCAACGATTTTTTTAAACGTCTGGATCCTCGATTTCCGGAAACCTCCAGATCACTGTTAGCGAAAAGTCTGGAAATCCGGATTTTTTCCGGAGTACAATCAGCCCTGGGGTCAAGGGGGAAAAATTCAAACAGAGGTAATGAGATGGGAACACAATGTAATGAATTCTAACAGACTGAAAAAATATAAAGGAAAAAATAAAGAGGAAAGAAAAGTGGTAATATCATAAAATGTGAAATATATGCTTATACGAATAAGATAAATCCAAAAATAATTTTATAAATAACAAGAGAAAAGGTAAGAAAAAAAACAGCAAAAATAAAGTTCTAGACAAACAAACAAAAAATACTAAAATTTTTTCTAAAGATAACAAAAAACCAGTTTTAAGTTTTTAAACAACCCTCATTTTTATCACAGTTACCTCACTTAATAATATAAATGTTAATTATTTTTAAAACAAAGCAAAATTATAAAAGTAAAAATACTTACTTTAGGAGAGCAATAATATGTAGTGCTCGCCACTGGAACTTGCGTTACGAACATTGTAATACTGCGCATGAAGTAAAGAAGGCCTATGATTACAAAACACCTTCGCAAAATGATAAACCTAAAATATGAAAGTAGAAAAATTAAAAAAATTAAGTGAATTCTGTCATTTCATTTTTAGCAATACCCCTTATGTAACACAAAAATAATGAAAGACCTTAAAAGATTTATGTAAATTTATTACAATGCAGTTAAATTACACACATTTCAATAAAAATTTTCATCATTAAGATGGCACTTTCTTATATCATATTTATTCTTAAACTATACTAATTTTCAAAGAAGAATTTAAACAAAAAATTAATAAAAGGTCAGTTTTCAAATATTTTTTGAAACACATTTCATTAGTAACTAAGATTTTAGACAAGATCTAAAATATACTTGTCAACTTCACCCATTTAGGGCAGAAAATTAATTTTTCTAAATTATATTTAATATAAGTACTTGGAGAGTTAGTAAGCAGCAGCAAACTCCATTAATAAAAAATAATAATAATATTCTATTGAATTTCAACATTTAAGACTGTATTGAATTTTTAACAAAAATATATGTTAATTTTTGCCAAGTGGCTCAAGTATTACGCTATCTACACCAAACAGTACATTAAAACTTTTTATGCATAGACAGTGCACACAGTTTAATGTGTTTACATCAGTCCCTAAAGCTTTTGATTCCAACAAACATCAGAGACCTCTAACAGAACTACTATAGAACTACTTTGCATAAAAATGAGAGATTTTCATGGCAAGTATAAACATATAATAGGTTTCATTAAAGAATATTTACATAAATTTATAAAATTTTCAATTAAATCCTTAAGTGAAACTATTCCACATTTAATGTCAGTTTAAAGATACACAAATTTATAAAGTCACTTGTCCTCAATGAATTTCTTGAGCAAAAATTAAAAAATACCTACACTATCTAACAATTTAGACAGAAAACTAAACAATGAAAGCATTTATTTTTTCAAAAGAAATACTAACTGCCATACACATACAAAACCCATGCCCCCAACCCTCCTATGACTTCCTAGAGAAATGAAAATAATTAGTAATTTAAGTGACAGATTTCTTAGAAAACAGAATCAAAATATTGTGACAGGGCTCACCATGTAGATCCCGCTAGCTGAAGAAATGATGCTGCTTATATTAAATAAATAATGGTGTTCTTGTGAATTAAATACCTGCTAGCAAAGTCATGATGGGAGTTAACATTGATTAGCTGTTGAAATGTGACATTCGTTTATGTTAACAACTGCTCTTTCCATTTTATTTGGAGTAAACTCAGTGCGTCAAATATGAATTCTCTTAAGTGTCACATTCTATATTCTTTCACAAAGAAAGATTTGGTTTATCTCTTACTTAACACATAGACAGGCATGAAGCCTGATAACACAAACTAAATATGCAATAAAGTTGTCAGGTACACAAAACTAAAGTATTCATAGTTACAATGAAATACATTAACAAATAAAAACTATGTCAAAAAAAATATAGACAAGAAAGAATTATAACGTTCTAACTTTTGTGAACATACTTAGCCAGCAATATCTAGATTATTAATACACCATCTTACCAGCTGGCACTTTGAGGTTATAGGTCAGGCAGTTGTGTATCAGTGGTCCTCTTTGGGCAATAAAGTATCCCATTTGATGATATTAAGTAGTTGATTCCCCTTAAGGGGCCATCCACAAATGTCACATTTGGCAACGAGGGAAGGGATTTGAAAAATAGTCACACCTTATAACGAGGGGGATGAAGGGTAAAGACGGCAACACACATTTCTATACTTTTTTTCATCATAATAAGTTCCTACTAATAAATTTGTTATGCTAAGAAGTGCCGAAAGTAAAAAAAAAAAAAAAAAATCTGAAAAATTGATCTATAGCAAGTGTTTTGCATCAAAGCTTCTAGCATTTGTGATATTTAGAATAACACGTAGGAATTACAGATAACATGATGTGAAGATTTAAGGGTAAGTTGAGATATAATTTGAAGTGTGAGACTTTTAATGAAAAAGGGTGGAGAGGGTCAAAAATATTGAAAGGAGTGTCATAGCATTTATGTTCAGACCCAAATGGGGAATTTACAAACCTGCAAGCACCCTAAATAATACTAATTGGCTCATTTATACATCACCACAACAAACTTATACAAACTTTCAAACAAATAATAAACAAAGTAAATAACTGAAATACCAAAACAAAAATAAATCTGAATTATATCAGTGCATCATATTTAATCATAAATTAATATTTAAAAATAAATAACATTAGTAATAAAATCTGCTAACTTAGTTTGATGAAAAGGTTAATAAAACAAAATTATTTATTATTTTCTTTTTTCAAACAAGCAATACCATAAAAAATTATATCTGAATAATCACAAACCTATGTTTGTGCATGATTATTACCAAGATAGTTAACCAAATGGATATTATAACTTCGGACACGTCTAAAACTTTTCAACAGCTGGGAACACATAAAAAATATATCTAGATTATTAAGTCCGTTTAGTCATTCTCTTGCGCACTATGGCCAATGCAGTCGAAGGCTTGGCCATGTTTAAGGCCAAGAATATAAAACCCAGAAAGTGTGCCACTTCTCTGGGGAAAATCTTAGTACATTTCTGATTGATTACAAGGGATGGGATGAAAATAACTAAACACTAAAAAAAATAAATCTGAATAATCTATGGATCATAGCCATTATAATATTTCATCATCAGGGGTCTGTCCAGACCGAATTTACTACCGTTTAGCGGTACTTTCACAAATTCAACTTTAGGAAAAACGGTAGTTTCACAAATTTAATTTTAGGAAAAACGGTAGTTTCACAAAATACTTTCTTAAAATTATACATTTGTATTCCTTAAGAAATGATAAATCCATATTCTTGCCATATTTTTGTGTTGGATTTTTAAATATAATTTTTATTTTTCACAAAGTATGTCTAAATTTTCACAAAATAGGTACCTCTCAGAAAAANAATGAAAAAAATTAGATTAAAAGTTGTTTAATTACCTATTTTACACTGTGTTAAATAGTTTGTGATAATAATTTTGAATGTGAAATAAAATAATATGTACGACAAAAGCACATTTATTAAGGGATTAATTATTTCTTTCGATCAATTTTTTATTAGTTAGTAACAGTTGTTTATTTTTTTGCTAGTTATTAATTGTTAACTTGCTTTCTATAATTATTAACTGTTATTTTTTTGTGATTTCTTGTTAACTAGCTTTTTTGCTAATTTTTAATTGTTAGCTTAATTTTTGTTAGTTATCCTTTGTTAATTTGCTTATTAATTGCATAGCTTACTTTAATGATTAGCTCTTACAACATTTTTTAAAATTGTGTGTCATATACAATTTAAACACACAAAAGTGCCGCGGCACAGTGGTTGAGAATCACTGATCTAGATTATTAATACACCATCTTACCAGCTGGCACTTTGAGGTTATAGGTCAGGCAGTTGTGTATCAGTAGTAATAGTAATCAGTAGTGTAATCAGTAGTAATAGTAATCAGTAGTGTATAGTAGGGCAATAAAGTGTCCCATTTGATGATATTAAGCAGTTGATTCCACTTAAGAAGCCATCCACAAATGACACACTTAGCAAGGAGGGAAGGGATTTGAAAAATTGTCACAGCTTATAACAAGGGGGTTGAAGGGTTAAGAAGACAACACACATTTCTATATTTTTTCCTATTTTTCATCATAAGTTCTTCAAAATAAATTTGTTGTCATGCTAACAAACGCCAAAAGTAAAAAAATAAAATCTGAAAATTTGATCTAAAACAAGTGTTTTGCATCAGAGCTTCTAGTATTTGTGATATTTAAAATGACACATAAAAATTACATAATGTGAAGATTTAAAGGTAGGTTGAGATAATTTAAAGTGTGAGACTTAATGAAAAAGGGTGTAGAGGGTCAAAAATATTGAAAGGAGTGTCATAGCATTTATGTTCAGCCCTTAACGGGGAATTTACAAACCTGCAGGCACCCTAAATAATACTAATTGGTCCATTTATACATCACTACAACAAACTTATACAAACTTTCAAACAAATAATAAACAAAATAAATAACTGGAATACCAAGACAAAAATAAACCTGAATTATATCTGTGCATCATAATATTTCATCATAAATTTATATAAAAAAAATAACATTAGTAATAAAATCTGCTAACTTAGTTTGATTAAAACAAATAATTTTTATACTCTTAGTATATCGTATCATTAATTATTATTTTTTTAAACAAACAATACCATAAAAAATTATATCTGAATAATCACAAACCTATGTTTGTGCATGATTATTACCAAGATAGTTAACCACATGGATATTATAACTTCGGACACATGTAAAGCTTTTTAACAGCTGGGAACACATAAAAAATATATCTAGATTATTTAGTCCATTTAGTCATTCTCTTGAGCACTATGGCCAATGCAGCCTAAGTCCAGGCCAAGGTTTAAAAGTCAGAAGGTTTTCCACTTCTCTGGTGGAAATCTTAGTTCATTTCTAATTGATTTTAATGGAACCTATGTTAAGATTCTGGATGAAAATAATAACTAAACACTAAAATAAAAATAAATCTGACTAATAATCATAGCCATTATAATATTTCATCATAAATTTATGAAGAAAAAAATCACTGGCAACAAAATCTGCTATCTTATTTAGGTGAAAAGGATAATAAAACACACTATTAAAATTTTTTAGTAATAAAGTGTAGCATTCATTTTTTTTTCTTCCAAGCAAGCAATACCATAAAACAAGAGACTATGTCAAAAAATTATATCAGAATAATTACAAACCTATGTTTGTGCATGATTATCACCAAGATAGTTAACCACACGGATATTATAATTATAACTTCAGACACATCTAAAGCTTTTTCAACAGCTGGGAACACATCAAAAAATATATCTGGAAGGGGTTTATATTTAGTCCGATCAGGCATTCTCTCGTGCACTATGGCCAATACAGTCAAAGTCCAGGCCATGTTAAAGGCCAAGAATATAAAACCCAGAAATGTTTTCCACTTCTCTGGAGGAAATCTTGGTTCATCTCTCTCTGGAGGAGGGAGATTGATTTTAACAGAACCATCCTGGGATCCGTGGATATCACCGTTCTTTTCCCTGCGACTGAGTCCATTATGCAGGCTCTCTACGTGGATGTGCAGGTCTGTTACAGGATCCCGATGGTCCTTGTTCTCCCAACTCAATCCCTTGCCCATGTTATTATTGAGAAGAAGGGGTTGCTCTTCCGCACTGGTGTTGGAAGACATTGCTATCCCAGCCTGAGAATCCGGCTTATCACAGGCCTCCTTGGAGGGTTGTTGCTCAGCAGTGGAATCAATGCTGAGGGTTTTTGTGGAGCCATCTCATGTGAGCAACTGCAAAAAACAAAAGATTAAAAAACTGCATATTGATTCAGGCTTTTTGACAGATAACAAATAAGCAGTCAGAAATCATTGAAATTTAAATATAATCAGCCTTTTCAACTTAAATTTCAGAAATGAAATTGCCCTATTTTTGCTGGTTTGGTGTTATCAGGAAGATTTGTCACTTTCCACGTTTGTTGTAATCAGGTAGATTGGTAGTTTTTCTGATTTGTTATAACCAAGAAAATTAGTTTTTTCCAGACTTGTCTTATAACCAAGAAAATTAGTTTTTTCCAGACTTGTCTTATAACCAGAAAGATTGGAAGTTTTTCTGATTTGTTATAACCAGGAAAAATAGACGTTTTCTAAGTTTGTTGCTTCAAAAAGAAAAACACCTTGGCAATTTCCCAATTTTTCCTCCTAGCAATTAAAATCTTGAAATTAATTTTAAAAAAAGATTAGATAGCAGTACAAACTGGAAATAAATATGTGTCTATAATAATGAAGTTTATGAATTTAATATTATTTTTATAATTCTAAATCTCAGTTCTGGTTTATTATAAAAAATATTATAGTTGGCATTGTGTTGGACAAGTTTATCTAGAATTAAGTTTTTTCCCTTTATTTTAAATAGTTTTCTGGGGTTGCAAAATTTACCCTAATATCGCTGGGAATCAATATCTAAACAATTAAATGCTATTAGTTACGATTTTCATTAAATGAAAGTATGATTTATAAACTTAAAGATTGAGATCATGTTCACGTTTTAAATTCACAAGAAAATTCTCTCTAAAACAATAAAGATTAAAAGAAGAAAAAACGTCTTAAAAGAGGAAACTTGGATACAACAAAGTGGCCAACAAACCCACCTTCAATAAACACTACAACACCGTCAGGTGGTCGCTATTTTGGTTTTCAACAACAGAACGCCTTTAGATACAGAAATAGCTTTGGCTCTAAGAACAAGCTAAAAGGTCGCCAGTTTCTTTCTATTTCATGTCATTCCCTAATGCCTCTTTTTTACGAAAAACGACACTCTAACCTAAAAGACCATATCGCTTCACGGATTGTTTCGGAATACACGTAATTAGAAGCAAAAACAGAAACGCACGAGTTCACATGCAACAGTGCTTTCTTGGCATATGTAACAGGTCCCAACTAAAAAGTCAGCCAAAGCCAAGCGAGGCGGCATCGCATTACGCAGAATGAATTAGAGCTAATCGTAGGTATGAAAGACATTAGATTCATTTATTCAGAGGATCAAATTGAAGTAGAGCGATTCTCTTTCCATTTAAAAAGTTCTGATGGCCAACTCTAATTAAACATACTATTCAGTCATGTGTTTAAAAACTCCCAGATAAAATTAGTAAGGTGAGAAGTTCATAGTAATAAATAATAAAAATGTTATTTGGTGTTTTTGTAAGATATTGCAGGAAAAAAAAATATCGCAATTTTTTTATTTATTTATTTTTTTTAAATCTGTTTTCAGAAACTCTATTTTAACGTTTTAAATTCTATTTAGCAATCGAAAGAAAATAATTGTCATACAACTTTTCTCGATCACACAATAGTATAAGTTTTAAACCTGTAAGTACTGAAGTTTCACCGATATAAATTATAACCCAATGAACTTTAATCCCAGTCAAGACGAATCATACATTTATAAACGCTATCTCATTTATTTAAGGTGAGAAATATTATTAAAAATTGATAAAACTGTAAAGTGAAAAATAATTATAAAGAAACTATGAATAAAAAAGGAAGTGAGGGGGAAAAAAATTATGTGAAACATTTCGAAATAAACTAATTTGCCTTCAACTTTTGTTGTTTATTTTAAACGCGAATACGGTTGAACTTTTCAATGTCTCGAGGTGAGATTAATAGACTTGAAATTGTACCGAAAAAGACATTGACATCTCACTAATTGAGAAGAAATAGTGGATTGATATGATTGTTTTAAAGAACAAGGTTCTTAACTGAAAGAATGCGTCACTTCCCTCCTCAACATTTCGTCACTAACTTGACATCTCAAGGATGATTTCTTTTAGCGTCTTTCTTAGAGAAGCGGAACAATTCTCTCAACCCATTTTTTATTTAATACGCCAGAAAACACAACAGGGAAGAAGAAAAAAATCTACTCGGCGTGAATTCTAAGATTTAATAAAGCATGTTACTCGGGTATTAAATATTTATACTTGTATTTACAACAAAAAATAAAATTGTATTATTGTATAAAAATTCTGAGAGAAAATTAACGAAACGAAACTATTTTGAACTCTTAGATCCTATATCAGTGGTTCCCAAATAGTGTTCCGCGAAACCCCAGGCCACCGGTGGGTCAATATTGTTCCGAAAGCAACTCCAGATATGATTTTTAAATCCTTTAATTATATCTATCCATTATTTATTAAATATTTTGGGCTTTTCTTTGAAATTATTTATGAAATGTACCATCAAAAATAAAAGAAAATTTTTAAAAAAAATCAAATAGCAATATATTTAATAAGTTATGAAAAATTTATAACAATTGGCATTAGTACAGCATTTTTCGAATTTTTAATTCAAAATAAAGTCACCAATTGGGTATAATATAAAAAAAACACAACTACTTTCACTTAGTAGGAATAACATTTACCATGACGCAATGCTAAATTCTATGCCACTATCCACATAAATCAATTATTAATCAAAAATCGAATATCAATTACTTTTCTTTATAATGCAATAAAATCTGGCGAGCAGCTATTTAAACGATCAAACACTTAGTTTGTTTATTTGTGGCTTGAAGTTAGGCTCGCAGAAAATGCCGTTCATGGGTTAAATTTAGTAGGAATAACACAACCTGTGACGTAGGCTATAGTATACCCAATTCAAAAATAAGCAAATATTTTTCTAATAAAAATTTTAAGGCTGATTTTCGAAGGCTTTGTCGTAATATGAAATTATGCTTTTTTTATAACTGTTACTCATGACTGTTAGGTAAAGTTTAGCCTATTTAAAGCTTATTTTGAATGTCTACGCTTATTTTGAATATGGCCCAAAACGTCAATATAGAGAAAAGTCACAGTTTTGTGAAAATGAAAAGCATTTGAGTTCTAATTTTATAATATTTAAAAACTTACTCCATGCTGCATTACCTGGGTTCATAAAAGTTTGCAAAAACAGAGAATAAGGCAGTGATTTGGATAATTTTCATCTAGGTGGGAAAATGACGCCAAATTGGCGAGTTTTAAAAAGTTTAATAACTTTTTAAATATTTAAGTTATTTGTCTATTCTAAAGCCCAGAGAGTTCTTCACGACAAGAATGAATGAATAAATATATATATATATTAGTTAAAAATCATCGCATTGCTTCAAGAGTAAGGCATTTAAACTAAGGCCTTTTCATTTTTCTTGGCGACAGAGTCTCGAAAAACTGCGTTAAGCAATTATAACAGTTCGTTTTTATTTAAACAAAAACTTCAGCTTATTTTACTTATTTTTAGCTTATGCATATATCAAAAACAGATTCAGAACTGGACTAGTTGCTGCTCCAGACCAGTAAATTCAACTCTTAGCCATAAAACCTATTTTTAGGACAATTATTGTAAAATAATGAAACCATTTCGTTCTTCACATTAAATAACTGCAACCTAAATAGTAGACTTTCTTTGGGTTTTTTTTTCTGTTCATAATTTTTGGCAAACTTAAATTAAAAACTCAGGGTTCCACATAGATTTCTGGTTTAATAGTCGAAAAAAATTGGGAACCGCTGCCCTACATAATCCATTTAAAAAAGATAAAGCGGACGAACTCAGTCACAAAAACTATAAACAAGATAGCAGAATACATAACATAAGTATACTGAATATGTAGAAGTAATCCAATGATACTATACTGAATAAAGAAGAAGCATGCAGATCATAAATAATCTAAATAAGAAGTATACTAAGTAAACAAATCATAACATCGAAACAAAATGAGGATCATTTACATATTAGTTAAATGATAAAATTATTTTAGAGTGTTTATTTGTACGAAAAACGGAAGTCAAGCAATTTCTGGAATTGCAACAGTAAGGAAGAAAGAAAAAAATACAATTTCTGGAATTGCAACAGTAAGGAAGAAAGAAAAAATCCAATCTTTAGACATCATCAATACAATGGCATGCAAAACTGAATACTACCAGCTAAGTAATGGCACATTTTCTAATAATTCTGATGATAATGTCACAAATCTCAAGTACAATCCGACAGCAATAAATAGAACTATTGTAAACATAGGTGATTTTTAAAACGCCGAGTGAGGAAAAAATAAGAAGTTGAGAAATAGGCATGCGGGGCACGTAATCACAGCTATCACAACAATTTCTTAAACGACTCATTGTTTAAAATCCTGTTTTCTTGAAACGCTCATTTTCATGTAAAACAAGGTTGTTGAATTTTTAAAGCGATCACGCGAATGATATACGAAACACTCGAAAATGTTTTCCGTAACAATATAGAATAAAATCTTTCGTGGTTTATTTATATGAGAATAAATTGCACCATAAAAATTACGAGTGATGTATAATGTAAGTGATTACAAATAATCATAATTTACGATTACAATTGCAATTATAACTACAAGCAAATAGATGTGATTAAAATAGTAATTTTGATTACAAATAATCATAATTTACAAATGCAATTGTAATCTTTATTATAAATACAGAAAATCTTAATTTATCATGAAAAGCAATCGTAATTTACAATTACAACTGTAATTATGATTACAATTAAAAACGCTAACAGTAAACTTTATTACGACGAAATCGAAAATATGTCACACTATATCCCACCCTGGTACACAGTTTGCCACCGTAAGATTCGTTAATATTCGATTTCTGGCATTATTTACCTGGAAAATGCGCATTTAAAACTTAAGCACTCGATATTAGAGAAAAACAGTCTTGATTACAACGTAATCAATTACCTTAAGTCCCACTCTGGTGAACAATCTGTCACCGTAAGTTTCATAAACATGCGTTTCCTTGCATTATTTTCCTGGCCAATGCACCTACCTTTAACTCTCGCAGCGCTCGAGTGCCATTTGCAAACAACTGAAAGTTACAATGCCCGAGTGCTTTCAAAAATAGGTAAATAAAAAAAATTAATAAGTTTAGGTAAAAGCAGGAATAACAGTTATCCTCAACTCAATATAAAAATTTATTTCAGAAGAAAGTAATTTAATATGCTCTTCACCCAGCAATTTTATCACCTTTCTCAGTGATCCAAACTTCCAAAAACGATAGTAAAAAGAGGAAAGTTAAAAGCTTAATATTCTATTCCAGACGACGACGTCAGGTCCAGAAAATGTCATAAAAATAACCCACCATCATCCGTTGTCCACAACGATCGATGAAAAACATGAATATTGATGAAGGGGCAAAACTTTAAGTAATAACCAAGCTGGGCGGAAGATAATGGACTATGGATTTCAAAGATCCAAGGTTCGCTCTCCAGCAAGTAGGACAGCGTGTTGGACTTCAATTCGAAGCACACCCAAAATTTCGTGCGTAATGCCAAATGACACGAGGAGTGAGTCAGTTGTTATGACGACATTACAGCTCCACAACGCCCAATCCCCCGAGATAAAACCAGAGATGGGAATTTTTTTTTTCTTTTCTTCTTTCTTAGCTCTTGTCTGTCTTCCGAGACGTCAGTTTTCTTATTGATCGGAAGAGAACGAAAAAAAAAGAAAAAAAATCTCGTCCTCCCCCCCCCCAAAGCCTATTTTAGTCGAGAATCGGGAATGGATTATAATCTGACCATCCCCCAGATAGCCCGGAAAAGGGGCGACCGCCTCAAAGTCTGTGAATTTAATGATCCAGGGCTTTGGTAGCCAGGGCATATAAAGGCTCTGCATTTCATTTGTGCAATACAGCGTAAACGAATGGGAGAAAATGCGAAATATAGGTATTAATGGAGCTTCAGGGGAGAAAATATCTTTCGATTCACCATGCACATGCACATACATGACAAATATTTTTTAATAAATATTTTAGTCGTTCTGCGCTCCCTTAGGGGGGAGAGGGCTCTCTATTTTTTAGAATGGGAAGAGGCCGTAAATGAATAATATTCACAAACCACAATGTGAGAAAATACATTTCCCTCTTCCGTGGAATTTTAATACAACATATGATAAAAAAAATTTAAAAAATTTCACAAAGTGAATATTTATATACAGTTGAGGGATAAAATAACTACTCCCAGTTGTACGGATGGGAACGAGGGCTATAACTAGAGGCTGTTACATTGTGAATGCACAAAAATATCATAAATATTTAATCATAACTAAAAACTATACTAGTTCTAGAACTGCCTTATAAAATACTAGAATGGACTTACAAAATACTAGTTTGATTAAGGCATTGCACACTTTAAACAAATACACACTTTACCACAACCACAATTAAAAATAAGATAATTAACATAATTAATAATGCAACTTTATGCCTATTACATATTCTCAAAAATATTATTTTTTAGATGAAAAAAATCATTAAAAATAATACGTTAACGTACGTAAGTAGACATTTTTAATAGTTAACATAAGTGAAAATTACTACAAAAACCACATTTACTAAATCAAATGGCTAAGTTTCGATCGTTATAATGGAATGAACAGTTCAATGCGGATGTTCTAATTATCGGCCATTAAAATAACATTAAATTTATGTAATAGTAAACGGGACTTCAGGTATCGGTCGTTGTAATGAAAAGGTCGCTGTAATGGAATCGAACTAACGAGAGCAGGCTGTATTTTTCAAGCAAACCAGTAATTTAAATTGCTATATATATTAAAATATTATGCATTTTAATCATTATAGTTAGGACATTTAATCATTTTATCATTATTGTAAGGACATTTAATCATTATAATTAGGACATTTAATCATTATTGTAAGGACATTTAATCATTATTATTATGACAATAGACATTTAACCATTATTGTTCAGATGTTCTCCCAGTCAAAGCTTTGTTCTATTTTTATGAATTCAAACTATTGAATATCATAGATTGCATGAAGAAGAAGAATATCAATAAAGTAAATACCCGGAACATACATTCCGTGTGTATATTTACGTAAGCTTTCTAATATCGAACGCGGACAGTCGAAATCGATCCCTCGAATCATACATCATTTCATCATCAATTTCCAAGTGATGAAGCGATTCACGTCATGACGTAAATATCTATTCACCCTACTCAAGCATTAGCCATGTGCATGCAATTCGAAATGATATCTCAGCTACAAGAAGTTGACGTGTTAAAAACTTAATTTAAATCTTGCGCAACCATGACCGTAAGAGCTTATCTTTCTTCACAGATAACATGCTTGAAGAAGTCTTTATTTTTATTTATTTATTTAATGGAACATAGTAATGCAAAAGGCGGATTGTTACATTCAAAACACTTAAAGCACTCTTTTTAAACATGTTTTTGCATTAAAAAAATTAAAACATTGGTTCAAAAAAATTCATGAAGAAATGTTTTTCTGTTGGGTTAAAAAAAAATCGGTGCAACGTTTCGTTTACAACATTTTGTTTCAAAACACTCGCTTTTAGCACTTTTAAATGTTAATAGTTTATAGCAACCTTTAGCTACAAATACGACAAAAAAATTTCATACAGAAATCTGCTGCTAAGTTAGAAACTATAAAAGAAAATTGCAAAAGAATCGCTTGGTTTATTTTTTTTCTTCTAATTATTAGTAATCTACAATTTATTATTTAGAGCATAAAATAAATGTTAAACCAAAGATAAATTTTATAAGTATTACACTTTTTTCTAAACAACTAAATAAATTGTATTTTTAAATCATTTCTTTCACATTCACAATATAATTTGCATGGAAAATATATAACAAACGTGAGCATTAAAAATATTTTAAACGGGAAAAAACATTTTTTTTTGTTCCTCTTAAAAAAAGATTTTTACTAACTCCGTGCAAAAAATAGATTTATCAAGTTGAAAAAAAAGGGAGGAATAATGGCAAAAATATTAACAATGAACGAATGGAAACAATAAATATTTATGGGTTTAAAAATAGAATTTAGAGCACAGTACAAAGAAAGACCATTAAAAATTTACAAACAGTTGCTACTTTGCTTACATACAATTATTGAACGCATCCCATCAATATTGAAATGCCCCAGACGCAATATCATTTACATATCAAAGAATATAAGCAGACGTTCCGAATCATTATCATACTAAAACAAAGTAAAATTGGAAAATAACTTTAACGTACTATTAGTAATAGCAGATTAAAATACAATGCTGAAATATAAATCAATTTCTGAAACCAAAACGTACTTTTGTACAATAGCCAGCTTTATAAAGATACAACTAAAAAAGTTAATGATACCTTCACCTAAGTTTTGTTCAATATTTTAGATTTTGATCAACGAATAAAGCGTGAATTGATTTATCCGCCAATTTTTCATTGTATTTTTGTACCATTAGATAAGCATAAAATTTGAATTTTTAAAACAGCCGAAAAATGATATAAAATATGTCATTTCTGATCAGTTTCATTTTCTATAAAATTAACTCAACAGAAATAGACAAAGAAAAAAATATAGTATTTGTTAACAATTTGATTTGATTTTAGACTAAGTTATTTCGTTTCGGTTATTTTATTTTATAATTTTATAACCGTCGTTGAACATCTGACCCAATTTTTGGGTTTACTTGTACTAATGTTAAACTACGTAGCCTTTTAATTTTGAACCCAATCCAGAAGACAAGGAAACTCCTGGATCAAGTATTGAGAGAAATTTGCCTTCCTTCGTGGAGACCTTTTTGATGGAACTAACCCGCATTTGCGTTACAAGGAGAGAAAGACCACGAGAATCTCCAACGGTTAGCCTGACGGCAAGGGGACTCGAACCTACGATCCGTCTACCACTGAGGATATTTCACGTTAGTATTGTGGTCGGTGCAAGCTGGATGCGTATAGACCAGCAATCGCTAGGATTCGAACCCAGTTCACCTCATTGGAAGGCGAACGCTCTACCATGTCAGGCGTCTCTCGTTTCGGTTATTGTAAGAAATAAAATAATAAATAAATAAAAGAAATTAATTGAAATAAGAATTTTTCATGTAGATTAACTAAAATTAGAAAGCATAAAATTTTTGCACTAAACAATCCAGATCACTAAAATAAAAAAATTAGCTATTAATTACATAATTTTATTATGTTAAAGTTATAATGCTTTGCACATTATTTTACTCACTAACACACAACATTTAAACAAATAACAAAAGAACTTTTTTGTAAAAAAAATTTTTGCTGATTTTAGCCCCGCCAAGTTATACCAACTTGAAATTTAATTCTGCCCCATTGCTATGAAGCGTACTTAAACTTAGGTGAAACTTTAAAAGAGAAAGAATATTTCACTCGTTGTGTAATAAATGTTTTTGATTTTGATTACACCACTGTTTTTCTTAGTACAAAGTAAGAGTAGTACAAACTTTGTACTAAGAAAAGAAACACTAAATTAAGTAAGAGTAGTGCAAAATTTCGTAACAAAGTAAGTACTGAATCATTGTCCCTGGTGGTTACAACTGAATTCGCTCACATACGTAAATATTTACATTTATTATTGTAACAGCGGAGCATGTGTAAATGTTTAATAAACCAATGCTTTTGATTTAATAAAATTTAGTGAACTAATTACTAAAAAAATATAATTAACGGTACAAAAATTTTAAAAAAACTAGCTATCTTAAGTTGATTGCGTAAGTAAAAAACAAGAGTTGAATCATTCCCTGGTGATAAGAACTGAACTCGCAGTATAGGTATACTTAGAATTAATATTACACACAGCGAAGCATGTGTAAATGTTTAATAAATCGCTGCTTTTTATTAAATAAAATTTAGTGCACTAATTATTAAAAAAAAGGATAAAAATATTTTCGTACAAAAATTACAAAATGTAGCTGCCATATGTTGATTGCATAGGCAACAAAATACGAGTTGAACCATTCCCTGGTGGTTACAACTCAACTCATAACATACGTAAATATTTACCATTTAACATTACACACGCCGAAGCCTTAAATGTTTAATAAACTACTGCCTTCCATTTAATAAAACTTAGTACACTCATTTTAAAAAAAATTAAAAAGACAAAATAAAATTTTAAGAAATGTAGCTACCTTCAGTTGGTAGCGTAAGTAACAAAACACGAGTGAATCATTCACTAGTGTTAACAACTGAACTCGCAGCATAAGAACGCGTAGGTAATAAGAACGCGCAGCAATAAGAACGCGTAATAAGAGTAATAAGAACGCGTAATAAGAGTAATAAGAACGCGTATTAAGAGTAATAAATGTTATAAGAAAGCGTAATAAGAGTAATAAAAATGTAATAAGAACGCGTAATAAGAGCAATAAGAACGCGTAATAAGAGCAATAAGAACGCGTAATAAGAGCAATAAGAAAGCGTAATAAGAGCAATAAGAACGCGTAGCAATCACACACCTCCGAATACATACAGATAACACTAACCAAACAAACAAAAATATGCACAAAAAAAAAAACTTTTACTTACAAAATAATGTCATCGTTTCAAAACACAGGGACAATTATACTTGAAAAATATTTTCAATTATTTTTGATTAGATTTTAAATGCAGAAAAAAAAACTGGTAGATCTGAATTGCTTCAGGTCAAATTATAAAAGGAGAGATAGACAGCTCGATAACTTATTTAAGCGTACTCATGACGTCGGAATGTATTTGATAAAAAGCGGCGGATCATAGAGACTGATAAGACTAGATTGATCTAGTAGAACAGAAAGAAACGATACAAGTTTCTACATTTTAAGTTCATAATCACTACAGTCATTTTAAGAGAATTTTCGGTTAGTTAAGGGATCCTTCACAAAATAGTTTACCACTAAAACGGATTCATTACTAAATAGTTTGTTAAAACAGACCTTTCCTAAAATATTTTATCGTAAAAACGGACCCTTCACAAAATATTTTATCACGAAAACGAACCTTCACAAAAGATTTTTATCACTAAAATGAACCATTTACTAAAAAATTTTATCATGAAAACGGACCTACACAAAATTTTTTCTCAGTTAATAATTTTAAAACTAGTGTTACACCTTCCCAAAAAACAGGATCTTAATTTTTCATATTCACGTAATTACTAAATTCACAATTTCACAAAAACGGACTTTAAAAGTCTTGGAATAACACATGAACACCATTCAATTGAAATTAAAAGTCTAATAAGAGTTTGCTTTACTCATATTGACTTTAAAAAAAATAATAAGCAGGAGGATTGCTTGTTTTCAAATCACACACTTAAATATTTGAAATGGAATCAGTGAAAATTTAACAAATACGAGACAACTAATAGCAAATTGCGCTGTTAAAAATTACAAATGCGACTATAAATAAAATTATTAATAAATGCTAACAATTTCAAGGTCAGCGTTTCTGAAATAAGAAAGACAAAACTCTTGAGGAAGCTACAGCAAAATTAGACGTTTCCTTTCAAAATCCTAAAGTTAGAAATGTTAATAGCTATAATTAAAATTTTGAAAACACTTCTGAGAAAAGAGAATCCAGGAACAAAATGTGTTTTGAAATAAGTAAATAGAAAATTAATTAGTAAGAACAAAAAAAAAAGATGTTTACTGAATACTTCGACGATTATTGTAGAGAATATAAAACTTTCCTTTCAACATTAAATTAAAATTTAGAATTTGCCATTTAAAGCAACAGATCAGCTTTTAATTTTTGCACGACTGCCATCAAAAAATAATTTAATTCACAAAATTTTGATGTTTTATTCAATTAAAAACATATTGTTTTAAAAAGGTGTTGAATAATATTAAAAAATACAGGCAAATTCACCATTTATATTTTTATGTATGAATGTTAGAATTTGTTTTTTGAATTTTACACATCTCTTAGGCTATTATTCCTACAAGATAGTTTTGTTTTGATAGTTTAGTGATTTCTTATACCCCATTCTATTCAAACGTTTAAAATTGAAAATGATTTCTCATTTTTCGAAGCATTAGTCCAACTAAATTCGTTAAATTACTGTAAAATGAGACAAATCAAAATACTTGTGAAGGAACAGTTCAAAATCAGAAGATTATCAGCCCAAAACTTTTCTGGTAGATTGAAAATATTTTAACGAAAGCTAATGCAGATCTTTTGTAATTAAGTGTGAAAAAGTTTTTAGTTTTCTAATTTTTAATTTAGTAATAAATAGTTTCAGCTAACGATTCGATAAATTATATATTTTGGTAATAGTTTTATAATTTAAAGCCAACTAACTGCTCTCAAGGGAAGGTGGGTTACACATAGCATTGCATCAATATTTATATTATCTGCTTCAATGCAATTTATACTCATTTCAATTCTCATTAGCTTAATTATTTTTTTATAATTAAAATTGTAGTCAACAAGTTTTGCCAGTTTATTACAAGTTTGCCAGCAAACTCCTCTTGCAACTCGCAAGTTTCGCATCAGGCATATTTTCAAAACAATGACCGGGTGTAAAATATAATTCTACGGCTACGCATTATACGGGCTATCTAAATTTGAAACATAATTTTAACAGATTTCCTTCAACAAAAATAAGAGGTAAATACGTGTCAGAAAGTAACAATTTTCTTTCCTTCGCAAGACGAAAACAAAAGAACGAAAAGAAAAATGGCTTGAGTTCTTAAACGAGCCTAAGAACAAGCGTTCTTCCCATTTTTCTTCAAACCTTTTCTTCTAAGAGAATGTAAATATGGTATCCACTTAATGTCACGGAAGAATTTTAAAGGAAAGCGGAAAAAAATACTCAGTTTTTGCTTAATAGGAAGCTTACGAAGGAAAAAGTAATTTATGCTTTCAGCGAAGCAATGCAGTATCGTTTATTAACACGAATTAATAACTTTAGTAATATAATTTTAGTAAAGATGACCAAGAGTGCGAAAACTTCATATGATTTTAAATTTAAAAATATTATTTATATATCTTTTAATTTTTAAGACAAAGACAGGGTGAGTAGCTAAATCTTTCAACAAAAATAAGCACCTTTCAAGTACTTTTCAAGCACTAAAAATATTTTTTAAAGACTTTACATGATTGTGATAAAATAGCTAGTTTCTGCCAAAGAACTCTTTTCTTGATTACATTAGCCACCATAAAAAGAAAAGAGATTTTTCGGTTCGATTTCACAGGGTGGAAAATGAAGCCTGAAATTGAGAATCTCTCGCAAAAGGCAGCAGAGTGAGTGCAAGAATAATTCCCACTGAATCCAGCTCAGCATACGCACATGCGGACCCGCAAGTATTTCATCAGACATGTAAAATGATTGGCGCTTTCATACGCAAAGGAATGACGGTACGTTGAATAGAACAAAGTGAGAACCACACTTTCGCATATGTGGCGAATATCGACACGGTGAAGGAAAAAAAAAATCTTTTTCGAAAAGGGAAAATTAAGCACTTTTTAAAAACACCCAATAAAAAAAAGCACCTTTAAGGGCTTTTAATAAAACAAAAATCGAAAACAAGCACTTTTTAAAAAAGTTAAGCACCCTGATAGATATAGAATTTATTAGTATTACACTAAAAAACTTAGTTATGATAATTATAAATTAAAATAATTGTGCCCCCCCCCAAAGCTAATTTTTTTCATTATCAATTAGGTAGTTTACTTCTACCATAGAGTTAGCACGGTAATTAATAATTGTAAGTTGCATCTGCCCAATTTGACAAGTAAAAAAATTTTTCATTTCTCAAATACGAAAACATTTCTAAAAATAATTCGAATTTAAAAAAAATAGTAATAATAAATAAAAAAAAGGAAGATTCCACGCTGTCTACCAAGCTTCCTCTCATATAAAATGAGTGCTGATTTTTGAATGTCGGGATAAAACAATCAAATCTTTTGACGAGAATGGGTAAAAAGAATAAAAAGTGAGAAACAATTTTCCCCTTATCCTTCAGCCTGAACCGTTAGCAGCAGGAAATTAAGAGGTGAGTAACCAAATGCGGATGACGGCTTCAACGAAAGAGGAATTGATCATTATTAATCAGAATTAGAGCTTATTTTCAAATTGGCAAATAACAAAGAGCATATTTTAAAACGACATTAAAACACCAGATGAGTAAAAATAAGTCAATTTTAGTCTTGGAAAAAAAAAATCACTAAATTGAAATTGGTAAATTATTATCGAACTAATAATTCGATTAGGTCCTCAATTAACTGTGCCTAGAGCTCTGCGGCAGAATTTTTTCGAGCTTTTGGCGACAAT
Source organism: Parasteatoda tepidariorum (assembly GCF_043381705.1). Classification (NCBI taxonomy): domain Eukaryota; kingdom Metazoa; phylum Arthropoda; class Arachnida; order Araneae; family Theridiidae; genus Parasteatoda; species Parasteatoda tepidariorum. Next base: position 47,302,466 of record NC_092213.1, on the reverse strand, counting down.
TCTTCCAAACTTTAATACCTTTCTGAAAGAAATTTTTAATAGTAACAAATATATATGTCACTCACTTAAAGCAACAATAGCGCTTTGTGTTTATATAAAAAAAAAGCTTTTATGTATGTAATAAAACTGCATACATTTTTTTAAAATTATAAATGTAGATTTTTATAATCTAGATACATAAGATTGCATATTCAAATATTATGGGTAATATTCTCCCTTTTTGACGAGGAAAAAGCACACTAACTATTTCATTTTTCGCAATTCGTAAATTGTCATCACGTTTAAAAAAAAATTAAAACTCGATGAAATTCTTGGCAGTAAGAAAATCGAAATCACGAGAAATCGGATCCTTCATAAAACGTTATTCAAATACGTGTTTCGTTTAAAAATTCGCTTGTTGTAATAAATATTGTATATTTCTACAACATTGATATTTTTTTAAGGACTTTGTGGAATTTATAGCTATAACTGCCGAAACAATTGACCGAAAAAACGGTTACGTTCATTCGTTAAAAAGTAAATACTCAAATGCGTGATTCGAATTTCTCTCATTATACAAAATATATCGAGATCTTTAAAAACCATGTATAAATGAATATCAATAACTGTCAAAAAACAATCGAAACACCACATTAGATTTGCTATACCATTGGTGTAAATTGAGCGCGTCAAAAAGTGATTAAGTATTTAAATGCGTGATACTAATTTTACGTGTAGAAATATAAAATAAGAACTACATAGAAATCGGTAGCAATGACTACCGAAAAGTCGGTAAAAAGGTGAAATCTCCGCATTAGAGGTAAATAATCACATGCGTGAGTCGTAATAATATCGGGTATTTTTGACGTCAGTAATCGGCGCTCTGCAGGTAGTAAAAGTAGAGAATGATTTGTAAAAAATATTAAATAAATTTATTACTTATAAAAATGAGAAAAATAAGTTAATTTATTATTTATTCATCCTTATTTAAAATGACTTTTCTTTTTAGTATGATCTCAATTTTCAACAAAATCACAAACACGGGACTCTTTGTAAAAGATACAAATTTATAGCTAATTTCGCATTCATAAAATTAGTTAATCTTCCTAGAAATCACAAAAGTCTAGAGCAGGGGTTTCCAACTTACATGATGCCGGGGGTGGCAATTAAAAACACAAATCAAATGGCGGGCCTCAACTTTATAAAAAATTTCTGTAGAACTCTTTTATGTATGAAGGAACATTAAATATTACTGTCAGATTTTTACCAAGTTGTACAAAACAAAAGTATTGAATTACAAATTAAAAGTAGATTTTTCAAAATATTTAATTGTATATTAAAAAAATTCGGGCTACAATAACTTTAATATGTATCCATGTATTAAACAATTAATGTGAAACAGATATCTAATTGTTAATATATAAAACTTTAAAAAGGTTGGTATTAAAATTTACATAGTAGTACACAAAATGTTCAGCGACAAATTTGAGGTTTGTCTGCTGCAACCACCAGAGAATAGATATTTAAATTTAAAATTTACAAATGTGTGTGTAAATATTTTCGTCCAAAATGAGTGGTTTCAAAAAGTTAAATCGGAGAATTTCTTCGAGAAAATTTTTGATACATGCATGCTAAATTATATTCACAAAAAGTGAAGTAAAAAAGAGCAACATACACGATTATTTTTGTATCTGAACAAATATTTTCTTGGATGCAAAACCTGAGAAATATTTTTTTTTTTTTTGCACCGTTGGTACGATAAATTTCGCAGAAAGAAAGAAATTAGGCTTTTATTAACGAGAAAATTATTTGAAACCCATATAGATTTATTATGAAAATTGTCTGCAAAAAAAAATTACATCTAATATATTTTAGTTCGCGGGCCGCCAGTTGGAAACCACTGGTCTAGAGAGACCACAGCGTATAAATATTTTAACCGGGGTTTACAAATATGTCGATGTTTATAGAATCAAACCTACATCAAGATATTTTCAAAATATTTCTCAATGATGGTAAAAATTCTTTACAATACGCCATAAAACGTACGCATATCCCAAAGTCATCAAAACCAAAAGCAGTAAATATTATATTCTTCACAATAAAACTACTTTTTTACAACAAATCGTTGATTCGGAAGTTTTATGGCAGACGCTTAGTAAAAGAAAATAAATAAAAAAAGCAAAAACTTGCATAACACCTGCCTTGACCCTTAAACACTTTTTCCACTCAGGTAGACGTATTAACTTTCTCAGGCGAATGACAACAAAGAAAGAATGAAATCACACACTCGTTTAAAACAGGAACTGCTTCCAATTTAGTTAACCACAATATGAAGTAAAGGATATTTTAAGTAAATAAAAACTCCCATGTAGATAATAGATATAATTAATCACTAGTAAATTTTTAATTTATTCCCTTCCAATGCATGTATTTTAATAGCCCATATTCACTTCTTTTTTAACACTATTTCGAGTTTCTTCTTTCTGCATCTGAGTAATAAGAATCGACTTTCCTTTTCAAATGGTATATTAAATTATCATACAGATACTAATTATTTTCAAAAAGTGTTTAGTATTAGTTTAATACAGGTTAGTTTAATACTAATTAACTGTTTAAAGAGAATTAAATTAATTTAAAAAATTATATTATTGGAAGCAATTAATTAGAAGTAAATTTTAGAACCAAAACCATAGTATTAGTTGAAAATTAGTAAAGCGTTTCCTTTGTAAGCTTGAAATACGAAAAGAGAAGAATCATAAGAAAAGAAATTATAATTTTTGAAACCGTTTGAAAGACTAAATATAAATACGTTTTAATCTTTTCTTCAAAAAATAAATAAAATTGCTCCCATTTTATTTCATAAGTTTTTCTCAAGAAAAGCTTTATGTTTTTTCACAAAAAAATTGTTTCTCTCAGCAACTAAATATATTTTTTTATACCCTGACATCCCAGAAATGTCTTATTACTTCCAATCATGAGGATTATCATATTATAGCAAAATAAATATATTTTACAAGATTAATATTGATAGCACACGTGATAATTATAGTTTCTGGTTTGAATGCCAACAACTGGTAGGTAGCCAACACAGATCAATGTGTTTAAAAAAAATTACCCATAGGACTAAAACTTTCTAGCCATCGGGTTAACCGTTGAGGATTTTTACGGTTTCCCTGTTCGTGTACCACTGAGGCGAATTATTTTCACTTAAAAAGTGTTCACGATAACGAGTCTGTCCGATATGCGACTCAGGTTCATGAAGTTTCCTTGTCTTTTGAGTGGGATAAAAAATTACAATGATGTGCATAGGATAGAATGTTATTGCCTTAAGTGAAATTCTTCTTAATTAATTCTTAAATTGAATTTAGGGAAATAATCAAGCGCAAAAAAAGAAACAAAATATAATGAAATTCATTAAAAAAAATAAAAAAATAAAAGAAATCCTATTAACTTTTAACAGATATTGGAATGGTGGATTTAAAAATATCAATAGTTGTAAAGAATTTAACATTTATTTCACATCATAAGATAAATGTGTTATCCAATTTACGATTGTTAAGACAGAAACATGCGGCAAGCAATGTGACTTAGCGGATTCTTTAATTTGTTTAAAGTGACGTCATAGAAAAACAGGTGAAATGTAGGCAGGCGCTTGAGTCACCAGCCAGATGACCTGGCAAAGCCGAGCGTCATTATTACATCCGAAAGCAGCCGTAAGAAAATATTAACTACTTTTTTAAGAAAGTTCTAACAGAACTGTCTCACTTTTACGTCACAAAATGAATTTCATTTAGTGAACACAAAAAGAGAAACGGTTGAACGAAATTTCGTTTTTACCGGTGCCCAGCCGACAGTCAGTGACATTATTTTAATGCAACAAAATTAAAATAGCTTGTCACGGGAATTCAAAATTCAATGATAATATCTAAAACAATCCGTAAGAGAATACGATGTTACATAAAATTGTATGACACATTTTCTATTTGGCCATAGCACAGTAAAAAAAAAATTTATACGTTTAAACTCTTACTATGACAAAGATATTTAGAAGTTAAAATTTTGAATTTATTTATTTGCAAGTTAACCCTTAAAAGAAGATACCGGTGCCCATTATATATAATTTTTTTTCTTACGCTCTACATTTCATGCAAAAATATATTTTGGTATTTTTTAATTATTGAAAACAGTTTAATAGTTAATAAATAAAAAAATATGTCAGGTTATGGAAATTATATTGTATTAAAATATAAAATCCAAAAAAAGTAGCTTGAAAAAAAAAATTTCATTCATATTCAAACACCTATCAATAAAATTGATTTTGCAAATTAAAGAAATTTCAATGATGAATAACTGTTTTTCTTAGATTCGAATAAGTTAAAAATTGAAAAATGATTGTTTGGAAGATTTTACCTTTTACGCAGAAAAAAATACACCGGTGTTTCATAATCATAAATTGTTAAAATGCTAAATATAATATTTTTCACATACTTAGACCTAAATTAACATAAAATAATGAAAAGGTATGAAAAATACGATTAATAAAAATTCTGCGTCAAAAGGGTTAAATATAGTGAGAATTTTTCTTTTTTCTTTTATTTTAATTTTACACTCTTTAAATTATCAAAATGAAAATTTAAAACAAAAATCTTACAGTAAAAAAGTTTCCTTCAAAAATTCTAAACTTAAATTTTTCGTATTTAAACGCTTGTCAACTTTTTATATAATTTTCATCCTTAAGTTTATTTGTTTACATTAATTCATTTACATTATTATTTTTAACTTCAAAAAAGTAAATTTTATATTAAAAATGTAAATAGAATTAGTTTTGGTGAAGATATTTTACACAAAATTTCAAAAACAGGTACTTGTAAGGAAGTTCTGGATTGATCCCGATAACCTTAAACAATTTTAATACAATAACATTACCTTGAGAGCATTAACATTACCTCGCCATCTTAGATTCTAAGTTAAATTTCTAATTCGTGTTTTCTAAATGTTTTTTTTATACTTAAAATGTTGAGGATAGAATATTATTAGATAGTACTTTCAAAAAGGGTAGAAAATAAAGGGGTCACTTTTTGGAAGACGATAAAAATTCTTTTGAAAGTTAATTGCATTAAAATTAAAATACTTATCAAAAAACTAAAGACTAACAATTGTTTACTGCATTGGCATAATTTTGTTAGAAGAAATTAATAGAGAATCTATTCTTTTAAGACGCTTGAAGCTTAATATTTTAAACAATAGAAACGATTAATATTTTAAATATTAAGCGTTTAACAACGCACTCAACGCTTAATATTTCAAATTCTGATTGGGTGACGGTCTTATATTTTACATGTATCGAAAGATAGTGCCAAAGAGAGTAAATATTTATCATTAGTTTAGTTGAGAAAATTAAATGAAAAGGATTAAAAGCAGGGTTGGAGTTTTGGACGTCCTAAACTGGTTTTGGACAGGACACGTGGGTTTTACTGTCTTAAACTGGGTAAAACTGTCTTAAACTGGGTAAAACTGTCTTAAAGTGTCCAAAACCTTCAACTTTGGTAAAAGGTAAAAATTCTATAGGTGTAACCATTGTACACATAATAATTACATGTATCAATAAATATTTGATATTTTTTATACAATTTACTATAACTTATTAAAAGAAAATAATATAATATAATAGGAAAAGGTTTATAATTTTTGAAGCTCCACAATTCATTGAACAACAAAAGTGAATACCTAATCCTTTAAATATAAATATGCTTTTAATACTGATAAATAATATTTTTGCATAAGGATAAATATGGCAATATTAAAAAATAATAATTTTTCTTAAAAAAAATACTAAATTTGTTCAAAAATTAACCTTTTATTTTTCACAATATTTTTTTTAAAAAATTTTATAATTTCTGCATCACAGGATGATAAAAAAGACATCTTTTTTAAAAAAAATTGTTTTTAAATATAAATATATTAGTTTAAATTGAAAATACAAAATAACTGAAAAATGTATTAACAGTTTTGAAGGGCATAACATCAGTTTCAGTTACTGACACTGGTGATGTATCACCACTATGCTAAAAGAATTGAACATGAATGAAATAAAAGTATTCTTGAATAGTACTATAGATAAATAAACCTGTTTATGACGAACCAAGCACTTAGTCCCTAATATTTTAACCTGTATGGCAAGGTCAAACTTCAGTTATGTACTATTGAATGAGAGGAACAATTGAATGAACTTGATTACTGATTAATCTTAATTTCTTTAAATTGAAGAGTCAAACAATATTAATAAAACATTATAACTTTTAAAAACAAATATTCTCTAGTATATTTAATTATCAATATGTTATTAGTTCTATGTTTTTTTTACCTCTTAAATATTGTTCAGATAAAATTGTGACATAATTTGAGTAAAAGGGTTTTGGACAGTTTTGGACAAAGGGGTTTTGGACAGGACGGTTTAAACCAGGGTTTAAACCATGGATTAACCCATTCTGTCCTAAACCTTGCCAACCCTGATTAAAAGCAAATTTAGAATTTTCATGCCCCGTTTCCACCCTTCGACAGTTGAATTTGAGCGGGAAAGGAAGGGACTCTTAAAAGAGAGATTCCATCTGGAGACAAGATTATCTGTAACTCAAGATTCGTGATTCTTTTAACCATTGTTTTCTGAAAAAAATATATTAAAAAAAAGGCAAGAATTGCATGAGAGCATTTGAATCGTCCTATCTTACAAAAAGAAAAAGAATGATAGAAAGTGCATAAATGATATCTTATCTAATATTATCTTCATTTAAGGACAAAAGAGGACATCCACCAGAAGTGTAGGTTAACTATTGAACAAACAATAAGAACGAGATAAATGACTGGGACTTACTTAGAAAGCATATTGACTTACGATAACCATTTTTCTGCATTAAAAATTTTTAGAAAGAGAATTTGTCATCGTGCAAAAGAAGTAAACAAGATATTGGAGTACAAACCAATCAATAGCTTTTATGGAATTGCAAAACAAATATAGAGATAGCAAACAACCGAATGAATTATGGGATCCAAAGCTTACAAATAAAGAAAACCCCAACAGGTTCTTGATAGATGGAGCTGTCACAGTCACCTATGGACGCATATTAAAAAAAATTTTAATCTAAATTTTAGCACAGTAAAACAAAGTTACTCAAGTTAATTTAGGAATGTAATTCTGCAGTAAAAACTTTTGTAATAGCAAAAAGCCTTAAATTAAAAAAAAAAATAAAAAAAATAGGTCTTTAGATCTGAAATTACCTATACTGCACAAAATGTAAATGACAAAAATACAGATAAGCTGATTCAACTTAGTCATAAACAAAGAATTATTATCTTAAAATAAAATTGCGATTAATTTGTTTAAATAGTTTAGTTGCAAATGATGAAACGAAATTTAATTAGAATAAAAAAAGCCTGTTGAAAACAACAAATCAATACAAATTAAGCTTTCTGTATAGAAAAATTAAAAAAGATTAAAAAAAATGTGAAGATTCATCATTCTATCAAAATGTCAGTACTCATAAATTTATAAGCATACTCTTTCAAAAAAAAAGCCTGAGTAACTTAAACATATAAACATATTTAATCTCCCATTCATTGAATAACACTAAAAGGTATGTAATAGTTTTCAGGGGTGGGAGGTATAATGTTATAAAAATGCCTGAATGAAAAAATATAATCATCGTGTTTATCTTATTGATTGACTAACACAAAAAAAATAGTTTAAGAAAGAAAAATTACAATCCACTATATTACTTTAATAAAATTTTTCCGGGATATTATTAATCTAGCATATTTATTAAAGATAAAGGTCAACGACTCAATTCACTTCCTATAAAAAGACATAAAACGACAGAATTTTATTTAAACAGCATAAGCACGATATTAGGCATTTCTTGGAAGAAAAAAATGAAATAGAAAAACCACCGGAGACAAGCGATTTCTCTGCAGGGATGGTCACCCTCGCACAATGACCCCGATTTGACAGAAATCGCGTGCCACTTTCAAAGGGACGCCGGGGACACGTGCACCGGCAGGGGAAGGTGGAGAAGCAAGACGTACGCCCTACTTAATTGCTCACTGTCGGGTCAGACAGAATGAAAACTTCACACAAATGAGTCATCATTTCATAGCAATTGCAAGGGAGTAGAAAATAAATTAAGTTACAAATAAACAATGTGGTCATCAAACAGACAACAACAGAACGGGCGCTGACATTTTATTACTACTGAGTACTGTAGATGCAAGAATCTTTTCTGCAATTCACATTAATAAATAATGCACCCGGTAATCAAAATTAATAAAATGATGAGCAATTTTTTTTTTCCTTCGGTAGAGGGCCGTTCATAACAATTTAATTTTCATAACAATTGACTGTCATTTAAATATTCCTTGGTGTAATAAGAACAATATAAACTTGTTTTGAAAAATAAAAAGTATGCATAAGTGTATAGCAATTTTGAATCGAAGTTTTGCACAATTAGTCCTTTTTAATATAATTAAATTTATAGCAGACTTCCAGTTTGTCAGCGGAAAATTTTTTATTATTTCTTACTGCAAATATAAATTATGTATAAACCTTAGAAATACGTTTGTTTCTGTTAAAGAAAGTTTTGTTTAAAAAAATTAAATAAATATCATAAGATTTTAATTTTTTTTTTATAACTCTGTTCGCACCAATCTCTACATTTTCATTGTTTTTTCCCCTAAGAATATTGAAATTAGTTTGAAATAAATTCACAAATAATAAAAATTTTTGAGCTTCTTGATAAGAATTTTTTTTTCTTCCCCCAAATAATTTTTGGTCGAAATGGGACTATTATTCAAGGTTTATATTTGCTTATATTATTGTTATTGTAGGAATTTCACTCTTAAAATTAAAAACAAGCAGTCTATGACTTTTATCTAATCCAATTTCTGAGGATATTATACTATAGTTTAGTACTAAAGATTACGTCGCTTAAATTATAATTTATATTACTATAGTTCAAGCGACAATTGAAAGTGTTTATTTTGACAATTAATGGTTAAGTTAAAATTCATTGTATCTATTTGGATACTAGAATATGTATCTTCTGAAACAATCATTAATAATAAGAAACGCAATTTGAAAAAGTAATTTTAAGAAAAAGATAATGCCTTCATAACTTTAACCCCCATCTATTTGATTGTTTGAATTAAGAAATAATAAAAAGTCAAAGTATAAAAACTATTGAAATTGTAATTAGTGAGTCTCTTTGGAGGAGAAGAAAAACTGTAATGAGAAAAAATTGCTTTTAAAGGGAAATCAGTAAAGCGGAAAAAACAGAAAGGGAAAAAACTCAGTACCGCACAAATTAATAATGGCGGACAGAATGCCGTGGCTTTGATCTTTTTCATAACTAGGAAATGGTGCTCAGAATCTTCTAAAAAATGCTTCTTGTCTTTTCCAAAAAGACATCCAAATTAGTTTAGTAAACGTTAACTATGTTTATTGCGTAAAAAAATAAATCATACATCAGATTGATAGGAATTGATCGGATTCATAGACAATTGAAATTGAATTCGTTTGAAATAGACTTTTCTACAAACATTAACATTTTCTAAANAAAAAAAAAAAAAAAAAAAAAAAAAAAAAATATTCAAGGAGTTTTTAAATTGTTAAGACATACAAGATTATGTTCAACATTCTAAAATTATAATTAAAAGAATTAAATTTTAAAAAATAAACAGCAATTGCAGTTACTAAATTCGAGATGCAACATACAAATATTTGGTATTTAGCCTATACTGCGAGTCTGCCGAAAACAAAATGTAGTTCGTTTACATCTGTCTTTCTCCCCCCCCCACCCGAGAAGGGTTTATTCGATTAACAAAACAATAATGAAGATAAAATTGTGAAGTGTCCGTTTTTATGAAAACATATTTTGTGAAGGGTCCCTAAACGGACCCAAATTTCTTCTTAACAGACCCCTGAAAAGACATCCAAATTAGTTTAGAAAACGTTAACTATGTTTATTGTGTAATAAAATAAATCATACATCAGATTCATAGACAATTGAAATTGATAGGAATTGATCGGATTCACGGACAATTGAAATTGAATTCGTTTGAAATAGACTTTTCTACAAACATTAACATTTTCTAAAAAAAAAAAAAAGTCTTGGAAAGAACATCAGAAAATTCTGTGAAACTTGAAGTACTTAAATCTATGTGTTAAGCAACCTCCATAAATGGCAGTTATGAGTTTGAGTAAATTCCGTTTCAAATATTGTCCCACAAAAATGAATCAAGCGTCGAGATCAGGAGAATAATGCGGCCTTAAAAATCAATATCGCTTAATGGAAACACTGTATTTACTCTTTCACCAAAAAATAAACAATAGGAATGTGTTAAAAAAATAATTCAAAAATGCACTGCATTCAATCGCTAAGCTTTACCTAGATCTTTACAACGATCCCAGGCTATCAAGTTTATTTTCAAGTTATCCATAATTATCATCCTGTATATCAAGTACAAAGATAATTTTACCTTCCTTAACATAATTGCATACAAGTGTGCACGATTTTCCTATGAAATACCCTATAGGTATCAGAAAAAAATTTACTCTTAACTTTAATTTTTATCAACGCTATATAACGAATATAACAATTGTCATTATTAAAAGTAATACAATTTCATTCGAATGATGACATTTAAATCGTAAATGTATTAAATAATACAGAACCGGCATGGTGATTATCTCAGTAATAAATAAAACGCCATTTTATTAGCACAATTTTTTCTTTAAAACAGAGAACTAGATTCGGAGAATTAAATACTAAAACCAAAAAATCATATAAAAGTAACAAACACTCTTTTTCTCTTCACAAATAGGGCATTTTTATTTCACTGCAAATAAGCCGAAACGTTTGGCAGCTATACTGCACAAAATCTTTTAATTTTCAACCACAGAGATAAAACTAAATACGATTTCAACATAAATCACAGAAGTATAAACAGAGCTATCTTTGTAAGTACTGACGTAAGAAAAAACAAAAAAAAATAGACTACTCATTGAAGCTGGCATCAGATCCAAGGTGATTCCGCCAACACAGTAAAATAATCTTAAAATGTCAAGTTTTCGCTAAAATCGAAAAGGGATTCGAAATATTCTAATAATTATAGGAGATTATATACTGTAAGCATTTTATGTGAACATTTAAGACTTAAAAACACGCGTTAGATACGAAAACAAACAATAACTATCAAAATATTTCGTGCAAATCAGAATGTTTTTGTCCTTTAAGAATAGTAAAATAAAAATAAAATTATATTTGTGAAGTATGAAAAAAGGTCTAACCAGAAAAATTTTTTTAGACCCTCAACGGATTCCTCACAAAAATTTTCATCTTTAAAACAGACCCTTCAAAAAATAGTTTATCTTGAAAACGGATAATTTTCGATATTTTTTTCAATTAAAAAATGGGTTCTCCAGAAAACACTTATGAAAAATGGATTCGCGATAATATCGTTAGTTCATTTATAAATCGTAGCTCCTTAGATTTTTTTTTTACAAAAGCAGGACCTTTTTCCTGAAATTCAAAACAATTCTTCACTAATTCAGCACAGATCACTGATTTTTCACACGCTAACACAGCCAGGGGACTGTTTAGAAGAAATTTGGGTCCGTTAACGGACCCTTCATAAAATATCTTTTCATAAAAACGGACCCTTCACAAAATATTTTAACTTAAAAACGGACCCTTCACAAAATGATTTTTCTTTTAATCAGACCCTTCACAAATTTGTTTATCTTCATTACTATTTTGTTAATCGAATAAACCCTTTCCAGGGCAGAAAACAAGAAAGATGGATGTAAACGAATTAAGTTTTGTCTTCGGCAGACGATTCTTCCATTATTCGTCCGAAATTAATATTCTGCGTTCAGCAGTATAGGCTAAATACCAAATATTTGTATGTTGCATCTCTAATTTAGAAGCTGCAATTGTTGTTTATTTTTTAAAATTTAATTTTTTTAATTATAATTTTACAGTGTTGAGCATTATCATGTATGTCTTTACAATTTAAAAACTCCTTGAAAAAGTTTTTTTTTGCAATAACGGACCCTATTTGTATAAGTTCATAAAAGCGGACCCTGGTTGAAGGAATGTAATTTTGTCACAATTTCACGAAAAACGGACCTTTCACAAAATGTCTGGACAGACCCCTGACAGCTGAAACAAAATTATGAGTAAATCTTTCATGAACACAAAAAGTCGTGGAAACCCTCTGAAACATATGAATAATATCTGAAATTAGCGATTAACAAACATAAGTAAATCCTACCAATATCCAGTCGGCCAGTAATTTAAACAACGATACATAAATTTTAATGTAGAAATGAAATTTATTTTTATACGAAGCATGCCCATTACCTGTGTAAAGTTAACAACATTAAAGACATCTAATTATTTTAAAAGCAAATGAGTATAAAGAAACACAATTATTGTAGAAAATATTTTAGTTCCTAGATTAAATGTGGAATAATGGGCACTTACAAAAGTGAGGACGAAAATGCTCGTTAAATTACCGTTGTAATTAAGGCCAAGGAGTTACAATCTTATGTGAGATGGCCCCGATGGCCTTCTTCAAGTACCAAACTTAATAAAAACAGAAACAATGTTTACATTCGAAGTACAGTGCGTAGTTTGAATGTCATTTGAACGGTAATGTTACAGACATCCCTCTTTCCCAACCTTCGTTATGCAGGCTAAATCAACGTCTGCGAAAGAAATGGAAAAAAATCAAGTTTATTGGGATAAACTAATGTTGCACTTTTAACAGTGTACAAAATAATTACACTACCTAAAAACACAACGAATTTAGTTTGGGAAAAGGACTAGATTTTTTTTTTGAGAAATAATGGAAAAAATTTCGTTAATGACAACTGCAGATTATTGCTTATTTATTAACTAGAACGAAAAATTATAATTTAAACATTACGGTCGAATGACACAACAATTTCTATCTTCAATCAAAAAGTAAGAATATAACTTTTTTCTAAAATTCTATAAATCTTATTTCTGAATACTTCCGTTTCAAAAATTATTAAGTATGTATAACAGCTTTAGCGTTTGTAATTAATTAGTTGCCAAAATGCATCAGTAGCTCTAATGCTATGTATTTTAAAAACAGAAATTAGTATTTATAACGCCAAAAAAAATTTAAGTATTTTAAAAAATTATAAGTTTTAAAAAACAGGCAAAATTTAGCTATTCCTATATCCTTGCCTGAATTCTCCAATTTGCTTCCTTTTTAATAATGAGTAAATATTTTAAAACCTACATTTGAAAATAGCAATATGGTTAATAACATGGTTTTGTATATTCTGGGAATCAAGATAAAATAAGTTGTACAAAACTTTCACAACAATTTATTGACATATTTCGACTAAATTCAAAACACGAAATTTGATCCGAACACTTCCAAATGAATTTAAGAAATAATGTAATAAAATTTGAAAGTTTACTTTTCGTTTTTTGAAAGAAAAAAAATATATTAAACGCATCACGTTGACAACTACAATAGTTCAAAAACAATGGCAGTCATCAAAAATTGTTCGATGTCAATAAAAGCAGCTATCTGTAACCGATTAGAACAGAAACAGAAAATAAGTATTAAATAAAACTCATTATATCGTTGTTTAACAACGTTTATCTTAAATCTGTTAGAACGCGAAATTTTTAAAAAAGATTAAACATAACAAAAATCAACTTCTGAATAATTAATTGAACTGATGAATAGTATAACAAAACCTGATTCCTATTAATTAGTCTCAAAACGACACAGTTATGTAATAAAAAGAACACTAAATAATTAATAAAAAGGTCTAATGTCTAATAAAGAAAGCTAAGATCTGGTACTTTAGTTTTATATCAAAAACAAAAGTTCAATAAATAAAATTAATAATTTTCAAACAGGCGGATAAATAATTTTATAACAAAAGAGAAATAATCTTACGTAAAAGATTCTGTATTTCAACTTTCAATACGTTATATATAATATACATATGGTTCTTATTTACCGTATATGAACTGCATGTCTAAAAATCTGGCTATAAATACCCAGCAATATGGAACAAAAAAAGGTAACGGAACTTAAAATAGAACAGGGCATAGTTAATAAGTTTCAATTGTACACGAAATATGGCGAAATTGAAAGCGCATGCTAAGAACTATTTCACGAATTGGTTGGAAGTAACCATGACAATATAACAAAAAAGAATGTTAACTATATACAAGACACAGAAATTTATTATTCTTTAGATATTGTCACCAAGAACACAAACCGCGTAAAAAAAAATTTATTATGCTTAAAAATGGTTTTTGAAAAGTTCTTGTTAATATTTAACAAATTACAAATAAAATTTTAGTTTCCGCAATTGTTTCAAAACCGAAACTCAAATCTTCCAAACGAACATTCAGCATTAATTGCTATTTAATTGAAAAGAGTGTGCATAATAATTAGACGAAAAATAATTAACCTTTTAAAGCAAACTTTCTACCCTTTTTTTAACCTTCCAAAGTACGGTACACCTACAATCATTTTCGACAAGAAAAATTAGATTAGATAGCTTGCAAAATATTTCAAATGATATTACCAAAGAAACCAGTTAAAAGTGGTCAAAAACTTAAAAAAAAAAAATTTTCGTTCATTATAATTATAGGTCTCAGAAATTTATTTCCTTTGTATTAGAACATTATTCCGTACATGAAATAGTAACATCTTACGGTTGAAGTCTTAACAACCTCAATAAAGGATTAGAATATTAAATTTGGATTGTAAGGTGAATATTAATTTTGATTCAAAAAGGAGTTATATTAGGATAAATTTAGGACTTTTAACGGATGCTTCACAAAATATTTTATCGCCAAAATTGACACCTCGCCAAATTTATTTTATGCTATTTTTAAAAAAAACGGGACTCATCCTTACGTTTTCTATTTAAAAACTATAACAATTTCAAATCTACCGGCAATTAAGCAATAAACGTATAGTGCTCTTTTTTATTCCGTTCTTCTGCTTAAACAATTGTAAGGCTAATCAACTTATCAGTTTATCTGCCCTCCTTTTAAAAGTTTTAACTCATTCAAAAATAAAACTGTAATTTCAAAGTCCTAGATTCTGCATTCAGACATTAGTTTTAAATCTACAAATAATATGTCTATATATTTATATTGTTATCAATATTAAATAATTGGGTACTTGCAGCTCGAGAAGAATTATGCCCAATCATGTGATTTAACTCCAATTTATTTGGATACCCATAAGCGACGTCACTCTGGTCTAACCCGATTGGCTTCTGAATCGACAAATGCAATGATTTACAGCAAGTGCACCCTATTGTATACCTGCAAGTAACGTTATCGTAGGATGACGTCACTTGAAGGAACGCAATAGGGTGGAACGGGAAAAAAAAGTTTTCGAGAATTGAAAAGCACTACATCTTATAAGTTCTATATGGATTAGTATATCACGCGTAAATGTTTTCAGATTTGTTATGCATCATTTTCATTCCCCGAAAAAGCTTTAAAATTTATAATAAAATAATAATAAATAAATAAAATAACAGCGAATTTTTAGAAATATTTCAAATTTTCAAAACTTGTCGGGGAAAAAAATTACCTCTGAAACTTTCTGTGTCGAATGTAATATCGCAATTTTTGCGAGAATGTGATTTTGCCAAAATTTTCCTATCATATATTTTCCTTTCCTGCAATGTTTTTGAATTTAGCAATTTTTACAATAATTTTCAGTACTATAGCGATAAGTCGCACGATTTTTTTTTTTTTTCATAATAAAAACTCTCGCATCAGAACAAAACCAGCAAGACATTTTGGGAATTACAATAAACTTAGATTTTTTAAGCCAGCATTGGACTTCCTTTCTTTCACAAAAGATAGATAGTGCACGCGTTAAAATTGCGCCTTCTCTTTTTGCAAGAGCCCGCTCGTAACGCCATTCACTGAGGCAGAATTAAGTTAATTGGACTACCTGACAACGCACGACGAATGAATAGACGAATGTCTTCAACTCGAAATATAAAGTNGTCATTTTCCCATTCTTAGATCCTAAGCATCATAATTAGTTTCTCAATTTTAAAAAAATATGAAAATTTATGTTCGTGTGCCTCAAAGGGTTAAGATAATTTATTTGTAGTTTACTGCCAAACGAGAAGATGTGTTACGATGTTACAATTCGATTCGGGTGAATAACAACGACACATTAACGGGGAATAACGACGGACAATAAGAAGCAAAAGAAAGTGAAGTTATCGCAGAATTTGCTGTCAGACTCAATATAATTCGGTGAAGAACTTCCTTTCTAGTTACACATCGGAAAACGGTCTTAGTTAAGAGTGGTTTTCATAACTATACACCGTTAAGAAAGCATTAAAAACAATTTCAAATCACAGCGTAATTTTTTAAAAAGTTGTAAAATTGCTAGATTAAAATTGCAGAATAGGTAAACATGCCAGAAATTTATAACTTTGGCAATATCTTGGCAACATTTTATTCAGCCCGTCTGCTTCATAGAACTCAAAGATAATACCACTATTTCGTAATGAGGACTAATTCTGCAAACCACAGAACATTATAGAACAGCTTTCAAATCACACTTATAAACAATCTTACAGAAAATAAGTGCAATGCAATAAATATACTTATCATCTGAATAAATAAACTAATAAAATGCTGAATAAGATTCAATGCCTGATGGAAACTATGAATCATAGTGTAAACTAAACGGTATGCAACATCTACGGAGAAAATTAGTAAATATTTATTCGAAATTCTATATACATCACGTCAGTCCCAGTTTTCTAATTTTTGAAAGATCATTATCAAATGTATTTAGAACAGATAGTAAACTAGAGAGAGTTGTAATGTCAATTTCTCTCTTAATTTTATTGCATAAATACATTTTGCGTAGCACTGAGAAAATACATTTGTAAACAGTTTTACACATTTTCTTATTAAACTTTAAAAATGATGTTTAAAAAATTCAATCCACAAAAATAACAGGAATGGTAAAATTTAGATAAAAAAATTGTCTAATAACAAGACGCGAAAAAAAAACGACAAAAAATAAACTTATGAACAATTTTTCCTTTTGATATTCTTATGGCCCATATACTATCTTTTTTGCCTAGAAAAATAAAAGCAAAGATCTAAAAAAAATTTAATCAAACACTTAATTTCAACGATCCCATGTACCTAACATCTAAATAAAATAATTTATGAACGTAGGTGTTAAATAATACAAAGTATCTTTGTCTTGTAAAAAAGTTGAATTCAGTTTATTACTGCTCGCATAACTCAGAACATAACTCAAATTATATCGTAAAGACACTGTCCCCAGTAGAACATCGAAGATCAAGCATCGCGGGCTGCGGCCAGTGAGGAACCACTTTGATCAGCCTGCGCAGGGACCGAGGATGAACGGTATCGATCTTTGTTGAACTGCTAGATCATAAAGTGCATGACTTTTGCACGTAGGTCATTGGGCTACCAAAGCGGGGGGGGGGGGAANGGGGGGGGGGGGAATATTTCCACTGCAGAGGATCAAAATTGTGATGGAACATTCTCAGGGATGCTTCCCAAACTGTCGCATATAGCCCATTTAGCAGCAGCAAAGAGACGCAATTAAAGTACTACAATTACGAATATTTTATTATACGAGGAATTTACTCGCAGTAAATAAAAATCCTATTTACTTAAAAAATGCAAGAAAATTAAGAACAAGAATTTTAATTTACAAAAGCGTACAATTAAAAATTCAAGTGCCCTTTTATATTCAATAAAAGTTTTATGATAGTTATTAGATATTTTTAATTGGTTTTAAACAATAAAGACTATAATTGCAAGACTCCGAAAAATCATAGATGAGCGACAGGAAGCGATATGAAGTACGACACTTCCGTGCAAGCTTATCTTGTCTAACTCTAAACGAAAGAGCTATATATATAATTTAACCTTAACTGATACTTTAATTTGTATATTTATCACCACATTCTTTCATTGGTAAGGAAAAGTCAGAAGTATAAACAAATGTTGTAAAATTTTTGCAATTGGATTTTAAGAAGTATTTTATGCCTAACCCTTTCTACATTAATCCCAACAAAGATAATTTTTTTTTTTTTTTACCTTGAAACTTCTACTTTTTAAAAATTGGCATTTTTTGGCGAGTTTTTAATGAAGGTCATATTCGCCAGCGAAAAATTACCCGAAATACAGCTGAACGATTTTACTAACAAATTATTGAAGCATAATTTCATTTAATTTAAACAGAATATTTTTTTTTCATTAAAAAAAACTTACATTTATCCAAATCCATCAGGTAATAAATGACGCCGCTAAATCAATAAAACAAAAAAATAAAAAGAAAATTAAATATATTTAAAATAAGAAATCTACTGTAAATCGCAATTTTATAACCTCCTTTATAGTATAAACAGATTTGTAAGAGAAAAACACTCCACTGAATTACCTTTGAAGCGAAACCAAGATGGCATATCATCAATTTTTCAGGAGTCGTTTTGAAGAGTTCACCATAAATCTCTATAAAACAATAAAAGTAAACTCGTTCCTCACTTACAAAGATATCACGACAGCTTTTTAAATCCTTATCTGTACTTTCTGGAATTCGACCTTCTTACCACGTTTTTTTATCAGCACTTCAAAAGAAATATTTGCGGATAAATTTTTATACTGCGCGATATACTAAGAGTATTTTATACTCGAGAACTTATGAGTAGTCCGTTTTAAACGCCCAGTAAAAGCAGTCTGTGCAAATCCGATTTAAGAAAAAGCACAGTGAATAAGTTCTTTAATGTTTATCTTCAGTGAGATATAAGTTTTTTTTTAGCATGTAATCTGAACGACGGATAAAACCTCTCCTGAAAATCATGTATTTATTATCTATCAGAAATCACATAAAACACTTTTGCTATTTTGGGGTAAAAAATATTTTAAAATTAATATGTAAATAAAGAGTAGACGGGGAAAAATGAGTAAATGAATATTGTATCTCAAATCTACCCTTTTAAAGAAATAAATTTATGTAATAAAAACATTTTTTTAATCCAGTGGCGAACGCTAAATGAACATGGAGAAGGGATTCTTAAATCACCGAATGAAATTCCAATTTTAGAGAATTACAATGCTTCTTTTTTCTTTTTTTTTCGTTGGAAATGAACATTCATAAACAATATTTCATTTCTGTGTTTTAAGAGGTATCATCTCATACGATTTTAGGTTTTGCTAAAAGCAAGCTCGTATTTGGAAGCAGTGACAGATGCAATTTTTTATGAAACAGCAGCTTATTTGCTAAAGGCAAAAAAGAAAAGAAAAATATCTAATCTAGACTTCTACAGGTATGCCTTTCAAATTGCTAAAATCACAAAGGATTTCAAGTTCCACTTGAGAAAATTGCACACGTTAAATAAATAACCCCAAGAAACTAAGATGGTAGTATATTACTTGATTAAAAACTACATTCGCTTCCCAAAAAAAAAAAAAAAAAAAAAAAAATCAATTTGGAAATAACAGTCGGCACGTTTCAAGCACTCATAACTGGCGCCCATTTTCAAGACTTACCAGACGTGAATAAGAAACATAATTGATTTGAACTTCACGTTGCCAACGAAAAATGGAAAAATAAAGGTGAGGAACCAAACTAGAAAAACCACAGTAGCCGAGAGAAAAAGAAAAGATAAAAAACAGAACAAGAAAAACCACAGTGGTCGATAGGGGCAAAGCAGGGTAAAATGCATCTCCACGAGATATGGAGAGGTGGCGAGGAACTAATGTCGTTAGCAAGGGAATCAGCGTTCATATGAATAAAACTAGATCCAAGGGTATACAAGATGAGCTGCTGTAATTAGGGTGGAAATAATTTTGGCGTGGTCGAAATTGAATCTATGCAAAAGATTTCAAACATACGTAACAATTAATGATTTCTCGCATTCTTGATAACGGACATATCGATCGTGTTCCACAAGTCTAAAATTTTAAAGAGCGTCTAGCTAGCCCGATGTAGTCAAAGTATCACTGACAGAAGACAGTTTTTTGAAGCGATTAAAGCCTTTCTCAAGTAAAATCACACATGCCTTAACTTCATTTGCAGAAAGTCAAACAAAATTTCCCTAATTCCCGAATAGTAAATTTTTATTTCATATGTCTAGATGGGAGGACACAGTGACCCTCCCTAAAAGTGATTCGCTTACGACCGATACAAACTGCAAATCATTTCATCAATTCAAATCATATTTATTAAGCCGCAAACACAAAGGAAAGTTAATTTTCTTTATTCGTAATACCGCAATTTTTTTAAAAAATATTTATTTTAAAATCATAATCTTTTGCACTTTGATTGATATTGCCAGGGTTCAAACTGAAACGTACCTTGAAAGACGTAGAACCAGCTGTTTACTTCGTAATTAACACATTATTAAACAAATTCACTTGACGGAATAATATGTTTTTGTCTTCACGAGTCTTCCATGAACCTAATTACTTATGACGTAAGGAAGTGAAAATAATGGAAAGATAATTAATAATTTATGATTGGGGTTCATAATTTGACACCAGCTTCTGCGTAATTTACGAACGCCCCAGTTTCCATTGGATACATTCATTTGCTATAAAGTGTTTATAGAAAGGAAATAATTTCGTAGCAATCATCAAGTCCAGTTGCGTAGAATAACTAATTTGCATATCAAGAGGAAAAAGGGGCAAAATATACACGCATAACATGCAGTTTTGCAACTAATTAATATAACCATAAATAAAAGGTCCCAGTGATCACCAGTCTGAGACCATTCAATGGTAGAGAAGAAAAAAAGTAATTTGAAAAAAGTACGAAATAAATTAAATGGCTAAACATGTCCTCCTTTACAAATAGTATTAAATATTTATACATCAACAGCACAGAGGATAAGGGTCTTTGTATAAATTTAAATAATGTATGTTATAATGAAGAAGATTGTCAAATTGTTCTATTTTAAAGGGGTCGTTCAAATATTACGTAAGCGCCTAATGGGGAGAGGAGGGAGATTGCGATTTGCTTACTTTTGCTAGCAAGGGGTTGAGGGGTGTAAGGAATACTGTAAGAAATTAAAATCACAGTATTTTCAAAATCTTTTATAAATGTTAAAAGATTGTAAAAGATATAGAGAAAAGTTACACTAGGAAAAATTAAATGAAAGTTGTTTGGGGAAAGAAAATGTTGAAAAAGTTTTTCTGAGTTTGTTCAAGAGTTTTAACTATTGAAAATACAAGATTCCTTAAGAATTATTCTATTCAAAATTTTATGAAATTAATCGGAACAAATTTTACTTCATGCAGAGTTATAGTTTATTTGGATTTATATTTAAATTCAGTGTTGTAGTAGGAGTTTATTTGGATTTATCCTTAAATTCAGTGTTGTAGTAGGAGGAGGGAAACTTGGGGGTACGCCGTTCCCCGAAATATTTGGCTTGCTGTAGCAAAAAAAAAAATCAAAATATTCGAAAGAAAATTAGAATCAATTTTTTTTTTTTATTCCTTTCCATTCCTTCTCTCATTTATTTATTTATTATTTTTATGAAGTGAAGCAAAAATTTCAGCTCGGTTCAGGGAAGAAAAAAAATTTCTTTCTGACAGAAGTGCCAATTGTATATAACATATTCGAAAGCTCAAGTGAGCTTTCAAATCTGTATGGTGCAATACTGGGCTAGCCTGCAAGAAAACTCAATGAAAAAATAAGAATCCGGTTTTTAAAAAAAAAAAGTGATTTCGGAGATGTTTATAGAGCTTAAAATTTTTTGGCTCAGCTCAAAAAGTAAGTATTAAAAGAAAATACTTTAATTGCATTTACCAGTACTCAATCCGAACAAAATCTTTTTATAAAGATGCTTTTAGTTCATTTCATGTGGTTAGAAAAATCTTGAAGTTTAAATTAGATTATTTTTCTTTATAACTCTGTTTTACATATTTCATAATCTGGTAATCGTATTAATAGCAATACAAGTAAATACCTTTAAATTAGGAATCCAAAAACATATGTGATGATGACTGGACTGACTGGTATTCTTGGAGCTCTTTGCAGTATTTCGCTTATAGCTCGCTTATTGTAGAGTGAGAGAGAACACTTATTTCATAGGAAAACAGTACTTTGGGGACTTTTATTAATCTTATACTGATGACCACCAAAACAATACGGAGATCAATGTGGGAAAACTGCATCCTACTAATAAAAATGCATCGACAACAACGAAAAACTACGTTAGACTATTATGTTATTATGCTATATNATGTGACTGCTCTTCCAGTGAATAACAACGACGAAATAACGCAGTACCGAATTGGCCGGTACATCAGCTCCAAATTTTCCAACAGAGTTTTTAAACTCATTGGATTTATCAGGCATACCACCGCATAATTTTGCACTCAAAGTTGGATCTCCAATTATTTTGTTTCGTAATTTGAACCCACCACGTCTGTGCAACAGCACGGGATTAGTCGTTAAAAAATTAAAGAACAATGTTATCGAAGTCATTATTTTAAATGACAAATTCCGGGGTGAAAGTATATTACTTCCACGAATCTCTATTATACCCACAGATGTGCCAATTCAATTTAAACGCATTCAGTTCCCCATTAGATTAGCATTTGCAATGGCAAGGTCAAGCAATGTCTGTTTGTGTCTTAGATTTGAGCACACCATGTTCTTCACACAGACAATTATACGTGGCATGCTCTCGAGAGGGCAAACCACCCAGTTTAGTTGTGTTAGCTAAAGATGGAATGACAAAAAATATTGTATACTCCATTGCACTAAGAGATTAATATTGTTGACTAATATTTTCAGAATTCGTTGTATATATAATTTATAAAAAAAAGTTACAATAAATTAAAAAAAATATTATTTGGTGTGTTGTTATTTTCACATTCCGTCATCGTTCATAGCGCTCCATGCCTCTTCCACTCATATACCACATACGCACACACTTACAATAAATAAGATATATTTTCATACTATAGAAATAATTCATGTGGCAAAACAACGTTTGCCGGGTCAGCTAGTAGATATATAAATATATTTTCAAATTATCCCCAATACTAAGCAGAGCTAATACTCATATAAAAACCATTATTTACAATCCTTATGAACTTGGAACGAAATATTAGCTTTTCAATTTACTAAATATGTTCAGAAACTCAAAATAATATCAGTAGATTTTAAAATGTAAAACTATTATAAGTTTATTTCTTGGAACAATGTCCCAGAAAAGGTCACTAAAGGAATACAGATACAGTTCTGTGTAATATCCAAGAAAATTATGCAATGTTTGCTCTAAAACAAACGTGATCATGCGGAAAAAGGACAGCTGATAAATTATACAAATCGTATTTATATTTTTTTCTTATAAAAAAACAACAATTATATTCTCTTTTTTAAGGCAAAGGAATTAAGGTATTGTAAATTTTAAGGTATTGTAAATCTTAAAGAATCAACGGTAGTCTGTCTGATGATTCGGGAACACAAAAGTTTGAATTGGACTACAACATAATAAATGATCAGTGGTCCCCGGTCTAATAATCCATGTAAAGTGATGATAAAATTACTGTTTTGGTTTTTTGATTTCGTGTTTATGGGTATAGCCACAAAATATCATATTTTACCAATAATGTGAACATTGCACATTTTCACTAAAATTCGACTAGGAAAATAAAAAATTTATCAACTCCTAAAAGAGCAATCAATGTAAAAGAATAGTTAGCTATTGTGGTCACAAAATATTACATTTAACTATGATCATTACACGCCATATTGTACTGTACTCAATGCTGTAACTTTTCATTTAACTTCACTCTATTAACTTTTAAAAAATTAAATCTAATCGAGGCATATAAACAGTCCAGAGAATGTGCTCTGAATAGTAATATTCCATTGTTTCCATTTTTTACAGTATAAACTTTAGTCTGACCAAAAGAATGATTAAGGCTATTTAAGACCATTAAGCCTGCAGACATACAGCTCCATAAAAAAAAAAGTGGATTCAATTTAAGTGTAGCAATTTTGCACAGATTACTTTTCAAAATTAAATTAATGTGCAACTTATTAACTGTGATTCAAATAATGAAGCTAAACTTAAACAGATTTTAAATGAAAGGCAAATTATTGTTGCCAAGTTCCTACTCAAGGGGAAGATATGCCATTTGGTCAAG
Source organism: Parasteatoda tepidariorum (assembly GCF_043381705.1). NCBI lineage: Eukaryota > Metazoa > Arthropoda > Arachnida > Araneae > Theridiidae > Parasteatoda > Parasteatoda tepidariorum. The sequence continues at coordinate 47,278,236 of NC_092213.1, read as the reverse complement.
AGCCCAAGCAAAATTTCTTCACAAAAATAGTTTTTTTCTTTTTTAAATTTAATAATAAAACGACAAAAATTTTTTTGTCTTCAATTTTAAATAAGGGTCATCAAAAATTAAACAAAATGTGGAAATAAAGAGTTTTTGTGATTTAGCCCTTTCAAGACTGGCAGGTGGATAAAAAAAAAGCACTTCTCGGCCTGCAAAATCAGAATTAATACGTAGAAACACATTTTGATGAAATTTGTACAAAAATCACTAATATAAGTGCTAATTTTAAAAAACACTAAAATTATTATTATACACACCAGCCTATATTTTATTAAACTTAAATTTAGCAATTTTTTTAAACCAATTATTGACTTAACTCAAACCTGCTTGTAAAATAGGAGTATTTTGATCAATTTATAAATAAATAATAAAAATAAATATTCCACAACTGCGACAAACTTTCTGCAAACAGCATTTGCGTAGATGATGCATATTTAGTAATCACATATGTATGACCACACTTCTGAAGAAGGGACACACAATAAACTTCACCCAAGAACCGTTACACAGAAATGTTACCCAAATTAAAAATACTGAAATTCCATAAAGATGCCTATTTTTCAGCATACCTTGAGATATAAATGCACGCAAAAAGGTACTGAGAGTGCCACTAAAAGATCAAGTCTCTGTTAATGCACAAAAAAATTTTACATTTCTTAACTAAATTTATAACTTATAAAAATGAATAAAAAACATTTTTTCTAGAGCTCAGTGGTTTCTCGAATTGAATCATATTAAGCAACATCTGTGACCATTTATAATCTTTGAACTAAGTTAGCAAACATTAACTAGATCTTGTTTTTTCGTTCCTTCAAGTTTTTTTTTTCGAATGAAAAAAATAGTGACAAGCACGAATAAAGGACGTCACTCAATGGACGCAGATGATACAACAAATATGAGAAGGAAGATACATCTAATAAAATTTCCGCTGTATAACCTTTTTGGGCGTAAGCCCAAAAAGGCTAAACAGTGGAAATTTTATTAGATGAAATCTACAGTGTAACCTCTTCCTACCATTTTAAAAGATTATTTACTTTAACCAGACCTTGACAACTAATAAACAGATTCCGACATAGATTTCTATTTCCATGGAATAACATTATATACACCATGGTTAATGGAATAACGTCTAAATCAGCAGGTAAAGTTAAATCTAGATGGTCCAATAAAAGATAATTTTAAATATTGCAGTTGGGGTGAATTTTGAAAGAAGTTAACTGGGGGAACAGTATGCTGGTATATTGTGCAATACATATTCTATTGCAATTCCAGTCTTGAAGGTAAGACTTTTACACATTTAACTATAGAATAAGTTATTTTTATTTTGAAGGAACACATTGAAGTGATAAGAGTCAGACAAAAAAAAAAATATTGAACTCATTTCTGAAATTAAAAAAAACTCTGCACAGCTGAAATGTACATTAAATATCCCCTCCCCCTAAAAAATGCAGATGAGAAATTAATTTCTAAGCTGAAGATCAAAAGGCAAGCAGTGTATCATTTTTTTTGTTCTGAGTTTATACAAGGAAGAGGAAGGCAAATTTAATAATACTTTTTCGAACATAATCCAATTATTGATCCAAAAATTTAAAAAATTGGAATTGTCAACAAATTTGGAACCGAAGTAACTTATACCCTTTTAAGTGCAAAAGCTAAAAACAAGAGCTGAATCTGCAAGCGCACAAAAATAATTACTGTATTTAATCATAAATTTTAAAGTCAATAAAAATATTTATGGTTAAAAAAATTGAAATCACAGTAAATAAGTTAATTTTATTAAAAATTTTATGGGGCTCATTAATAAAATTGGAGTTATAAAATAATAGAGTGCTCAAATCACAACACATTAACAAGATTTTAGACACTTCCTTCTTCCAAATGTTTATCAAAAAAAATACCTAACTTCAAGAAACAAAAATATTTTAATATTAAACTAGTATTTTTATACTTGATATGTTATCTTAAGAACTGGCACAACAAGCAAACATTCTTTGTTCCCCTCCAAGCAAATACATTTCATAACTGTCCTTTTTTAGACGATTTAAATTAATGTAATGTCTTAACGATTAGAAAAAATATAACATGCTTTGCAAATTACATATATCTCAGAAATAAATTAAATGGATACAAATATAGGCCTAAATCATGAGCGTCGTTGGCGGGGAAGAATAGTGGTTATATGTCCATCTCAATTAAATATTTCTGAATGTTCCCGGAATATTTCCAACAAAAACACAAAATTTTCATAAATTATCAATTTAAATTCATTAAAGAAAAAACAAAAAAGAGAAAAATAATCTTTTAGAGTTTTAGCACATATAAACCTTGTTCCTGATGTGAGAAATATAGAAAATTATTGCGACTCTGTAATTAATTTTACCCTCTCAAAAATTGGGCCTATGTGACACTCATGGTCCAAAAATCAATGTACTACATGCACCAGGTGATAAAAGATTAAATTTATCTTTTATCACCTGCATATACAGCATATATTGCACAATAAATGTAAAATGAATTAGTATAACAAATTTTAGCATATCATTTAATAATTTACTGACAAAAAAATTTATAATTAACAGCAACAAACAATTCTTTAAATAATCTATTAAATTAAGGATAGAACTTTTAAGTAAAAACGTTTTTCTAATAATTTTTGGTAATCAAATGCATGTTCCTTTCAAATAGAGTAACAGACGATATTGAAATAAAAAAAATTCAACTGAAAATATTCACTGTATTTCAATTTGGAATTGGATGTAATAGTTGTTATAAATCCATTTATGATGAAAAATGTTTATATTATTTAATGTTTACCATTCGCAAGTTTAATTAGATATAGAATAAATATTTCTTTCCGACAAAAGTAGATTAAAAATTTATCCGCAGAATACTGAATGACTGATTTGTAAACAAACACAATACAAACATTTTATTCCGAACTGGCTCGTAGTAATCGTAAGGCAGTTATTACATACGATAGCGTAACAGTTATGCTATATTCATAATAATATAATTTATAACTTGCATGATACTGCGTTAAACATCAATGATAAAAAGGGAAATAGTGGATAAAATGATACGCAAGACGGTAATAGAAAATGCTACAGGTTTACAAAATTTTGATGGATCTCCAAAACACAACATTTAGATCACAACGAATATATGTTGCAATATCCACTTACGCAACAAAAAATAAATAATTTTCCCAATTAGATATTAAATCGAAAACACTGGCTTAGTAATCTAGGGCAATACAATTACATATTCGCAAAATCCTTTGCAAGATTAAGCCTAACGTCACGTCCATTTAACACGTTGACAGTGATTAAAACAGATTGAAAGAAAGTTTTTAAGGAATATATGGAATTATTTTACCTTTATTAGCATCGTGAAAAATTTTGTAACATCTTATTCCTCGATAAATCAATAGTAGGACGTTAAACAGCTAAACTTCTTACACACAATTTCCGAATACAAATCAACCCAAACAACGATCGTGAATTGCTCCGAAAATGCTTCAGTCAGAATGCACTCAAAATCGCCAAATGCACCTAAAAGTGTCGCCAATTAGGCGAGAATATTCGTGATCCTTCAAATCGGGTTTCGTTTTCTTCAGTTTCGTTTTCAAGTATTCATAAATTTGCCTTCCTTATCCATTAGAGTTTTAAATAAAAATTCATATTTATTCAATTTATATTGGTTTTTGCATTATTCCCCCTTTATTGTTAAAAATTAAAATTTATATATTCTGAAGAATATGCAAGCGCTTAATTTAAACATATTTTACTACCACTGGTTCTCTTACATATTTATTCTTTTATTTTAATAACTTTATTAATTTTATTTGAAGTTTTACTAAGCTCAAATTGTAGCGGTATAATTTTTTTTTATTAATCTTATAATAAATTAAGTAACTGAAGAAGGTAAGTATACGCACAAAACATAACTGTCTCGGTAGTAAAAAAATGACTTAAAAACGTTCGGCATATACTTATCAAACAATAGATCTAGCAACTGTACTAAACATCATTAATATTTATTATCAAAAAGGCTCTTAAAAGAATTGCTTTGTGTAGCACTTTACATGTATGGTAATTTATTGGTAATAACTTTATGGTGATTAACTTTCCATAGTAATAGATATTGATCCATGGCCTGAAGTTAATTAAATCACCATTTTAATAACCTATCAGATACCTCACGGCATCGTAACCATTAAATTTAATTCCAAAAGTAAATAAATAAAAGCAAATAAATAAAAAAATCCGATTAAAAAAAATTATTCTAAAAATAAAGAAATAAAAATTTTATTTTTTTTAACCTTTTTAATAATTTAAAATAAATATTACGTAGATAATAATAATAAACGAAATATATTTAAATAGTAGTTATGTAATCACCGTTAAACATCTTTTCTTTTACAGTAAAGAAGATTACATTGTCTCTAGAGAATAATAAAGTTCAAAAAAGTTCTCGATTACGCAGTCTTCAGTTCTGTGTGACTGATTATGGGTCAGACAGTTCGCATGCCTGACTAAATATCTATCTTCCTTGTATAGCAAATAAAAACACTTTCTCTAAGGAATCAACTCGGAAATAACAACTCGAAGAGATACAATTTTAAATTTTGATTATTTTTTCTTAAATTCTTAATTTTTATGAAATAATTTTAAATAAAGAAATAAATAATTCTAACTGATGAAAGAATAGTTCTAAATAACGAAAAATAATTTTAAATAAAGAATATAAATTTTTGTTAAAGAAAACGATAGCATTTATGAATTTTCGTAGAATCGTTTGCTTTAAAAACCCTTTCCTAAATTTCGAACAAAATAAAACTACAATTTATCTAGGATGATGTATCTCGCATGTATTCACTCCAGTTTAATAAAGTGAATAATGAAAAGACGAATGTTATAACAGTTTTTTTACGGGGATTACGAAGACGCAAATACTTTTGATTAGGAATTATAATTGACTTTGATAAAAATTAACAGCATGTTTTTTTTTTGAATTTCAATTGTATTTATAATAAATATCTTCATTATTTCAAGTAAGAGATGTTCCATCTTTAAGAGTATTTTTAAAGACAATTAATGCTAGGCCTCTTAATTTTTTTTAAAAAAAAGTTTATTTAAGTTTTTCAGATTAATAAACTGAATAAACTTATTAAACTTCTGAATTACTATCTTACTATGAAAATTTTAAGAGTTTGAAACTAAAGAAGCTTAGCAATACTTCGAATTTTTGAATCGAAGAAATAGTTACTTTCCAGAGAATAGTCTAAGTCTGTCATTATTCTTCATTTCATCAAAATAATTTATCTATCGCAACAAGCCACGAGCAGAAAATAAAGTAAAAAAGCTCAATGACCTTTGAGGAATAAAAAAATAGTAGATTTTTAATCGAACAAAGTATAATTTTTTTTTTTTTTTTTGCAGACCTCCTGATGGTTAAATATATTTGCTAGAGTACCCCCCGCTTGAGGTTTAATGCAATATATAAATAGAATATTTAATAGAATGGGAGAAAATGCAACATTATGACGTTATTTTTTACACATGAATTCTATTATGTTCTTTCTATTATATATATGATTACTTTTAAACTAACAACAAAGAAGCATATTGTTATTATTTTTATTTCCTTTTCTTCATAAAAAAGAGAATTTTATTATCTACGAGTATTACAATTATTTTCAATTTTTTTAATAGTGAAACTATTAATGAAAAATTACAGTCACAAAATCAAAAATAATAAATGAATAAATAAATTAATTACTTAAACAGGTCCACTTATGCTACTAACTAATCTCTAATGATGGATCTAAATGACGATTTCCCCAAAAAAGAAAAAATGGCAAAGATAGAAAGTTAATAATTTTTTAATAGAAATACAATTAAAAAAGGTTTTTAACAGAACTTAATAATTTAAAAATTGTTTCCATGTAAGTTTCTAATAACAATAAAACCAACAAGAGAACTTAGAAGACTCCAATATTATGCAAAAATATCCGTTTAATGCATTTGATCTGAAAAAAATATAATTTGTTATTTAATTGTATCGAATATTATGGTTTAATACTTAATTGATATGATCCGTCGATTCAGTTATTCAAATCATTATTTTACACATATTCTGATTTGAACCAGTTGATTGATATAAAATCGTCTGATACATTTTGACAGTGATTCCATTGTTTTTATTTTATTTAAATTCGCTGAGTCTAAAATATATCTTCTTATTATTATCCAAATTAGGTACTCAAATCCATATATGGCAACGTTACTTTTAAAAAGTAACGAGTAAAAGTACAAGTTTTTTTAAAAATAGTAACGAGTAAAAAGTAAAAAGTTCTTATTTTAAAAAGTAACGAGTAAAAAGTACAAGTAAAAATAACGATTTAAAAGTACATTTCTAGGAAATCGAAAATTCAAAGTTACCTGAAATTTCATTGAATAATATTCTTATATTCCTTAATGTTTTTGCAAAATTGTTGTTATTTATTTAATTATTTTTAATTTTGAAANGAAAAAAATATAATTTGTTTTTTAATTGTATCGAATATTATGGTTTAATACTTAATTGATATGATCCGTCGATTCAGTTATTCAAATCATTATTTTACACATATTCTGATTTGAACCAGTTGATTGATATAAAATCGTCTGATACATTTTGACAGTGATTCCATTGTTTTTATTTTATTTAAATTCGCTGATTCTAAAATATATCTTCTTATTATTATCCAAATTAGGTACTCAAATCCTTAGATTCGAATTAAATTCATAGTTCCATTTTGAAATTAATTCGAATCAGTGATTATAATCTTTTGATTTGAATAGGTTGCAATTTTAAAATGCTTTTGGAAACGGTGTTCTTGTTCTAATACAATTACAGTTACTTACGAATTTCTGAATTGGTTATTCTGATCATGTGATTGAATTAACAGTGATTGCACACTATAAATAATTTTTCAATGCTAATATTTTAATATATAATTTCTGCACAATTATTCAACTAAATATTTTTAATCGACCAAATATTAGCATCATTGTTATTATTATTGTTCATTGGGTTAAACTGATATATATATTTCTAAGCCTATTGTGATTTTCGCTGTACTAGAAAAAAAAGGAAAGTTAAATTAGAGATCTAAGTTATTTTTATTATTATTTTATTAGCCTATTGAAAGGAAAATGGGTGAAAAACTTTCGATTATTTTTTTAATGAACTGATTTTGTTTCCATTTGAAGATTTTTAAATTTGATGTAAGCGCACATTTTACCCTCCAATACCCATGTCAGAAAAAAAAAGCTAACATCAAACCCCTATTGGTATTATGTAATTTTTGAATAGCCCCTAAACAAAGTTTGTTAAGGTTCAAACCATTTCATCAAAAATATAAAGTCCTTTGAAGCTTCCGATATTTTCTTTGTAAGTAATCAGCTATGTCAAGGTCATATAATTCGAACATCTGGAAATTAATCAAAATTAAGAAAATAAAATATTGGTATATGTTTTTCATATCAAAGTTTAAAAAAAGATTTTGAAGGAGTCAAGTATTTCTCTTTCATTAACAGGATAGCTTTTGATAAGAAAGATCGTTGATTGACGCAGAAGGGTTAAAATAATCAATATATCTGGATAGTCCTATTGCATAGCCTTGACAGATTTTACTTCCGAGTTGTTTTCTTTTTCTTTTTTTCTTCTTTTTTTTGTCATCGTAGGAAGTTATACAGAAGATTACAAAAGTACACATGATTAAATCAGAAGTACAGTAAAAAATTTTACATTTTTAATAGCCAAAAAGAAAAATATTTAAAATTTTTTTCTTCTTTTTTCTATAATTGCAAAAAATAATTATAAAAAAATTATACTTATGCTTAAAATAATTCGAGAAATTGAAGTAAATTTAAATTAGAAATTGAAGTAACTTAAAACGAAGACCAATTGCACGGAACTTTAACTTAACTGCGCTTGCATCTTAAAATTACGTAAAAGAAGAAGAAAAAAAAACGAATTCAAGTTCTTTTTTATTTTATATGGAAAATTTTTAATGTAATAAAAGTTTACCAAACAAATATAATACTTTCATTTTGGGGTTGTTTAAAAATTGAGATCCATAAGTCAGATTTCGATCGATTGATTTTTAATACATTTCAAATTCTTCTTTAGATTATAGTTGGAATTTTTCAAAGGGGTTTATTACAAAATTAAGTAACTATAGTCTCTACCTGCCGACAGGTTATTATTTTCGCTAGATTTTACTTAAATTTTTACCAATTTTAGTACTTATCATAAATTACGATAAAGCATAATTTCCATTAAAGTTAAATCAATCTTTTTCTAAATTTAAAACCGTATAAACAGATTAAGATAAACTTAATCCAAAATAATTAAAACTCCCTTTCTAATATTTGATAATAGTAAAATATATTGAGTTCCCTAAAGTTTTTATGAAACAAAATGCTGAATGAAAATTTCTTAATTTACCACATAATAGTTGGATAAAACGTTTAATTCATTGTTTAAAATAACTCAGTATTAAAATGTTCCAAAAACTTTACTTGTTCCTTGAACTTTAAAATGGATTAGGTAACTAAATTATCGTCCAATTTATTCATTTATTTTTCTCAATGTTGTTCTCTAAACAGTTTTTGTTTTAACATACTAAATTTCTTTAATAAATATATTTTTAATAAATATAAAATATTTTTTACTTATTTAATCGAATGAATAAGTTCGAAAAATTGCAGGTAACAGACGCCGGCAACGCGTCCAAGACCTTATCAACGCCAGTCTTAGAAGTAAATTACTACACTACTTACTATTATTCAGTTTATTTACATACTAGTTATGCAGTAATTTCTCAACTTCCCTAAACATTCATGAACTGGGAACTAAATTATATATCATCAAAGTAACGAAATTCAGCCTTCGGGCTCGGCAAATGTTTTTCTTACTACACTGAAGTCCAGTGACCTTGAACAGTGCGCATGTACTTGCGTAGTTTTCGAGCAACCTACTTGGCGTTCTAAGTTCGATATGGTTACACCGGCTCTTTTTTCCACCTTCATCCAACATCCATTTTAGCTTTCTCGCTCCTCTTCTGCGTTGCTAGGATATCAATCTTTCTCGCCAGTTGGGCGCTCGCCAAACTATTGGCGAAACTTTCGCAGAAAAAAAGTTACTCTGCTGCCAGAGCTAAGAAAAAAGGGTTACTATTTACGTTTTTGACGTAATTACGTGGCTTTTCAGGTCGTGGTTTTCGACGAAGAGGTAAACTAGAATTTTAATTTATTAAACATGGGTGGAGTTGCTAATTTGCAAAAAGAATTCACCACTTGAACAAATGATGGTTTCAAAATACTAATTTTTTAAGAGAAGCGGAGAGAATTATTGATGAATTCTTTCTTCGTAATTATGAGAATCGTGCAACCTAAAAAGAACTTAGTGGCAAAGAAATTTCAGAACTTATGACGTTCTCTTATAATTAATAGGATAAAATGCTTTAGCAATTATTTTGATGTTGAAAAATTTAAGCAATTGTAGCTTAAAAGAATAAAATATTAAATAAGGGAAAAACAAATAAAACAAAATTTGAGAATTAGAATTTTTTTATAATATTTGCAAATATTCTACTTTAGAAACTTATAAAATTACATAATTATCTTTTAAAACAAATAATTGCTTAATTATAGTTTTTTTTATTATTATTAAAGTCAAAGCACAGAAATGTGGACACTAATGGCTTTTCTTGGATTAAGATTTCCTTGTCCTGCCAACCGGACTGTGTAGGAGTCAAGGAAGTGGCCTTGCATTAGAAAAGTTCTAGGTTCGAATCGCAGGCATGGCATGGATGTTCTTTCATTCTCTATACTATCTGTCCTTACAGTGGGGGCAACATTGGTTCACCTAAAATGGTGCCCATGAAAGAGTGGCCTACAAATATGCCCTGTAAATGCTTGAATTGAGAAACTGTTAACGCAGGTGGGCATTGGAAATAAAAAAATAAAAAGATTTCTTTCCCCATAACCCTTAATTTGTAGAATAGATATGGGTTTTAATTGAAGATTATTAATATGACCAGAGCCAGAGCTAAAATGTAATTTTTTCCATCGACTTACACAAAAAGTCATTTAATAAAACAAAACTTTTATTTATTTTCACATAATGTTACCAAAGATAAAAATAATACGCACAAATTGCTTACGCAATTTCTAGATTCAGCAAAATATGTGTATTGAAATCATTATAACACACATTATAAACCGTTAAACAAGAAGTTTTCGTTCAGATTTGTTTTGTTAAAAAATCGTATCTCAATCGTTAAATTTTTCGAATATTTGGAACAGAAATTCATGTTTCTTCCATCGGCTCATTCATCGTCGTTTCTTTTTTTAAAAAATCTATTTCTTTCAAAAAGAAGGAAAAAAAGATCATTTTGTTTTTAAAATATATAATTATTATAATTTTTTGTGAGAACATTTTGTTATTATGCTAATCGTAACAAAATGAACGATTTCCTGAATTTTAAAAGTTTATTTCTTTTTTCACACTATACTTGAAAAAAAAATTAAGTGTAGGTTTGTGAAACAATAAGGAGAAATAAACTAGATCTTACTCATTAATGATATTAAAGGATATTAATATTAATATTTTTAATAATAAGGGCTACAATAATATTAATATTTTTAATGCTTAATTCTCGATAATAATAATTTTTAAAAAAATCTAAAATCAACCTGTTACATAAAAAGGAAAAAAATACTTTTGTTTAAATTGTGGGAATTTTTATACTCTGGATATTTTTTTTTATATTTGTTAGTTTTTTTTTCAGATTCAAACCACTGTGTACTCGCTGTGGGTTAATCGTAACGAAGTTCATCAACACAAACGAAATTTGTAAGTCAGACCCATTCAAAACATTTTAACATTTTGGTTTTTAGCATTTTTTGGCTTAAATATGCACCGATATTTTTTATTTTCTTTGTATAAACGTTTCTTTACAAGTCTCATACAATTTTAAAGTTATATGCTCCCAACACTTTTAAATTCCACAATATTTCTAAAAAATCAGAAATTAAAATATAAGTTTTAAAAAAATCGATATGTGTATGTATTTTAATTCACTTTACTTACAGATTTACATTTGTTATATGTAATATTTTAATAAGGTTAAAAATATTATCAAAAATTAATTTTGTTGACGTCCTGTAAAAATCTTGTTAACGTCCGTTTCTTCCTCTCGTTTGTGATCATAAAAACGTAGAAGCTCAACAAGTTATTTAAGCAGAAGCAATCCAAAAAAAAATTTTTTTCATTGTTCTATAGACACTAGAAAGAAATTTCAATGAAAAAAAAATCTATTTTAATAACTTTTCTTTTAAATGATAGCAAGAAATTTTATTTTATCTTTTTTTGATTTAGACCTCTGTACGATAGTAGCACTCAATCGTAGATAAATTGAATCAATCAATCACTGCAATCGTTGCTAAATTTCTGGGATATTTGTGACTAAAATTCACTTTCCTCTCATTGAATTGGATACCTGAAAGTGACGTCATCGTAGATAAATCGTGACATTTGTCCATTCGAAGTCAATCAGATTCGACTCACATGCGTGACGTCACTTACAGGCATCCAATCAAATCTGATTTAAATCACAAGTTAGGCATAATCACTTCACTTCTTCTCGAGTTGCAAGTATCCATTTATCATTAATTCAAAAAAGAAAGAAACAAATAATCATGTGACGTAACCCAAAAGTAGTTTTTTCCGTGAAAAACACTTTTTTTGAAACTAATCTTATGTAATCATTATAAATTCTTTTCACGTTAATAATGTGATCTTCAAATTCGATTTGCATACACACAATACGGACTCTGAAAGATAAAATGATTTTACAGAAGTAACTGTAAGAGCTTTTATAATAATCGCAACTACAGTTTAAATGGAATTAAAATAACGTCATGAATATAAATGAATTAAAAAGAAGCCAAAAATGATAAACTTTGGGCGAATGCACAGTTTTAATATTCTTGGAACTTCTCTTGAGTAAGTAGAATTTATCCATGACAAATTTTTCAAATGTTCCGGCGGCCCACGCATTTATTTTGGTTTTTTCCCAAGGTAAGTTGCAAAAAGTTTCAATGTCACAAATTTTTCCATTTTAACCCATAAAATTAAGATATTATCTACATTTTGTAATACGTTTTTTTTTTTTAATAAATTGTGTTTAAGTTAACATTATTGTAAACTTACAAGTTATTTTCATAAAGTGTTACTATAATTCAGTTGAAGTAATTAATATTACTATTTAATAATAATAAAATTTTAATTTTTGGAACAATGTATTATTGTAAATATTCTACTATAGTGAAACAGTTTAAACAAGTTAATAAAAATTAATAATACGAGCTATACAATAAACACAAAAATTTGGTGTGCTATGTAATTATATGTATATATATTTTTTTTTATAGTTGTGCTTCAGGTAAAATGCGTATTAAACCAACATTATTGCAACCTTGCGCATTCTTTTCATAAAGTGTTTACACAAACTAATTAATGCTAGTAAAATTAACTAATATTACTATTATGGTAAAATTTTAATTTTCAGAAAATATTCTACTATAGCTGTTTAAACAGTTTGGTAAAAACTAATAATACATGCTATACAAACACCAGAAAATGTTGAAAAACATTTCTCTCTCTTTTTTGCTTGTGTTTAAGATAAAAACGTAAGGTAAACAAACACATAATTTTCATAAAATTTTTCTATAAACTAATTAATATTCGCAAAACTAATTAATATAAACAGTTACATTATAATAAAATTTAAACTTTCAAAACAAAATACAGGGTTATTCATAATTCCCTCCGCCTGTAAACGCCATTTTTCTTTACTACAACTGACTTCAGTGGTACATGTTACTGCCATCTACCGGCAACTGCTTAAATTAAAACTTGAATACTTTCGGAATAATTTTATATGTTCTTTTTTGCCATATTCGTCTTCGTTTTTTTTACTATAACGCTTCGAAACCCCGGAGAGAATTATGAACAACCCTGTATTATCGAAAATATTCTACTGCGGTACACAACTGTTCAAACAATTTGATATTAAAAAAATCAATAATGCGTGAGACGAAATTTAAAATTTCTAATTGAGTAATCTGATTTTTAAGTCTCATGTTTTCACAATAGCTTTGATTGACCCCCATAAAAGAATAAATAAAATATCCTTTTTCGTGTTTTTTTATTTAACTTAAATTTAGTTGATGTATGGAATTTAGTTGATGTATGATAATGGAATGTTACGATCCATTTCCCTTCTCTGAACTCAAACTGCGGAATTTCGCAGCACCTAACGATTACACAATATTTCAAAATTTTTGTTATTTAAACATGAAAATAATTTTAAAAAGTAGAAAATTGTACTACATTTTACGTTTTTTCAAATGCTNATAGAACAACAATGTCGAACCATCCACTAAATCACTTATCAGTTCTTTCCATAAATTGTGATTTAACGAAGGACTTACAATGTGATGAGCAAATAAAGAAATTTGCAGCACAAAAATGCAGAAAGGTTGCTTTATAATTTATATAACATAATTACACATAACCTGTCAATTTCTTTTGCAATAATGTTGTACAGTTGCTGTTTGTATAGACAAATAAAAATAAATAAAATTATTTAATTATTATAAAATTATTTTATGTAATTTTTATTTTTTTTCTATATACTACTTTTCTACATCACCATAGAAAACAGTTTTTTGACAAAATGGCTATTAGGGCCCCAAAGTAGTTTCAGCCCAGGACCCCACAAATTCACGATCCGCCCATGCTATACAAACACCAGAAAATGTTGAAAAACATTTCTTTCTCTTTTTTGCTTGTGTTTAAGATAAAAACGTAAGGTAAACAAACACATAATTTTCATAAAATTTTTCTATAAACTAATTAATATTCGTGAAACTAATTAATATAAATAGTTAATATAAATAGGCTCCATTCTATAAATACAGGGTTATTCATAATTCCCACCGCCTGTAAACGCCATTTTTCTTTACTACAACTGGCTTCAGTGGTACATGTTACTGCCATGGCCATCTACCGGCAACTGCTTAAATTAAAACTTGAATACTTTCGGAATAATTTTATATGTTCTTTTTTGCCCTATTCGTCTTCGTTTTTTTATTATAACGCTTTGAAACCCCGGAGAGAATTATGAATAACCCTGTATTATCGAAAATATTCTACAGCGTTACACAACTGTTCAAACAATTTGATATAAAAAAAATCAGTAATGCGTGAGACAAAATTTAAAATTTCTAATCGAGTAATCTGATTTTTAAGTTTCATGTTTTCACAATAGCTTTGATTGACCCCCATAAAAGAATAAATAAAATATCCTTTTTCGTATTTTTTTTATTTAACTTAAATTTAGTTGATGTAGGGAATTTAGTTGATGTATGATAATGGAATCTTACTATCCATTTCCCTTCTCTAAACTCATACTGAGGAATTTCGCAGCACCCAACGATTACACAATATTTCAAAATTTTCGTTATTTAAACATGAAAATAATTTTAAAAAGTAGAAAATTGTCCTACATTTTACGTTTTTTTAAATGCTGATTATGTATTGAAATTCAGAAAGTGTTTAGTTTATCAAAAAAATGTTTGTAGTTGGATCAAAAAAATCACAAAACATTATGAGGCTGGAAGACCATAATTTAACGCTTATTTCTCTTAAAATTTTTGCTTCAACCTTAAAATTTTTGAAAAAAAATTTTTTGTGTATGTGTAAATTTGAAATTGAAAATTGAAATGGTAATAGAGCAGGACGGTGAAAGCATGATGAAAACCAAATGCCTAACTCTCTTATGATTCTATTTGTTTTATCTTTTTTCTATGAGACAAAAAAAAAAATTCATTTCAGTACAGTTATAAAAATTATTGTTTTTTTGAAAAAAACATTTAAAAAAAAAACTTTTTTTTAATAGTAATATTGAAAATATTGCTAATTTGTACCACCAGATTACCCATGTTTTTTAAAATCAGTTTTAATAAACAAGCAATCTTTCAAATCAATCATACTCAAATAATTGTAAAGACAAATCCTTGATTAATTGATTGTTGTATAGTTATAATTAAGTATACAAAAATCGAAAATTTAATTTTTTTTTTCTTTTACCATTTTCCAATTTTAAAGTATGGTTAATTTTACTTAAATAATGGCATCAAAATTACGTCTTCAAAAGTAATCTTTTATTTATTAGGGAAAAAAATCCATAATTCTTCAAGCACATCGTGTGAAAATTAGACAAAGTTTAAATGTAAAAAAATAATTCTTGAGTAAACTTACAGAGTAGTATTAGTTGCTTTCCAAACAAACGTAGTTCCAGTTGACGACACGCGATACCGAGAAATGTGTGGAAAAACGTAAGTTAAAGTTTATTTGTGATTTCCTTTTTTTTGGATTGAGAAATAATGCACTATGTTCTTCAAATGAAAAAAATATTAATGCGTTATGCGTTATAAAATTTTAAATTTTCACAATATTTTTCATAAGTAATTTTTTTTCTAAATTTACTTTTAATACTAAATTTTAGTTTTTAAAATGAATTTTTAAATTTCCTTAACCTCCTTACGCCTGGAATTTTTACTTTCAGCAACACGACTTTAAAAGATTCTGCTAAATTCTCTTTTTGATTTGTGATTTTATTCCCCGTTAATTGGCAATGCACCGCTACCTTTTTTTTAACATTATGTCTTTTATTATGGTGTATGAATAGCAAGGTTTCTAGAAATCTATTGTAAGGTATTCTTGACAGTTAAACAGAGAATGTAAAAATAATGTCTTTCTTTTTTATTTCAGTTATTTTGCGTCATTTTATGTCAAAGTCACAACTTTATTGAGTAACAATTATGCATTAAAAACTTAATTTTATTTTAATGGAAGCTTGTTGCAAGCGACAATTTTTTTTAAAAAAAAATATAGCAAATAGATAAATAAAGTGAAATAAAGTACTACAGTACTTAAATATATTTTCAAAACATATTTTGTAATTATACTAACGAAAATCCGATTAGAAAAGAATTTTGAATCAGCACAGCTTTTTTTTATGTGTACTGTTACAAAAAAAAAAAAAAAATATTACAATAAGTGAAATAGAAAATTTAGTAAATCCAGAAATTTTATAAAGTGTTTCCATAAGCTAATTAAAATTCGTAAAACTAATTAGTATTAATGGTTGAAATGTAATAAAATTTAAACTTTTAGTATAATGCATTATTGAAAATATTCTTCTATGGCACAATTCTTCAAACAATTCAATAAAAATTAATAATACTTACTACAAATATCTAAATTTTTAAGTCAATGATCTGATTTTTTTAGTTTTATGTTTTCACAATAGATTGACTTCAATATAAAAAGAAATAAAAAACAACACAAAAATCCTTTTTATATTCTTTTATTTTACTTAATTGATATATCAATAATGGACTTTTATGATCCTAAATTCAATGTCATAAGACTCCAGGATTTCGTAGTAGCTGATGATGATACAATATTGCAAAATTATCATTATTTAGAAATGAAAATAATTTTGAAAAAATAGAAAACTGTCCTACATATTAAATTGAATTTTATACTGAGTAAAACTTAATGCTAATTTTTAAAATGAATTTTTAAATTTGTTACATCAAAAAATTATTGTCTCTTAGCAACACAACTTTATGAAATTCTGCTAGATTCTCTTTTTGAATTAAAATTTTTTCTGCTTAATTGTCATGACAATGCAGTTTTTATTTTATTTTTATTTATTTTTTTGTTAACTAAGTTCTTTATTATGGCGTACAAAAAAGCTAAAAAGAAACTAAAGAATTACGGAAATGTATTGCTTTTAGAATATTTTTGGCAGTTAAACAGAAAAAGTGAAAATAAACGTTATTTTTTTCGAACCTAAAATAATGAGCTCTTCTGCGTAATTGTGTGACAAAGTCGCAATATTATTGTATTAAAATAATGCATCAANAAAAAAAAAAAAAAAAAAAAAAAAAAAAAAAAAAAAAAAAAAAAAAAAAAAAAATAGAAAAGAAAAAAAATTAAAGGAAGCTTGCTGCAAGTTATTCAATGAAATTTTTTTAACGATTCTTAATAAAGAAGTCAAATAGATAAATAAAGTAAAATGAAGTGCTACAGTTTTTAAATACATTTAAAAAAAATTTTATAATTATTCAAACGAAAATTCACTTAAGAAACGATTTTGAATAAGTATAGCTTATTTTTAACTTATTGTATTATAAAAAAAATAAATATTGCAGTATATCAAAATACTAAGTGTATAAGAAAATACAGCATATTTGTATTAAATAAATGTAAGAATTTTAGCGTTCAAATTTTGCGCAACTTCGGAATTAATACTAAAGAAATAACGAAAAATTTTAAGTAAGCTGTGGTTGGACCGTGGTAGTTCAGGGGATAGAGCTTTCGCCTTCCAATGAGGTGAACCGGGTTCGAACCCACTACGAATTCACACTGATCATCGCACTGATCACAATACTGGCATTAAATATCCTTAGTGGAAGACTGATCATGGATTAGAATCCCCTTGCCATGAGACTAACCGTGGATGGTTTTTGCGCTTTTACTCTTCGTGTAACGCAAATGCTGGTTATTTCCATAAAAAAGTCCTCCACAAAAATGAATTTCTTCCAGTAAGTCGTAAACCCAAAATTGGGTTTATGACTATTCAACTACTGTTATATGTATATAAAAAAATAAGCTGTGGTACATTAACACAAACTTTTGATAAAAGTAGATTTCTGAAGCTGCAGTTAGCTGATTTTTCGAAAATTAGAAAGCAAATTATTTAAGCTTTATACAGTCTTAGATTATGCTGTAGATTCATTATTTATTCAACGAGATTAAAATTGAAAATTAGAAAACGATTCCAAAAACACTTAATTTTTAATATCGTTTTCTAAATAAATTTTTATGCGATTTTAAAGTATGATTTTTAAGAATCTGTTTCACCCATTTTTAGAGGTAAAGAATTATTCTACACAGTCAAAGTTAGCTGATTTTGACAAATTTGAAAACGAATTACAGAAAATATTAATGCATTATCTTTTCCTATTTTAAACGAAAAGAGAAAATATCCTTAAAGATATATAGTTCTAATATCTGAATTAACATTTTAAATAATGCTTTGAATATAGGAAGTAAATCAGTAACTGTAACCATGACAACTAATAAGAACTATTACCTTGAGTACTGCTGAAACTATTAAATAAAAGGTCAGATGTGAAAAAGTTAAACGGAAAGATATGAATGAGTCATTGAACTTACTTTTTTTAATATTCACAGATGTTCGCCATTATTGCACGCGATAAAGCAAAAGGAAACTGTGCAGCTAAATTCAGTTGTACCTTTAGTGACATCACAGTAAAAATATCAGCTATTTCTCAGAAAGTGACTCACTACTTAACAAGTCGTTTTATCTATGCTTGTGTCATACAATAAATATCATTAGTTTCTGTGGTTTCACTAATCGTAATTTTGTTCTTACAAAGATAATTAATAATATCGCAGTACAATCACAGTCCAATGTAACTAGATTGGTATGCAAGATAATTTTACGCAAAAAATTGGAAAACTTTAAAAAAGTAAAGCTTTTTAACATTAAAATTATCATAAATTACTATTATAATTACTATCATAATAATAAAATAATTCGTAAAATTTTAGTGTTTTGTATTTACGTTTAGAAGCGAAAAACGTTCTTTTTTCTCCAGTTGTCTTCTCTGCAGTATTCTTTTCTTCATTTTTCTATGCAACATATTTTGCCAATATGTATTTCAATATTTTATAAAATTCTTATTGTTCTTTTTTGAAATTTTGGCGATGCTATCAAATAGTCACTATGAACAAGGAATTGAGATTTAGATCATGCATGTCAAATTCGATACCCTATTCATATTAACTGGTCCATTTCACCGCCAAAATCCTAAAAGTATCAATGAATTAACAAAAAAATCAAAGCAATAAAAAGCATATATTAGTAAAATAAAAGCAGTGTCGATAGTGGCCAAAAATGTGCTAAATGAGGAATCAAAAAGTATTGTAGCTATTGCATTTAAACATAGATACAAAATACTACATTTCTATAAAATGTTTTTACTTTTATTATCCTTGGTGAATTGTTATAATTTTAATGCCGAAAACTTTTACTTACATGAATAATTTTCCGATGATTTTATGTTGGTAAAGATTAAATTCAGTTGCTCACAATTATGACATTATTGTTTGTATTCAAATAAAATACAAGAAACACGAAAAGAAAAGTATTTAAAGGCTACCATGCATTTTTTTCAGAGAACAAAGTACTTTTAATTATAACATAATTACTCTCTTATAATTCTTCCTTTTGCTCTCCATGACATAATCCATTAAACCCGTGGATTTTATTTATTTCAACTGTTGCTAATAAAAATAAGGTTGTTATTTAAACTGTTATTCTGGCTTTAAATACCCATAAAAACTAAATTCTGCTTCTTGAGGAGAGAAGGATGCTTTGCTGAAATTATTACTTACGTATGTCATAGTTATCAAAACAAACATTATAAATTAATATTTGATTGTGCTGTTTTTTCGTCATTTGCAATATTCAATGGAGAAAGTAGAGAAATTTTTATTATTATTAATAATAATATATATAGAAAATATGAAGAAGAGGATTAATTAAATAGAATAAAAGAAAAAGAAAATTTAAAAAAAATTTAATCAAAATCCGGAGAAAAAAAAATACTATCTCTTCATCAGCCCACACGATTATATCCACAAAAAGGAGTGCTTTCTAATATTGTATCAATATAGCCAAATCAAAATATATCAATACAGAGTGTGAGGACCACTCAAAAATTTTTTGAAATAAAATCAAACACATTGAGTAAAAAATATCAACTTAAAAAAACGGAAAATAAAACTTAAAGAAAAAACATAACAAAACACAAAACGAAATCTATAAAGCCAGTAGCGAGTTCAAATGAACTTACATCTACTGGAAAATTTTCAATAATGAAATTGAAGTAATTGCGTAAATTGAGGTAAAAGCGTAAATAGAGGGGTTTTGTTTCATAGCGCGTTTTATAGATAGCCTGCTTTCATAATGATGGCAAAATAAATAATTCAAGCTTTCTTACATCATGAAGTTGAATTGAGTTTATTATGTTTCTCAAAATCTAGAATTCAAATATTTAGTTTTACAAAATTTCAAGTAGCATCCATAATCATCTTCCTTAAAATATAGTTTTAGAATCCTTGCCAAAAATTAAATTTGAAAAATATTCACATTGAAGGGTCAGTAATTGGTATTGAAATAAAAAAGCTATCAAAATCTGTTGAATCACTAGTGAAGAAAGTGGAAAGAAAAACACCTCTGGCTATCTAACAGGTTATAATGTTTTCAAACCTCGCTATAGTGAACACGGTTTATAGTGAACTCCCGGATATAGTGAACGAAATGTTCGATCCCGTGCCTTGGTATACACGTATAATGTTATTTTTGGTGGATATAGTGAACCAAAAAGGTGACGAAGTTGGATACAATGAACTTAGACAGATTTTTTTCTTCATTTTTTTTGTAAAAATTTTTAAATTTCTAATTCAAAATGAATACATATACCGATTTTTGAAATCATCAATAGAGGGGAATGTAGCCATAAGCATTTTTTCTTGTTTGCTTCTTTTATCTCACTTGCTGTCACTAAGGTGTCAGTGAGATCAAAGTGCATTTTCTGTCAGAGGGAATGAGTCATTATTGGTCAAAGAGTTGGACACTAATATGTGTTGATTTCAACTCCTTTTTGCTCTCAGTTCAGTTTAAAAAATCCTGCAAACAAGTGTCTTAAATTTAACTATGGCGAGAAGTAAACGTAAAACGTTCTTCATTGATGATAAAATGGGCATAATCAGAAAAATTGAAAATGGATGCAATCAAGCTCATTTGCAGAGAATATAAACTATCCAAATCTGCAGTTTGTAACATATGAAAAAATAGGCAGTTAATAATTTCTGCTCATGAAAAAAATTTAGATGCCAGAAAAAAGTTGAGAGAAGCAGATCATAGGGATGTGCTGAAGAAGCATTACTGAAGTGGTTCAGCATTCGAAGAAGCCGCAATCTCCCAGTCTCTCAACAAATTTCAATGAATTTGCTAAAGTGATTTTATGAGACTACTTTTATGTGCTAAATTGGCAGGTTAGACAGGTTTAAAAAGCGGAATAACAGAAATTCAGGAAAAATTATCTGAGAGTTGGGAAGTGTTTCCATATCTGTGTTGAAGATTGCTCATCAACTAGAGATTACTAAATTTTTTCTGTACGCAAGACGAAGAGTAATAAAAAAAAATAAAAAATTTTCTGCTTCTACGTAATATTTTTTTTCCAGCGATTTATTTGAATAATGTGTAATAAAAGGGTGGATTCAAGGAACCATTGGTTAAGTTGCCTGCGTAACGGATATAGTGAACTCCCGGTTATAGTGAACCGAAATGTCGGTCCCTTGAAGGTTTACCATAGCGGCGTTTGACTGTATTTCGATAGTGAATTTGTTTGTTTTTTTCTTCTTGTTTTCGTATTATGTAATTTGCGACCACTATGGTTTTTTTTTATTTCTTTTTTTATAAGTATTCTAAAAGCTTATACCAAGGACAGCAAATACGGATAATATTATTGTATATTTACGTAAAATAGGATAAAATATTTATTCAAAAAATTACTTCACAAAAAATTCTTGAACGTTGAATAGAACATGGACTTTAAGACATTTGCTTAATTGGGAATGCTGTAAAAGGATGTGTTTTACTCATTTTTTGAAAAATATTGTTTACTAGGAGGCTTCGCCCCCTGCTCGCTGGCGCTCTCCAACCCCCGGAACTGCTTTCGCAGTTCATTTCGGATTGCTTCGCAATCCAATGCTCGTTTTTATCGCTTGGGTTCGTTCTTAACGTCTAGCTTTTGAATACTGAAGTTCCGAAAACTTTTCACTGTAGAAAATTCTAAACCTGTACATTTCAATATTAATTTGAAATTGCAAACATTTCACATATTTTACTTAATCACACTATTCTAAATTTCAGTTGTTGAGAAAAGTAATTNTAAAGTAGGATAAAATATTTATTCAAAAAATTACTTCACAAAAAATTCTTGAACGTTGAATAGAACATGGACTTTAAGACATTTGCTTAATTGGGAATACTGTAAAAGGATGTGTTTTACTCATTTTTTGAAAAATATTGTTTATTTTTCAAACACTGCAGTATAACAATTGCTAAATAATGATGATGGAACATAAGACGGCTTGACTAAAGGCCAATACAAACTTTCAAATCCTTTTAATGAATTTAATTCTCATAAAATCTGATTAAAGTGGCGCAATAAATTAGATAGCCTTGTTCTTATTTTTATTAGAAATATTTTGAGGGTCAGATGAAAAGATTTAATAGGACGCATTTCAATTAGTACTCTAATTGAAATTATATTTCAGCTAATGATGTTATTTTTCAAGCAATAATGAAAAGTGACATCATTAGCTGAAATATTCATTTGCAAAGAATTTTTAAACTTTTTTATTATAAAGCTGATTAGCTTTGAAATACTTTAGAACCTTCGTTAATGACGCAAACATTATAAAAATATAAATATTGTGGAATTTTTAAATGTAAAAAAAAGAGGAAGAAAAATGTTATACTGTGGAACTCTCTTACAACGAACCCAGACCTAACGAAAAAATCAAACATACAGTCGAGTCCCGATTATCCAAGCCCCAATTATCCGGTTAAATATTTCAAGGTTTTTTTTATTCAAGTTTATTTTTTATTTTTAAAACTACCGCCGAAAAAATATCTCAATTTTATTTTCCAAACACTTAGGAAAACGAAATCCAGCGACTTGATCCGATGAAATGATTATTATCGTCAATAATGAAAATGATCCTATGAAATGATTATTATCGTCAATAATGAAAATAATCCTATGAAATGATTATTATCGTCAATAATGAAAATGATCCGATGAAATGATTATTATCGTCAATAATGAAAATGATCCTATGAAATGATTATTATCGTCAATAATGAAAATAATCCAATGAAATAATTATCGTTAATAATGAAAATGATCCTATGAAATGATTATTATCGTCAATAATGAAAATAATCCTATGAAATGATTATTATCGTCAATAATGAAAATGATCCGATGAAATGATTATTGTCGTCAATAATGAAAATGATCCGATGAAATGGTTATTATCGTCAATCATGAAAATGAATCTAGTGAAGATGATGAAGACAGCGACGATGAAATTCAAAATATAAAAAACCTCTCATACAGATGGACTAAAAGCTATCGAAAGTGCTATTGAATAAATATGTAGAACAACAAAAAGATGCGTTACCAGCCTTCCTGTTATCTCTAAAAAAAATAGTTAAACATTGCTGCAGAAAAGCTTCAAAGTAGTGAAAACAAAAAACGATTAAGTACTTTTTTAAAAGCTGCGATGGCTCAGGGGATAGAGCGTTCGCCTTCCAATGAGGCGAACCGGGTTCGAATCCCAGTCGATACGAATTCCGCATTCGGCTTGCACTGACCTCAGTACTGACTTAAAATATCCTCAGTGGTACACGGATTATGAGTTAGAGTCCTCTTGCCGTCAGACTAACCATGGGAGGTACTCGTGGTCTTTCTCTCCATGTAACGCAAATGCGGTTTAGTTCCATCAAAAAGTCATCCACGAAGGCAAATTTCTCCCAATACTTGATACAGGAGTTTCCTTGTCTTCTGGATTGGGTTGAAAATTACAAGGCCACGGCGTTGAGCATTAGTAGTCGTAAACCCTAAATTGGGTCAGCTGCTCTTTAATTCTCGTAAAGTAAACTCTAAATGTTTTTAAGTAAGCTTTTTATTATAATATGAATTGTATGTGGTGCACTAGTATAAATTTTGTATTTGTTAAATATATTGCATTTATACCTACTCTTTTTCTTTCCTTTTTTTATAATCTTCGCTTTAATCGAGTTTTTCGGTTATCCGAGTTATTCGTGATCCACATTAACTCGGATAATCGGGACTCTACTGTACTTGGTGAAATGTTAGCCTATTGAAACATAACTCGTTTTTAACGGGCAAATCCCAGCTTTTGCAAGGAGCATTTTGTGGCTGAGGAAGAATTACACGACTTAGATAATGAGTAGAAAAGAATTTGAAAGTTACGTTTCTTCTGACGATAATATTATTACTTTCGAGATACTTGTTATCAAGGAGGATATTGTAGCTGAAATTCAAGCAAAAGTAGATGGGAAAAATTTTGAAAACTAAAATGATAAAAACGGGTGTGAAGAATTTCAAGCAGAACCACCCTCAAAGTAATCAATGTTTTTTTTTTTTTTTTTTTTTTTTTTTAATGCGCAGAAAGAGTTCAAACATTTTTCGAGAGGAGATCATGAAAGTGGCCATGAATCTTATCCGAAGAACAATAACGCAGCAAAGAGACAATATATCAGTTCAAAGCAAAACTATCTTCTTTTGTACTGTATGAAAATAGTAAATAAATAAAGCAAGTACAATTTTGTAAGTAAGGATGAACTTCAATGATTTTTCACGAACTCTTTTTTCACGAAAACTCGGTTATAACGAGCAAATAACTGTAGTTTATTACTATCTGTAGTTTATTAGAAACGGTTTCCACCTGAAGATGAGGGATTTTCCAAAAAATGGCATTATAATATGTAAAAATGAAAAGTAACTTAAAAAATTTATTTTAGAGAAAAATGTTTCTCACTCATGCTTATCTTTAAAATGGCATTACACATTTTGCTCTGAATCGTTAATTTTTTAAAGAGGAGCAACAAAAAAAAGTGTTTACAAAGGGCAAAATTTCAGAATATGTAAGCCTACAATGGGCGAATAAAAAAATGAAATAAAAAAAATTTACCTCTCATGAGCTTTTAATTTTTTGAAGCGAAATATATCCTGCTAGTATCTATCTTAATAACAGTATCTTACAGAGTTGTGGTGGCTCAGAGAAAAGAAAGTTCGCCTTCCAATGACGTGAGTCGGGCTGGCGGATGGCTGATCAATAGGAATTCCGCACCCAGCTCGCACCGACCACTGTGCTGACGTAAAATATTCTCAGTGGTAGACGGGTCATGGGTTAGAGTCCCCTTGACGAACCTTGGGAGTTTCTTGCTGTCTTTCTCTCCATGTAACGCAGATGTGGTTTGTTCCACCAAAAAGTCCTCCACGAAGGTAATATGTCCCCCAATACTTGATCCAGTAGCTCCCTTGTCTTCTGGATGGAGTTCAAAATTACAAGGCTACGAAGTTGAACATTCCTGGCCGTGAACCCAAAATTGGGTCGGCTTTCTTAGCATGGCAGTAATAAAAAGTTTCTATTTTGTAAAAAGTGTACTAATATGTATGCGTACTACATGTATGTATTCTAAGTGCACTACAAAGCATTAATTTCCATGGTGCTATTCATTTAGAACAAAGCTGTAAATTTTCCCAAAACTTCGAGAAAAACAATAATCTTTGCTCTTGAAAGTTGCCTAATATGAAAAATAACATAAATTTATTGAAAATTTCTGGAAAACTTTGTATTTTTTTAGATAAATAATTTTCACACCTATTTAACTTTAAAATGATATCTAACACTTTTCTTTTGAGTGGCAATTGTTTCTAAACTTGGCAGTCATACAAAAATATCTACTTTGGTTAAAAATGCACTGATATGTAGTACAACAATAGACACATAAAAAATTGTTCAAAATATTTTTTTTTAAATTATTGGTAAAAAAATAGTAGTTATTTCCTGGAAATGCTTATTAGAATCTTTAAGAAAAAATAGATAATTAGCTGAAATTCTAGTTAGGAATGATAATTATAATAATCTTTATATATTTCTCTTATTTGGCACCATAAACTCGGGTGTTTCTCAATTCACCAAATATCCTAAAGAAACAAACAAGCCCTACCGGATGTCTTGAGGTACTTTTCTGACGTCATAGCATTGACGTGACTATTTCTTTCTTTTCATTTTTTTTGGCGTCCCGGGTTTGTTTGTATATACTTGGTAGCGTTTGAAAATTAGCTATACGTTAACTATTTATTTAGTTTCATTTTCTTAGGTTGTCTCACATAATAATTTAAGTAGTATTGAATAATTAAGCAGTACTTTAGGTATCTATTTAGAATGACTTATTATTTTTATAGAAATAAAAACTTAGCTACGAAATAGTTAATTTAGATTTATTTCTAGGCTTTTCTAAAACGGCTGTAGAAATTTAGCTGTGCAGCCTATTGTCAGGCCAATTATTGGTGACCAATCGTGCCTTTTTAGGGCAATCGCTTATACATTACACAATACTCAAGGTATGGTTCGAGAGGTGAGTGAGGAAGTGGTCAAACACGTAATCGAGCATTGGGATGTGTTTTCTATCTAATCTTACGCCAAAGTGGGAAATAATTTTAATATTACTGCTGCCAACTATGCTGAAATGTGTCGAACTCATACTTACGGAGGTTTGTGTAATTTAATGGCTGCAAGGCAGATTTTAAATTATGATTAAAATACAATACATAAGGAACTTTGACAATATCAACGGACATCTCTTAAAAATAGTTCAAAATAAAATCATTAATTGATTACTTAATTTTTTTTTCTCCAGTTAAATTATTTTACAATCAATATTTTATAACTAATTTTTTAATGTTGACAAAATTAAAATGCGCCTTGGGATTCTTTAAGTTCTATCTTTAGATCTGCAGTGTTTAAAAAATGATCTTCAATTTCACCAGTGAACTACAGAAAATAATTGAGGTTAAGTTTTGTCTCTATCTTATATATAGAGAAACAAAATTGATGGGCTTCAGACAATGTAGTGATAAGTCACACATTTCCCAGAGAAAATTTTAAGTCTATTTCGTAGTAATGTTTTGATACAAATACTTAGTTTCCCGGAATTTTCACTAGATAAACACCGAAACAAATGACTGCTTAATAATAATCTTGGCGTTTTTCATCAAAAAAGCGTTTCGGAACGATTTGAAAACATGACTTATCATTACAGACTGAAACAAACTAATTGTCAAAACTGTAAAAAGTGATAGAATTTGCCGCCAAAACAAAAATTTTTCACTGGATAATGTGGAGTCTGAAAGCAAAGAATGAGACGCGAGAGAAAGTCTGCTGGGTGGAACTACCTGCACAAAATCGTTTTAAACAGATGGGTTGTCGGCACTGGTCCCATCTTCTTGGCCATTTAAATCTCCAGATCTCTCCTGCGTAGACTTTTTCTCGAGGGGCATCTAAAATACGTCCTTTACTTGATGATCCTTGAATCGCGACTATAGCATCTCAAAGCTGTAGACGTTATTTAAAGGCTTGTAATTTATTAAACATAAATTCAACTTAAAATGAAACCTGTATTGCGGTTAGGGATCATTCATTTGAGCATTTGCTGTAAGGTATTGAATTATAAAGATTCTTTGTCCTTCATCATTCCTTCTGATTGGATAGTCCGTTTTTACCATGCCAGATCTCTTAAGCGCTTCGCCCTATGCTTTCCGAGCCCACATTGATGGTAAAAGTTGTTTGTTTTAGCAAGTACTTCTTACAGTTGGGACCATTTCCGCCTTCATAATACAGAAAATTTATCTCCGAAAAACAAATTTTGAAGCGAATAATAAAAACAAATTTCTTTCTCTGCATTAAATAACTGTCATGAACACTCTAAATTACAATCTAACTCCCCAACGTATTTTATATAGAGCTTACTGGTGTCATAAATAGGATATACTCTACCAAAAAAAAAGAATCCAACTAAAGGGAGGCTCAAGGAATAAAGCACTCGTCTTCCAATAAAGTGACCCAAGTTCAAATCCCAGAGGTTGATACGAATTCTGCTCCAGTCTCACTCCAATTACAAAGCTTTTGTAAAATATCTTTAGTGGTAGACGGATCATGGGTTCGAAACCCTTTGCCGTTGGGCTAAGTTTGGGTGGGGGGTTTCGTTGTTTTCCTCTCCCTGTAACGCACAGGTTAGTTTCGCATTAAAAAGTTCTCCTCGGAGGCTAGTTTCTTACAATGCTTGATCCAAGAGCTACTTTGTCTTCTAGTTAGGGTTCAAAATTACAAAGAAAATTGATAGTTGTAAATCCAAAAATAGGTCGACAGTTTAAAATCGGTTATTAAAAAATAATAAAAATTAATAATACAAGTATTATCACTTTAGCGTAACTATGAGATCAGAGTCCCTTTTATACAATATTTTTTCTGATGCTTTAATCACAAGCAAAAATTCGCTTGCGCATTTTTTAATTAAAAAAAACAGTCTAATAATTACTAAAGCAATGTGTTAGATTATCGGAATTATATTTGAGCTAAAATATTAAATACAAAAAATTAGTTTGAAATTTATTTTTTCACTGATTTGAAAATTTGAGCAAATTTGAGAAATTATTGCTTGGAAGTAAACTGTGTTTTTAAGATATTACCTTTGACGCAGAAAAAGACACCTGTGTTTCATGTTGTATTTCATAACCATAAATTATTTAGAAACCGACATTATTCCCATATTTTGACCTAAATCAATACAATATAATGAAAAATGTGCTTACTAAAAATTCTGCGTCAAAAGGTTAAAAAGAAAAGTAAAAAACACTGCTAACAGTATTAAGATAAAAATTGAAGTTAGGGCATTTTAATCCATCAGGGCGGATTTGTTTTGTTAAACTCTGTTTATTTTCTTAAGTGCTACAATTGATTAAAATAGTTCATAATACGTATTTTTCTCTTAAAAGTGGAGAGAGAGAATTTAAAATTTACTTTTTGCAACAAAAGCAAAATAATAGTGAAAAGAAAAACATTCTTAAGTCTTGCGTGCTTACTTAAAAAAAGAAAAATGACCCTTGAGTCGATAAAAACACTTCATTCTCCAAAGTTTAATCCATAATCTAGTTTTCACCTATCTAAGTCACGTATTTGTTTCAGTTTCAGTTATTTTAGGTGGTGGAAGCAAAGTTTGCCGATATTGAACTTACCAGAAGAAAAAAAACATTCTATTTTTCTTTTAAACCCGAGCAATTCGCCTTTCAGCTAGTTAAAATTAAATAAATAAATGTTCAGTACGTTTAATTATATTTATTTTAAAGTTGAAGATAAGACAGAAAACGGATATATACGTTGCAATACAATTTTTTTAACACATATATGAAACTTAGCAAATGAATTATTAACCCTTTGACGCAGGTGAGACACCGGTGTCCCTTTTGTATATTTTTTTTCTGGCGCTCTAATTACTAGCAAAAATATTATTTTGGGACTTTTCATTTATAAAAACAGTAATTAAAAAAAATCTGTTAGATTATCGGGATTATATTTGTACTAAAATGTAAATTAAAAAAAAAAAGTATTTTGAAAAAAAAAAATATTCATTTATATTTATTCAAATTTATCAATAATTGATTTTGTAAATTAAAGAAATTTCAAAGATAAATAACTGTTTCTCTTAGATTTTTATAAGTGCAAATTTGAAAAATTATTGTTTGGATGAGAGTCGTATTTGGAAGATTTTACCCTTTACGCAGAAAAAGACATTGGTGTTTCCTGCAGCATTTCATAGCCATAAATTATTAGAATGCTATATATAATAGTTTTCACTTATCCTGACCTAAATTTATACCAAATAATAACAATAAATATGAAATATGCGATCAATAAAAAATCTTCGACAAAAGGGTTAAACCATAGGGTTCTAAAATTTTGCCTATTAATGGTAGTTTTGAAGAAAATCCTGTATTTATTTAGTTCATTAAAAAAAATTGTGAATTTTTGTGAAAAATTTTAAATGAGATGTTTATTAATGAATTTTTTTCTTGACATCAACAAAAAGAAATGCCGACCGGCCTGTGTAGGGGGCAGGGAACTGTGCTTGCATCAGAAAGGTCCTGGGTTCGAATCCCGGGCAAGGCATAGATGTTACTTTCTCTCTCTGTGTGTTCTATGTCCTTCCTCCTTTGTGTGTGAATGTGACCCGCCCTATAAACGGGTTGTGGTTGTGTGAATGGCGTGGCAGACGTTGAATTCCCGGCTATAGGTGGCGCCACTGAAAAACAGGAACAATCGCACCCCCACTGTCTAAACAGGCATACTAAAAAAAAAAAAAAAAAAAAAAAAAAAAAAAAAAAAAAAAAAAAAAAAAAATGATGTCCTCAAAAATTCTAAAAAAATTTCTATCGATTTATTTACATATTTAACACCTTGAATATAATTCATATAATACCCGCTTGCATGTTTTTTTGTAAAGCAGATTTCAACATTATTAAAGATAATGATAACGCGATATCAGAGATAAAAATGCCTAAATGTGTACATGCCCAAATTGGGTACTTGAAATTCAAGAGGAAGCGGAGTATTTATACCAAACCATGTGATTTAAATCAGATTTAATTGGATACCTGTAAGCATTTTCACCCGTGTGTCGATCATGTTTTTTGTTTTGTCAAATTCCCCGATTTACTTATGGTGATGTCGTTTACAAGTATCCAATTGCGTTACGAATTTAGATTCGTAAAATGTATGAATCCAGATGCAAAGACTAAATTCTTTTAAATATAGATACGGAGGAAATTTCCCTGAAGTTTTCAATTTTTTAAGACTTATGCTAAAACTTCTAGAATTATTTTTTTTTCACAATATTTTAAGTGTTGTTGTTGTTGTAGTTAATTTACGTCGCTCTAGAGCTACGCAATGGGCTATTGGCGACGGTCTGGGAAACATCCCTGAGGATGATCCGAAGACATGCCATCACAATTTTGATCCTCTGCAGAGGGGATGGCACACCCGTTTCGGTAGCCCGACGACCTGCACGCGAAGTCGAGCACTTTACGGTAGAACAGTTTAACGAGGACCAATATCGTACACCCTCGGTCCCTACGCAGACTAATCCAAGTGATCACCAACCCGCACACTGACCGCAGCCAGTGATGCTTGACTTCGGTGATCTGCTGGGAACTGTGTCTTAACGATCAGTCNTACTAGCAAAAATATTATTTTGGG
Source organism: Parasteatoda tepidariorum (assembly GCF_043381705.1). Taxonomy (NCBI): domain Eukaryota; kingdom Metazoa; phylum Arthropoda; class Arachnida; order Araneae; family Theridiidae; genus Parasteatoda; species Parasteatoda tepidariorum. Next base: position 47,247,051 of record NC_092213.1, on the reverse strand, counting down.
ACTTTTCATTTATAAAAACAGTAATTAAAAAAAATCTGTTAGATTATCGGGATTATATTTGTACTAAAATGTAAATTAAAAAAAAAAGTATTTTGAAAAAAAAAAATATTCATTTATATTTATTCAAATTTATCAATAATTGATTTTGTAAATTAAAGAAATTTCAAAGATAAATAACTGTTTCTCTTAGATCTTTATAAGTGCAAATTTGAAAAATTATTGTTTGGATGATAGTCGTATTTGGAAGATTTTACCCTTTACGCAGAAAAAGACATTGATGTTTCATGCAGCATTTCATAGCCATAAATTATTAGAATGCTATATATAATAGTTTTCACTTATTCTGACCTAAATTTATACCAAATAATAAAAATAAATATGAAATATGCGATTAATAAAAAATCTTCGACAAAAGGGTTAAAAAAAGGGTTCTAAAATTTTGCATATTAATGGTAGTTTTGAAGAAAATCCTGTATTTATTTAGTTCATTAAAAAAAATTGTGAATTTTTGTGAAAAATTTTAAATGAGAAGTTTATTAATGAATTTTTTTCTTGACATCAACAAAAAGAAATGCCGACCGGCCTGTGTAGGGGGCAGGGAACTGTGCTTGCATCAGAAAGGTCCTGGGTTCGAATCCCGGGCAAGGCATGGATGTTACTTTCTCTCTCTCTGTGTTCTATGTCCTTACTCCTTTGTGTGTGAATGTGACCCGCCCTATAAACGGGTTGTGGTTGTGTGAATGGCGTGGCAGACGTTGAATTCCCGGCTTAGATGGCGACACTGAAAAACAGGAACAATCGCACCCCCACTGTCTAAACAGGCATACAACAACAAATAAATAAATGATGGACTCAAAAATTTCTATCGATTTATTTACATATTTAGCACCTTGAATATAATTCATATAATACCCGCTTGCATGTTTTTTTGTAAAGCAGATTTCAACATTATTAAAGATAATGATAACGCGATATCAGAGATAAAAATGCCTAAATGTGTACATGCTCAAATTGGGTACTTGAAATTCAAGAGGAAGCGGAGTATTTATACCAAACCATGTGATTTAAATCAGATTTAATTGGATACCTGTAAGCATTTTCACGCGTGTGTTTTTTGTTTTGTCAAATTCCGCGATTTACTTATGGTGATGTCGTTTACAAGTATCCAATTGCGTTACGAATTTAGATGCGTAAAATGTACGAATCCAGATGCAAAGACTAAATTCTTTTAAATATAGATACGGAGGAAATTTCCCTGAAGTTTTCAATATTTTAAGACTTATGCTAAAACTTCTAGAATTATTTTTTTCTCTCAATATTTTAAGTGTTGTTGTTAATTTACGTCGCACTAGAGCTGCACAATGGGCTATTGGCGACGGTCTGGAAACATCCCTAAGGATGATCCGAAGACATGCCATCACAATTTTGATCCTCTGCAGAGGGGATGGCACACCCGTTTCGGTAGCCAGACGACCTGCACGCGAAGTCGAGCACTTTACGGTAGAACAGTTTAACGAGGACCAATATCGCACACCCTCGGTCCCTACGCAGACTAATCCAAGTGGTCACCCACCTGCACACTGACCGCAGCCAGTGATGCTTGACTTCGGTGATCTGCTGGGAACTGTGTCTTAACGATCAGTCCACTGCGGGACATATTTTAAGTGTATTAGTTTAGTATGATAATAAATGTTATAAAATCATTCAAGCAAATTTAAACTTCAGTCTGTAGGCGCATATTTAAACATTACTTTCACTGGAAAATGAAACTTAAAAAATAAATTTACATCAAAAAAGTATCATTAGATTAACCAAATACTTACAACAAATTAAGGTGCCCTTATAAGATGTTTTTAATTTTATTTTTATACATATTTAAATAGCAATTTCTGTGAAAATTTTTTTTCTTCATATTTTTATCATGCGAACTAACATGTAATAAAAATATAACCTTTTTTAATAACATATGTACTAATTAATAAAAAATATGACTCGGCGTTTTTTCTTTCCCGTTTTTTTTTCATTGGATATTAAATTATTCAAAGTAGGAGAAATTTTCTTTGGTTAAAATTAAGAAATAAAGTGGACAAAAACAGTAGTACAAGAGAGTGAAATACTTATTTTATAAATATTAAAAAATTTAAAACTTCGTTAAGACAAAATTTTATGTATTTTCTTCAAAAGTTTAAAAATTTTTCTCGTTTGGAAGCCAAAGATTTCACCGACTTTTTTCTAAAGTTTAAAATTTCCATAACATTTTCAGGTTTCTTAGAAGCTTGAAAAATTTCCCTGACTTTTCCAGGTTTTCTACATTTTAAGACATCTTGATAAATATGACTTTTTGAAGGAACATGGGGTATCGATAGTTAAGGGTATATAGTAGGGATGGCCAACCTGCGGCTCGCGAGCCACATGCGGCTCTTTGAAGGGTTATTTGTGGCTCTCGATAAATGTACCCAAGTTTCCTTTTCATTTTTCTGATATTATATTTTAATATTTTCCTGAATCCATTTTTAATTATCTAATTCAAGGTGAGTTTTCCATTTCCAATACAATTATGACCCAAAAAGCATCTGAAGAATTAGATTTAATAGATATATAAAACGATCAAGCTCTACAATTAAAAAATAAGTCGACGTCGATAACTGAATTTTGGAAATTTATACCAGAATCGTATCCTGAATTATTTGGCTGCATGTCGAATTATTTCAATATTCGGAACAACGTACTTATGTGAATAATTTTATTCCACATTAAAATTCGTGAAATCCAACCACAGATCAGTATTAACTAACCAGCATCTCAAAGAATTACTGGGAAGTGCTGTCACCAATTATTCACCAAATTTTAAAGAATTATCAAGAGAAGTAAAATAAATGTGTTTAAATTTTTATATTTAAATTCAATACACATATTTTGCAGTTTAATTTATATGTATTCAATAAATATAATTTCTGTAAAAAAAACTTCTTTTAATATCCTTCTTCCTTACCTTTTAAATACGTATTTAATTGCGGCTCACGAAAAATTTCACAGTTTGAAAAATGGCTCGACTATCAAGAAGCTTGGCCACCCCTGGTATATAGTTTAATGCAGCTCATGGGGATGTCTATATTAAATAAAGGATGGCATTAAAACTTTAAGTAGAAATGCAACTTTAGATTAATAATTTGAGCTCTGTATTACTGCTTATTCATTCCCCTTTAAATAGCGATGATCATCTTTGTCATCCACACACCGAAATGTAAACATTAAAAACTTTAAAAATAATAGAGAGGAATAAATTTCTTCTCCAGATAGCGGAAATTTAAATCTTTCAATCTCGTAATTTGCTTTCTTCCATTTTATTATATAGTTGTACGAAGTCATAAATACAAATTATCTTTTTTTCGAAGTCATTTATTTTCTTATTTTGCGAAGAAAATATTTCTGGGTATTGTTTCCTTAACTGATGACGCACAAAAATATTCGAAATAGAAGTATCTCTATCATTATGCGTATTAGAATTCAAAGGAAAAGTTTAGTTTTTAAAGATGTTTTATAAATACAATTTTCGATATATTTCCCCTTTTATAAAAATTTCTTTATGATTTTCATTTACTGTTTTGTTTTATTTCATGAAGTTATCAATTGGACTTCAGAAATAATACACAAATACATAGCAAAATATAATTAGATTTTATTTTCAGAAATTACGAAAAACCTCTTGTGTAAAAATTGAAATTAGAATTATTTTTGTAGTATTTGAATAAGAAATATGTAAGTATTTTTTAGATAGTTTGAATCAGTATTTTAAAACAATAATTACTCTCTTCATTTGAAATATGCATGATAGTATTCCGTAATAAATGTCCTTAATTATAAGTTATAGAATGAATCTCAAGAAGTAAGTCAAAAAAGTATATACACTAGGTGGATCACAAATTTATATTTAAACGTAGAAAAAATAAAAATGCAATCGAAATGTGACTAATCACTACTGAGGAAAGCGGAATTTAAGACATCAAATCTTGTTTATTTTCTATGGGAAGCAGAAAAAACTTTAAATGTGGTAGTTAAGAACACAATCAATTTCTAAATCTAATCATCTAAATAAATTAGATGTTTGTCATACTGCCTTCCTCACTAGTGATTCGAAAGATTTAATTTGTTTCTTTGTTTTATCTCGCCCGCATATTAAATATTTTTAAGTCATTTGCGACCAGAATTCTAAAAATATTGGTAATTACTTGAGCAACCTGTTTATGTTTATCGTATTTAAACTACGACATTATGCTGAACTGTTATATATTTTTTAATCATTGATAGATTTTAAGTTTTTTTCCTATAAGCTGCAAATGCTTAAACTTGCAATTAAAAATTAATTTGTTTAAACTCTTCGATATTTTACAACACGACAAACATTTAATAACTTCAATCGAAATTTTCACTCAATTTTTTTTTCTTTTTTCTAAGTTTTTAAAACATAACGTTTTGAAATAAAAATAAAAAACTTTTTGCGATTATACTACAGATCATCGCTTTGCTTTCGTTATATTTTTGTTTTCATTTTTAAAATAAATTTCTCAAACACCTTTCACAAACCTTTGGAACCAACTTCTAAAAATTAAAAAAAAAAAAAGAATTTAAAAATTTTGAAGATTTTTTTTCAATATAGTTTATAACGAGATTTTGTCTTTACTACAATTAAAAAAATGTCAGTTTTCAATTTCAGTGATTTGTGTGGGATCCTCAATATTTTTTCCCCGAATTTGGACTGGATCATTAAATTTTCAAAAACCTTTGCCTTCAATCCATCAATCAATAGATCGTGCAATCTGATATGATTGTGGTTGTGGAGCTGGTGCTCTTCATGAAACTTAATGGAACTAAAGAGAAACTTCTTCTTCCCCTTATCATTTTTCTGAAGCACGCAAAACTTTAATCGAGCAAAAAGAATCATTAAAACTTATCATCTTAAACCATAGACCATTATCTTAACTATTGCAAGCACTTTTATTAAGTTTAGAAATTAAAGATAAAGAAAAATCATTCAATATTTGAATTGAGTTGAGCAAAGTATTTGATTATTCGATTCTTTCTATAAATCTAAACTATTAGAAATATAGTGGAAGTTCTTTGTATAAATACGGCTTACATTATGGTTAAGACAATTTAAGAAAAAAAAGAGGATAAAAGTTCCTTCGTTATTTGAATTCGCGATCGCAACGCTTGAATACGCCCTCTAGCGGAGTGGATATTTTCCTGGAAACTATTTGAAATAATATGACTCAGAAAAGTATGGAGTATAAAGTTTAAATAGACCTTTCATATTAAATCATTGAATTTAACAGAGCTATTTCACAAGTATTTGGTTTTAACTCTAATAAGAAGATAAGATACATATTTTTTTTCTGTTTATTTACAAATATTTTTCCGATGTGTTTTGGATGATCCACCTGTAAAAAAAAATTCGATACCATTTTGTATTCGCTTGCATAAGAAAGAATATCAAAAATTTTTCTTTTTTAAATTTAATAAGCCATAATAAAGAAGGAACATTACCATGCTACAATGTAGAAATCTCCAGTGCAACTGATAATATGATCCTGCTGTTCTGCTATAGCAGTCATTCGTCTCAAATAACAATGCCCCCTATAGGTCGTTGAGTTCGCGAATTGAATTAAGCAAATTATTTTATTATTTAGTTCTGATGCTTTCTATAAAACTTGACGATTAAAAAAAATATTTTTGTTAAGTTTGAATGTTTTTTAAAATATATTTGATACACATTACATCACATTATTTTTTGCGATAGTTATTTGGATTTTTCGTTATTCTGCTTTCTTTTATATCTGAGACTATAAGTGGCTTAATGTTAAAATTTTTATTCAGCTTATAAAAATGTTTGCTATTAATTTTTGCAGGCTATAAGATACCAAGGTCTGTTGCACACATGGGCAATTTGCAATGAAAATATGATTTTGGCGTTTTTTAAATTTCCAAAAAAGATGATGCCTAGGGACATTGATAAATAACCAGTAAATGAAATTCAGTAAATCAAGGTTTGTTAAATCGAGACCTGACTGCTGTTAAAAAAATAGAAAGGAAGAAAGAAAGAAGTTATAATTTTTATGGTTCAAAACACTCTGTGAGCAATTTGAAATGGATTCGAAAACTATTTGAAGCTTAACGAAAAACAGCAAAGGAACTGAATTAGAATATGTAGAAGCACATCTATATGTATATTTCTCTTACGCGACGACAAAGAAAATCATCATTTCTCTTTCGAGTTGACTACAAAGAATTGAAATATCGAGGCTGTGAGCTGTAAAAAGCATGAAAGCGTAAAAAACATGATTACAAATTTTCCGATGAAAGTAAGCTAGAAATTTCAAAACTTATAAGAATCTATTACTGAACAATGGCATGCTAAAATTTTTATTTCAAAAACTTATTATTGACTAAAAATTAAAATTTTTTCAAGGGGAATTGGTTTAAAAGTTTTTAATAATTGATTGAAAATCTTATGATTTTAAGCCAGAACACATTTCAAATGGGTTTAACCATACCATATAAGATTGCAACCATATAAGATTGCAGAGCAACTTCCGGGTTTCGGGAATCTTCAGCTTACTAATTAGAATTAAAAAATAATAATATTTTAATAACATACGTATTTCAAATAAAAATTCATTTACAAAAATAAGCTTATAAAATTAACCAAACAGCTGCGTTTTGTTAATTAATTCAAATTAAACACAAGTGGTCTGGAACCCCAATTAGAATTTTTTTTTATGGCAAACAATTAGCCCTTAATAACAGTGGAGCATTATCGAGTATTAATGACATAAACAATTATAAGGGACAGAAATCTAAGAACTTTTTTTAAGAAAGGGAAAAAAAACCTAATGAGCTTTTCTTTTTTAATGGGTCACTAGAGACATACTGGGGGGGGGATAGAGGGATAAATGAAGGGAAATATACAGGCTTTATTCTAGGCTCTTGTTTTTAAAATATTATTCTACAAACTTGTTTCGATGCGAACATCTTTTTTTTTTAAATAAAAGGTTGAGGAAAACAAATTGTTTTCAGCAAATGTACTTGTAGTTTAATTTTTTTAATGGTTAGGCTTTACATTTGAGGCTTAAGTCGTACTTTAAGAATTGTTATTAAGAGTATTAGTAAATTATAGCAATTACAGTTTTTTATTCTAAGTTTTTATTTTTAATGAAAGGACTTAGAAAGAAAGTGATTGCCACAATAAAGAAGGGCTTTGACAAAAAGTCGAAGTAATTTACTAAGTATGAAATGTTCTTCATTTTAAATAAAACTAATAAAAAGTTGTCAATAAAACATAAAAAATATATAATATTTATATTTAGATACATTAATATTAATGCATGTTACTTCTTTAAATGTAAACAAGTTTGTGTTGTAAATAACTTTTGGATGTAAAGAGAATTGTAAATTATAGGACCCTTGTTTTGTCATTTATTTCTGATGGTTTAAAATTAAAAACTTTCAAAATTATATAACTGGTAACTATAACCGCCTTTAAAATTCAGATAATCAACTTTTGGAATGTATCAACTGGTGAGGAACCATCAGCCTGCGGGAGCGTTGCTCTTTAATTGTTTGCTGCGCGCTATTTAAATATATCCAGAGTTAGTTATGATCAAAGTTTTAACAGATCATTATAGAGGAAACCAAAATCAAATACATCAGCAATTTTATTGAGAGGGATCTTAGATACCTTTTGCAATCAAACTGGTATAAAAGTTTTTATCCCACTTTACTCGATAATAATGACAAAGAGACAAGAAAAAATATTTATGGTTAAATTCATATTTTGTTTCAAACTTGAGAAGAACTACACATGCCTGACATAAATCTATCTACAATATTAGACGGACCTTAGCTTCTAAACTATGTTATGGTAGATTAACTAAAAGAGGTCTTCTTCCTACGCAATGGACAAAGAGAAAAGTTTATTCATAAATTTTTGTTATTTTACCAAATCACTTAACAAAAAAAAAATTATTTTTAAATTATTATTCTTTTAGACTGACGATAGTTTATATTATCTTGTAATTATTGTTGCAAAAGATTTAAAGGTTTTTATACTACGAACAACATCCACAAAAGTTTCAAGGTTGATTTTTTTTGGTGGGAATAATACTAAAAATTCTGTGTGAATAATACTAAAATAAAAATAAAAACTTAAATTTTTTTTCTCAGTGAAGATTTATAGGTTTTCATTGTTACAAGGGTTTGAAACTTAAATATTATTGCTTTTAAACTTCGTTTTACTGCTCCATAAAAATTTTTAGTTTATCTTTTTTAAAAAATGGCTACAACTATTTTACACCTAAATGGTGTAGATAAACTCTCTCTCTCTTTTCTGCTTCTTTGACTAACATCTACTCAAGCGCGAGCTTATGAAATAATCAAATAATAATCATATGAAGAGGAAAAAAAATCTGCAACAATGAATGAATAATCTATATTTAAACCAAAAAATTTGGAAAAAAAATCACGAAAATGCATTTAAATTTGCAATAACTTTCAAATAAGTATGAATTTCGAAAAAGTTATAGTATAAATGGCAGCATATCAATTTTCAACTCTGTAGTTGCATTTCTATTGATGAACCAACACTATCTTTCCTTATAACAAGTTAAGCGGTTAACCCTTTGCTTACGGTTTACCATGTTGTACCAGCCATAAGCAAAAGATTAATAATATGTAAACAAACAATCGAATCTTTTTTTTTTCTTCCTTCGAACTCCTTGTATATTCTTCTACACATCTTCTTAATTTCATGTTTCGAAGTTTTATAAATTTTCAGCAACAAAGCAAAATGTAACGTAAAGGAAAAGAAAATGAGCAAAAACGTTCTAAAAAGGCACTTAAAATTGCTATAGCCTTCGAATAATTTGGAATTTGGAGGGAAAAAACTGTGTGTTAAGTTCATAAACAAGTGTGACCCTTTCAGCATGCCAAATTTCAACTCAGTTGCATTCCTGCGGCCTGTAGAGTGGCATGCACGGTGTTTTTACCAACAACTTTAACAGTTAATAATTCTCAATCGAATTACCGAATATTAAATTATTTTTTTATTCCATCGTAATTTCTGTGCNGTCGCCGACAGCCTTCTTTCCAAGAAAAAGGAGTGTCTGAAGAATGTGCAAGGAGCCTCCTGGGGAAAGTGTCCTCATTGCGCTAACGCGTTAAGGGGCGAGAAGAAAAAGATGAAGACAATAAAAACTGTATCTAAAAATATAAATTAAGCCGAAAAATTAGTATTTTGATTAATAAAACGGGATATTTAGAAATTAGGCTGTGACTTAATGTCACAATTATTAAAAAAGTATGCATCCAAATTAACAATATATCATTCAAAACGAACAGAAAAAAATACTAGATATGTTCAAAATAATAATTAGTAAGTTTTTGGCTAATTTAAAAAAAATAGTTCACACTTGTCCTTCTCTTCCCTATATGTTAAAAACTAAACTACTGAACTCAGTGGCGCGACAGCCCGTAGAGGGCCAAAGCCAACTGTGCCCAACACAGCTTTCTCAACCTTGGGCTCTGGGGTGCAGGAGCAAATGTTCCAGTTAGATGGTCAAAGGGTTTTGCAAACCTAGGTACGTGCCCACGTCTGGAGGAAAGGAAATAAAAAAGTTAGATGGTCAGCCGAAAGCGAAACCCCCAGTGTTTGGTTCTTAAGCATGCTTGGTACTCATTTATCGACCCACTGAAGGGATGAAAGTGGCTGAGTCAACCTTGCCCGGTCCGAGGATCGAACCCAGGACCTATGGCACGGGACCACAAGGAGCTACCACTCAGCCACCGGGTGTCATCTTCCCTATATGTTAAAAGCGATAAATATTCCAGATCGTACTGATTTTTATTCTTATTCCGTTTAACTCTATTTTCCTGTGTATAATTTATTTTTTCGTATGTATCCTTCATTTTAAATTCCATAATTCAAGCCGCGATGGCTCAAAGGATAGACCTTTCTTCTTTCAGTGAAGTGAAGCGGGTTCGAATCCCAGTCGATACAAATTCCGCATCTGGCTTGCACCGACCACGGTGCTGACGTAAAATATTAGAATCCCTTTGCCGTCAGATTAAGCGAGGGAGGTTCTCGTGGTCTTACTCTCCATGTAACGCAAATACGGGTTAGTTTCATCAAAAAAGTCTTCCACGAAGGCAAACTTCTCCCAATACTGGAACTATGAGTTCCTTTGTCTTCTGTATTGGGTTCAAAATTACAAGGCTACTAGGAGTTGAACATTAGTAGTCGTGTACCCAAAAAATGGGTCGGCTCTTCAAAGACGGTTATAAAATGAAAAATAAAATACCATAATTAAAACTATCAAATGACACAACTATTACTGCAATTATTAAAATATAGATGGCTGATATGAATTTAAAAAAAAGACATTGTTTAGAAAATTTCGAATTGTTGTACTCGAAAAATAAAAGAGCTCTTTTTCTATTCACCCTCAAGAAATAGCTTATTCTACAAAAATGTTTTATCGATCGTTCTTACGATTTATTTGAAATAAAAGTAAAAGAAGAGAATTAAGTTGAGTAGCTAAACAAAGCACGCTAATACCAGTTCCGCAGAAACAAGAAAAAAAAGGGGAAGTTAAGTTTATTTCTTAATTTAAGGCAATTGTGTGGCTTCCAGTGAGCTTAAATACTGTTAAGAAATGCTTGATTGTAAGACTTCTTTTTCCAATCGCATCATTTAACTTCTTTCAGTTTAGTTTTCAATATATTTCTCGTAATTCTTTTCCTTTGTAGTTACTTACGCTACGATCAACTGTGATACTTAGTCGAAGATTGTAACAAAACCGATTTATCTAAAAAAGGAAAAAGAAATATTTTTCCTCGTTTAAGATAAATACTAGCACTGATAATAATTTTCTTGTGTTACAAATAATAAGGAATATTGTTTTGATTTATTTTTTAACACAACTAGTAATTTCAAAAGTGTGTATATGTGTTACGAGATTAGTTGATATCTTAATGTCAGAAAACTGATAGATAATATTACTATATTTCTCTGGCTTGTTTTCATTATGATTTCGTCATAATAAAAATACTGGAGTATTTTAAATACAGGAAAAATTCAGATCAATCCTCTTTTTTATTTATGAAAGTCGTTGTTTCTAATGACACTTGGACAAGCCAATCTCGCCAGCCGTTGACCTTTTTCAAATTAAGTCAGGAAGGTGTGCTTTTCGTTTGACAAAGGAGCACCGCAAACGTGAAAGCATGTCTTAGTTCAGAACCCCGCGGATAGATGGCAACACAACTCATTTTTGTATCCACTTCCTCAATTTGAACATAGATAAGAAAGAGAGTGATAATTTTCTCCAGCATTGGAATAAGTTTTTACATTTTAAAAAATTAGATCACAAACGCTCTCCATTTTCACAAAACTGTGTCTTTTTTCCATATTGACGCCATTTTCTAAAGCGCTAGCTTCAGATAGGCTAAACTTGACCTAAAAGTCGAGTAACAGTGGATTGGTCCTGCGAGTAACAGTGGATTGGTTCTGTGAGTAACAGTGGCAATCTCACAGAAGTTATAAAAATAGCATATTATTCGCATAATTTCATATTACCTCCGAAAAACATTCGAAACTTAGAAAAACAGCTTTAAGGAAGCGAGGATTAAAAACATCAAAACCAGTTTGACTTTTCGATGAACCATGAATGTCGTCTTTCATATCTTCTAGTATATCCTGACAATCATAATATTGCTGATAGATTTAAACACAGGATTTTGAATTTGGTTATGAAAAGTAGTACACTGCAAGAGCGATTTTACGCAAAAAAGAAATAAATAATGTAAATCGAAAACTTTGTCGTCCTTTTAGCGATGTTTTATTTCTTCACTAAAGCATTCATCATTAAAAAATCAACATTAAGTTGTTTTTTTTTATGAAAAAATATACGTACTTTTTCAAAATATTATTCAGCCGTCTGTAAGTTTCGAATCTTCCTGAGAATTACCAAAATTGCTTTTTCCTCAAATGTCCAATTTATTATAGTAGCTTGTTACTTACAGTTATCGAACCATAAATTATTGATAACTGTCATTGAGTAACGACCATTTTCCGTCAATAATTGATGAAGAATTACTTTGGCAACAAAGGGAGAGCGACGTACATTATTTATGCGTTTACGTTTTTATGACCGAAAAAAAAAACTATTTTGAAGAGTTTATTTAAAGGTAAATTGGCTTTTTATTATTAGCGGTTATGCCAAAAAGTAAATCATATTTTGGAGGTGTCAAATATAAATTTACTCGACGGCGTTACAAAAGGAACTTTTTTGTTATTTTTATTTATTACAATCATAAAATGTGGTGATGGGGTACGTGGGATAGTCAGAATAGGAAATGTAAGATAAATTGATTTTATATCACCATTTTCTTATCTTCATAAATACTCAATTTGTCTCTGAAAGCTCGGAGGAGTGCTTCATAAAAAGATTTTTTTTTATAATTTCTTACGCAAAAGTGGCGTCATGGGTTGCTTTTTTTAATATTGAACATTTCAGCCAAAAGGGAATACTTAATTGTAACTTTAGTTCACAATTGGGGCTTCATTTACTATGTATAACAGCTTACACTTTTTTTTTAGAGTTAGAGTAAAAGGGTAACATTCAAAATTTGTCTAAAAAGATCCCTTTAGGTGACATTTAACTACGTTAAATTTATTCATAACTTCAAAGTTCGCTTCTTTGGCGGCATTGAACTGCTCTAAATTTATTAAAAAGAATCCCTTATTTGGTGACAGTTAAATAACTCCAAATTTATACAAAATCCTTTAGTGACAGTCGAATCACTCCAAATTTGACCTAGAAGTTTCTTCTTAGGTAACAGTTGATTCATTCCAGATTAAGCAATAGTTGAATTACGTTAAATTTTTTCATTTCGTCGTTCCTGTGCCTACAAATGAAATATTCCAAATTTATCCAAAGTTTCTCCTCTTTAATGGCCATTTACCTAATTCAAGTGTACCGAAATATTACTTCCTTTTTTAGACGACAGAACCTCTCAAAAGTTTTCCTCCTTTTAGAGCAGTTGAGATTTAACAGCTTCTTAGGTAACAGTTTATTCATTCCAGATTGAGCAATAGTTGAACTACGCTAAATTTTTTAATTTCGTTATTCCTGCGCCTACAAATAAAATATTCCAAATTTATCCAAAGTTTCTCCTCTTTAATGGCCATTTATCTAATTCAAGTTTACCGAAATATTACTTTCTTTTTTAGACGACTGAACCTCTCAAAAGTTTTCCTCCTTTTAGAGCAGTTGAGATTTAACAGCTTCTTAGGTAACAGTTTATTCATTCCAGATTGAGCAATAGTTGAACTACGCTAAATTTTTTCATTTCGTTATTCCTACGCCTACAAATGAAATATTCTTAATTTATCCAAAGCTTCTCCTCTTTAATGGCCATTTATCTAATTCAATTTTACCGAAATATTACTTTCTTTTTTAGACAACTGAACTGCTCAAAAGTTTTCCTCCTTTTAGAGCAGTTGAGATGCAAAAAATTTATTTAGAAACAATCTCTCATTTGGTGACAGTTGAACTACGCAAAATATATTCAAAAGGGTCACTCCTTTGGCGACGTAGCACTTAACTAAATTTATACAAAAGATTCACTCCAAATTCATCGAAAAATGGTCCCTTCTTTAGTGACAGTTGAACTGCTCCATTCTTCACCAAAAATGTCCCTTCCGTGAAGGGTGGGGCACTTATTCGCTGTTACAATGCTCAAATGCTCTTTTCATTGAGTAAACTAAGGCATTATACACTGTTAGAAGTTTCTAGGAAAATTTTTTTAAATAACAATTTATGGAATGGCTATTTTACCATACTTAAACAAAACAGTCAAATAACCGTAAATAAAATGGTAATCACACTGTTAAATTTGAGATAAACTGTTTATTAACTGCTTTCACCTAATGCGGTTAGACAACCAGAATTTTATCTCACCGACTAGAACCACTTAATGAAGTTACTTAGTTCTTTGCAACTGCGTGCATATCATAGCCGAGCATATCATAGCAATCTCATGACCGGCAGAACTGAAGTTCGAGTCCTAGTGTTCACACCACAATATTTTCTCCATTCCCTTCAACACATGAAGAATTTCCAATGTCCGGCACTCTCCAATGCCTATTACCTTACAAAAAGCCGAGCTCCTATGTCTAGTTAAAAAAAAAAAATTTTTTTATACGTTTTTGAAGAATTCTAGTTGTAAATGTTTAAAAAACGGCATAGTTTCGTATTCATGGTTTTATAACCATACTTTTTGTAAATGGTTTCAAAACCATAAGGGAAAAAAATGTTCTTCACCGTAAACTTTACGGTTAATCGGATGGACAGACAGCTGCCAGTTATTTTACCATAATTTTAGAATGAAAATTTTAACAGTGTACATATAATCTTATTAAATCCCAAATATCTTGATGTGGCTAATGAAATGAACCACACAATGACAAATTCCAAGCGTAAAATTCAAAACTAAGTGCGGGTATAAGAAATTTAAACAAGAAAAAAAAATGTTTACATATAAAGAATTAAATACTGAAAAATACAGTGCGAAAAAAAAATTGATCACTATAGCTCAGATGTTGTAGTTTTTTATAAATTTCTTGTGTGCATAATTTTCACCCTAAAATCAAGTGCTGTAATGGGTCTGTCTGTCCCATGGTTTTTGGAGCCGACTCCAAGTTTCTTCAACTTTTGAGAAGTTTATCGTTTATGGTTAACGGTTGTTAGTCATTTAACGGTTGAATTCTTTATAAATAATAATTCCTTTTATCAATTTCAAATCTCTCTTTCTGAAAATTAAACCACAATAACAAAGTTAAAATCTTAAAGGATTAATAAAATACAATTTGCGATTTTTACAAACTTAGGGAACATTCTAACTGAATGCCTTTGATCGTCCTACTTTAAATTCACCAATCAAATTCTCAATCTAATTGTAAATTTTACATAAATTTTTATTATGATAAGTTTGCTTTCAAAACTTTTGAATTCTACACAAAATCTTTTATTTATAACAAACAGAGAAGATATACCCACTCTTCTCATAAGAGTAAAAATGATAGAACTTCTCAGTTTCTTTCCGAACGCCATCGTCAGAACAGTTTGGTGCGGACTCCGGAAGTCCCGATCAAGGAACTGACCTAATGATGGTAGCTGTTTACAAAGAGCCAGATTATTTATTCAATTAGCCGATAAAGATTGCTATACTTATATAGATTTTATTTTAACTCATGTCATTAAATGACACGTTATTATCACTTACTCAGAATTAAATATATGTTCACGATATAGACGATAAAGCTACTATTCTATTTAATTTTGATTGATATCTAACTATGCAATTATTAGTCTATTTGATTTTCGGCAGAGTAGGAAAGCATACTTAGCTCCGTCGGCGGAATAAAAGATATTTATCCACCAATTAAACACTCGAAGAACAAAAATCCATATGAAGTTTATTCGAAAAACTTTAACAAATGAATAATAACTACGATTAGTCACGATAAAAAGTACAATAATCTTAGAGAAAAATATAACTCAGGTGATATTTTCCAGCAACTCAAATGTTTAACATTTCGCATTATTTGTGTTCACGATATAGACAATTAAGCTATTATTCTATTTAATTTTGATTGATATCTAATGATGTAATTATTAGTCTATTTGATTTTCGGCTAAATAGGAAAGCATACTTAGTTCTGTCGGCGCAATAAAAGATATAAATCCACCAATTAAATACTCGAGACACAAAAATCCATATGACGTTTATTTTAAAAGCTTTAACAAATGAATAATAACTACTGTTAGTCACGATAAAAAGTACAATAATCTTAGAGAAAAATATAACTCAGGTGATATTTTCCAGCAACTCAAATGTTTAACATTTCGCATTATTTGTGTTCACGATATAGACAATAAAGCTATTATTCTATTTAATTCTGATTGATATCTAAAAATGCAATTATTAGTCTATTTGATTTTTGGCTGAGTAGGAAAGCATACTTAGCTCTGTCGGCGCAATAAAACAGTAGATATTAATCCACTAAATAAATACTCAAAACACAAAAATCCATATGACGTTTATTTCAAAAGCTTTAACAAATGAATAATAACTACTATTAGTCACGATAAAAAATGCAATAATCTTAGAGAAAAATATAACTCAGGTGATATTTTCCTACAACTGAAATGTTTAACAATTCGCCACAGGTGAATCAAACACAAATTAAACTGTTGCACGCACCGACGGTAAGTATTTTGGATCAGCTCCAAATGTGAAAATGATTTACGATCGTATTTTGTAAAAGGGATTCCAACTTAATCGAAACTAACTGGAATAAATCGAACTCGAATCCATTCCTGAATGACCCTTAATATCGAATTGATGGATAATGTCTTTTCATAGGTAGCGTAAGGAGTTTCAAAACATATGTTTCTGTCAAGTGCCTTTAATGGAAATTTACTCTCGTTTCCTCGACGGAATTTATGTTGGAAGATTTCATAAATTTCTAACACGCTCAAAATACTTATAGATTTCATAATAAAGGAGTTTTATCATTGCTAAAATCGTAACCTTATCGGAAATTTTAATTGAAACGTAACAAATTCGTAAAATAATTAATAATTATCTAAAACAAGGTGTTCCGTAACGAACACTCTTAATATGCATTTTTGTAATGCATTCCAAGAATGAAGTGAAAAATATATATATTAAGAGTCTTAAATTAATATTTAAGCGATGTAAAAGCATAAATACAACAGAAATGTAGTGAATCACAACTGGGACTGATACATCAAAACTTGTTTGATTGCCGGAAAAGAGAGAGAGAACAACTAAAAGACTATTATTATAAATACCACAAGTTAAATCAGGCAATTAAACTGGTTTTGATATATATTTTTTTATCCCATATTCCTCACGAGTGATTCCACAGATTTCGATGCGCTTTTGTTTCTTTCTCGCTTAAATATTATTTTACAACCCTTACACACTCTTCAGCTACTACGGACTTTCCGCAGTTTCAAAACTCCTGTCCTTTAGTGGTGGAAAAGGTAATATTTTAATTGAAAAGAATTTGTTCCACCACTACTTATAAATTGTTTGAACAGATATACACCGAAGAGCCATTACGTTATGACCACTCTGCTAATAACAAGTAGGACCACCTTTAGCCCTCAAAACTGCTAGCACCCGCCATGGCATTGATTCCACAAGGTGCTGATAGGTAGTCTGAGGTATCTGGTACCAAGCGCTCACCAACTGGTCCCGCAATTCCCTCACATTGCGAGGGGGTAGCGTGGTAGCACGAATTTGGCTTTCCAAGTAGGACCACAAATGCTCTATTGGATTAAGGTCAGGTGAATTTGGGGGCCAAGACATGACTTGAAAGTCACTGGAATGTTCCTCGAACAAATTCATGACGATTCGACCCTTATGTCATGGTGCATTACCCTGTTGGCAAACACCATCCCTCGCAGAAAAAACTGTTGCCATGAATGGGTGAACCTGGTCTGCAACTATGTTCAAGTAGCTTACAGACGTCAGGGATTGTTCTATGAGGATTATGGGTCCTAATGTGCCCCATGAAAGCAATTTTCCTGGGCGAGAGACCATGAAAACCTGGGAGAGCCCATTGTTATACATGGAGGATGGTCATAATGTAATGGCTCTTCGGTGTATATTAATGCTAAGATCAAATGACCATGTTCTTAAGTTTTATTAAAAGTTTTATAAATGTTCTATTTGTTTTAGAAACTTCTATTTTAGTACACTATAGCTGGAAAAAATGATTTTTAAAATTCTCAAATGCTAGAGGATATGCTCTCAATTTGACAAGGATTATTGAAATATATATCGAAGGGAGTCATTGCGGAACAACCTTTAAGTTTTTCTTAGATTATAAAGCATGATCGAAATTTTTCTTAGATTACAAAGTATGATCGATTTTTTTTAGATTACTAAGTATGATCCAAGTGTTTTTTAGATTGCAAAGTATGATCGAAGTTTTTTTTATCGGATTACAAAGTATGATCGAAGGTTTTCTTAGATTACAAAGTATAATAGAAGTTTTTTTTAGATTACAAAGTATGATAGAATTATTAAGAGTCTTAAATTAATATTTAAGAGATGAAAAAGCATGAATACAACCGAAATGTAGTAAATCACAGCTTGAACTGATACATCAAAACTTGTTCGATTGCTGGAAAGGAGAGAAAGAGCAACTAAAAGACTATTATTATAAATACCACAAGTTGAATCAGGCAATTAAACTGATTTTGATGTTTTTTTTATCCTATATTCCTCACGAGTGATTCCGCATATTTCGATGCGTTTTTGTTCCTTTCTCGCTAGTTATTTTACGATGTTATTTTACGACCCTTACACACTCTTCAGCTACTACGGAATTTCCGTAGTATCAAAAATCCTCTCCTTTAATGGTAGAAAAAGTAATATTTTAATTGAAAAGAATTTGTTCCCCCACTACTTATAAATCGTTTGAACAGACATATTAATGCCAAGATCAAATGGCCATGTTCCTAAGTTTTATTAAAAGTTTTATAAATACTCTATTTGTTTTAGAAACTTCTATTTTAGTACACTACCGCTGAAAAAAATGATTTTCAAAATTCTCAAATGCTAGAGGATATGCTCTCAATTTGTATATTTCTTTTGCTACATCTTTGACAGGGATTATTGAAATATGTCCTTGTAAAAAGGGAGTCATTGCGGAACAACCTTTAAGTTTTTCTAAGATTATAAAGTATGATCGAAATTTTTCGTAGATTACAAAGTATGATCGATTTTTTTTTAGATTACTAAGTATGATCCAAGTGTTTTTTAGATTGCAAAGTATGATCCAAGTGTTTTTTAGATTGCAAAGTATGATCGAAAGTTTCCTTAAATGATAAAGTATGATAGAAGTTTTTCTTAAATTACTAGGTCAATGATCGAAGTTTTTCTTAGATTACAAAGTATGATCGAAGGTTTTCTTAGATTACAAAGTATGATCGAAGTTTTTTTTTAGATTACAAAGTATGATAGAAGTTTTTTTTAGATTACAAAGTATGATAGAAGTTTTTCTTAGATTACAAAGTATGATAGAAGTTTTTTTTTAGATTACAAAGTATGATAAAAGTTTTTTTAGAATACAAAGTTTTCTTAGATTACTAAGTATGATCAAAATTTCTCTAAAATTACGAAGTGCGGTATAATCAAAGTTTCTTTCAGATTACAAATTTAGATCATTCTAAACAAAAACCTAACATATGAAATATGTGAAATATAAAAATGTTGGATTAGTTATCACAGACTTCGGTGATTTATTTCTTGTTAAACAATAAAAAGTTAAAATAAAAAAATTGAAATACAGCACTTTTTATTTTAATTTTAGTTTTGTTTGGCTTTTTATGTTGAAACCAATTTACGGTTTTCAGAGTTAAAGATAAACAAATTTAACAAAGACAGCAACAAACAGCTGGAATTTTTTTAAAAAAAATGGTTATGTCCGAAGTTAATGACTATTGAATCGCATTTCGCCAGGAAATACTAGCGGCATTTAGAATGTTGCCCTATCCCATTTATTTACATGCCCTTCATAGAATAACTAGTGACTTAACCACCCTAAAGTTCTTTTACTTGAGATACTGAAGTTAGGTTATCAATTTATTGATGAAAATATAGTAATATACCTTTGGTAAAATTGTAAATTTTCCTCATTTGCCCATTTCAAATATTGGTAAAAAAAACTAAAAAAAGAGCAAAAAACACATTTTAACACCAAAGAAATTCGGCATAGAACAATTCGTAGAATATATTTAAAAATTAAAGTTAGGTTGAAAGATCAAACGAAATAATAACTAATATATATATATATATAATATCTAAAACACGCCAATGATTTGATCATTTAGATAGAGTTTTAGAGCGTGAAATCATTAGATCAAAAGTTATTTCAGAGTAGTCCATTTTCCTCTTTTTTTTCTTTGCGCACCGTACATTATATGAAAAACACACAGTAAGAAAAGAATGCAAAAAAATACAAAAACGTTTACGAAATTCTAAAGTAAAAATTTTTGGAACTTTCACTAGTAAATAAGATATTATAAATGTGCTTCTGACTATCTTTTATAACTCGTGACGGACAAAAGACTCAAACAATCTTACTTTTCTATTTTTTTCGTTTTTGCAGGCATCTTAAACTACGCGATAAGGAAAGTGTTTGGCTTTAAACTAAATCTCAGATAAAAAAAAAGATAAAAAAACTTTTTCAAATTGAGCTTGAAACGTAGAAAATTGAAGAAAAAGAACAAGAAGCAAATCGGAAAATAAAAGTAGCCAAGTCATTTGAGTTCGAGCCAACTATTCCAAGAAATGTATCATAAATGAGGATTTTTTTATTTTTTTGGGATAAAAATGGGCCGTGAGTTACGATGCGTAAGAAATATAAAAGAAACCCTTACCCAAAACTGTTGTTACAAATAAATAATCAAAGGAAGAACATAAAAATGATTTCCGGAAATAGGAAATGTGAGATGGCAAAAATCCAATTTACTAAAAGAAAATGTCCAAGGGATTGATTTTTTGTACTTTTAAATGGAATCCCGATAACCTTTTATGTATTCCTAAAAATAAACCTTTTAAGCATTTCTAAAAATAAACCTTTTGAGTAATCCTAAAAATAAACCTTTTAAGTATTTCTAAAAATAAACCCTTCACGATTTGTTTACCTCAGTTAGTAAACTTCTATTTCAAGATGTTTTTTCGGTAAAGGCATTGATATGTATTTTTAAAAACCTTGTTAAAAGGTTGTACAATATTTATAGAATGGTGCCACAAATTAATACTTAAATGTGAATTTTTTTTATCGGAATAGAACAAAACATTATCTTGTTTAATCAAAGTGAATGTAGAATAGAACAAAACATATCTTGTTTAATCAAAGAGTGAATGTAGAATAAAATACCCCAAAACCAGGATGGCACTATGAGCTGAGTTTGAAACGAAGAAAATGGATAAAGAAAATAATAAAAACCAATCGAAAAATAAAAGTAGCCAAGTCCTCTGTGTTCGAGTCAACTATTCTAGAAAAATACATCATAAATTTCAATGCATCATTTTTCGCGGGAAAATGGGCCGTGAATTGCAATGGGTAAAAAAAGCCGCTTTTTTAAAACTGTTGTTACAAATAAAGAATCAAAGGAAGAATACAAAAATGATTTCCGGAAATAGTAATTGTGAATTGGCAAAAATCCAGTTTACTAAAAGAATAGGTCAATGGAATTAACTTTTGTTTTGATGAATGAATTCTCGATGAACTTTTGAGTATTGCTAAAAATAATCTGGTCATAATTTCAATTAAAAAACAGTTTAGTAGATTTATATTTCCAAGCCGTTCTATAATCAACATCCTTAGTCCAGATTTTGAGAAACCTTGTTAAAAATGTAGTAAAAATATTTACTAAACAGGGTCAACAAATTGATATTCAAGTGGGAAAAAAAATGTTAAAATTTCATCAAAATATGACGGAACTTAATCAAGTTTAATCACACTGAATGTGAGATAAGACCCTTAAAAACCAGCTTGGTAAATGGTACTGAATTGAGCTAGAAACGAAGAAAATGGTTTAGATATAATAGCAATAATAATGAAATTAAAATAATAATAATAATAACTAAAACTCGTCGGAAAAATAAATAGCCAAGGTATTTGATTTCGAATTAACCAAACGAGGATTTTTTAGGAGAGAAAATAGGCTATTTACATAAAAAAGTTGCAACAAATAATGCGACAAAAAGATAACAAATATAAATTCCGGAAATAGTAAATGAAAAAAAGGCAAAAATCCACTTTGCTAAAAGGAAATGTTAATTGTATTGATTTATGTATTTTTGAATAAAATCTCCAAAATGCTTTGTTAATCGATTATAAGAATAAACCAGCATAGATTTCAAGGCTTCCTTTGAGGACTTTAAGAGAAATTTGTGTCCTTATTTTTTTAAGGTTTACAGAAACATCACAGGCTAGTCTCTTTATCGTTTTTCAATAAGATCTTCAATTAATAATTATACTTATTTTGATAAAGCTACAATATTTCTTTTTAAAAATTCAATCAATCTCAACAAGATATGCTTTAATTTTTCTTCAAAACGAAAATGCTGTATTAAAAATTTCATTTAAGAGAAATTTTAACTACATAGAAAACGTATACTAGAGCTTTTTTTCATCATTTTTCTGATGTCAAAGAATATTTAAAAACAAAGTTTAACTCGCAACTTCCGTGAGACATTGTAATTCGAACATAAATGTATGGATTTATTTAAAATCATTAACGTGGTCTTTTCTAAAATTTTTTAACTATTTCCAATCTAGTTCCCTAACCGGTCTTTAAATTTCAAGCTGCATCATTTATTCAAATTGTATTCGTGCGATCAATATCACAGATGTGAAAATCACCAGAACCACCAGCGTATATAGTAATTTAAATATCGAAAATACAGTATAGAAACTGAAAAATAAATGTTAATCATGATTTCGATAAAACCAATCGATAAAATAAAAATTAGAGTTAAATCGATTGAGCTTGAATGTTATAGCTTTCTTGTTACTCTTTTTTACTATTTGACGAAATATTGACCTAGTTATTTATTCAATAAACCACATGATGAAATTAAGTTACGAAATACAAATATGTATTAAAGCAGACAAAAATATTAGTTAATTTGTTTTTCTTTTGAAATATGTTTTTCATTTTTATTTTATTTATGTGATTTAAGTATTATGCGTTTTTAGAATGTAAAAAGGATGATGATTTTATTATTGATTTATAAGATTTATGAAAAGGTATGGTGATTTGGTGCAACAAAACAGAGAATTACGTACTCTGAGTATAAAACGCTAATTTCTTTGTTGTGTAAATTAAATTTAAATATTTAAAGCTTATTTTTATTAGGAAAAACAGAATCAAAATTAAATTTTTTTTTCTCTTTTTTTGTTAGAGGGAGAGAGAATTGCCTAAAATTTGCTTAAATATAGAGACATTTGTTCGAAAAATGTGAAGAAAAAAAAATTATTATTATTATTTTATATTATTTTAAATTTATTTTTTCAATATTTCCTAACCACGAATTGCAATTAATGCTTGCTTGAAGTTCAAAGTCATTGAAAATATGCAATGTGTGGAGTTCAATAAGTGTGTTGTTCAATAATGTGTGGAGTTCAATAAGATTTCAATAAGATGTGTGAAGTTCAATAAGTGTGTTGTTCAATAATGTGTGGAGTTCAATAAGATTTAGCTCAATTAATTTCTATTAAGTTAATTCTTCAGCAAAGATACTTATACAAATTCTGTAAAGATTTAGGACATGTTCGAAAACTCTAATTTCTACTATTTGATTAATTATATTTGACGAGTTAAATAGGTGAATGTCCTAAGTAACAATTTTTAAAAAATAGATTTATGGATGGGGGGGGGATTCTATTTAAGCCTTATTCAGCTAAAAAACATTTATAGTTAGCTAAGTATTAATATTTTGAAGATATAAGTGAATGAAGGGGCAAAGTAGCAGTGTATGAGAGTTGTAGGAGGGGAAGAAGTTATGTTCATTTAGCAACAAAAAGCTCACCAGTAACCTTAAAATCCAGCGTTTTGACAGCAAATTATAACGCCAAGAGTTTGAGCTTTTTGAATAAGTTGTTGTTGTTGTTGTCCTAGGACCTAGGCTATTAAGGAAAGAGGTGCGATTGTTCTTGTTTGCAGTGGCGCCATCTATGGCTAAGAATTTGATTTCTGCCCCACCAGTTTGTAGAGCGGACCTATTCATACAGCCATTCATCGTTCATCCACAAATCGAAATTTTGACCTGAACTTTCGAATATGCGTTAGTGATTTATAGATAGGAAACTCAGGTTGGGAGTATGAAATGAGAGTATAATCTTAAAGCATAAACTTGAATACTCAAATTCACTACAATTTGAAATCGAACCTTTATCTGATCAGGACTCCTAAATCCTTAACATCAATCCTAATTTATAAGAAACGAATATTATTATTTTTTTTTACTTTAGGACTTTTTATTACGTCTAAACTTAGATTATCAGGTGGACATCCCAAAGTATTTTTGCTAATAATGTGCTCCACCTGTTTCAGAATCGTGTTAAGCATAAAAGAAAAAAAAATGGTTTTCAGTTAAATCTTATTCTCACTTTCAGATACTTCTTTCAAAGCAACCAACGGTTGCATACAAAATGTTCTAAGACAATTGAACAAATTTCCTTCGAATTCCTTAAACGCGCCACAACCGTGATTTTAAATCACGACTTACAAGAACAAAATATTTATAATACATACTTTAGAAGGTCATACATTTTTTTTACACCTGAGTTGAAAACAAAATTGCAATTATAAAGCAAATATCTTAAAGTTTACTTTACTAATATGCTTCATTTTTTTAGAATCGTTAAGCCTAAAAAATGGCTTAGAGTAATGGATACTAAAATTAAAGGCTTGAAGTTAGGTCGAACTATTATTTTTAGATCATTTCAGAACAATCAACGGCTACATGCTATGTTTTTTAAAAAAAATAGAAGGTTCTTTTTTTTCCTTTCAAAATTTTTTTCAAATTTCCTTTCGAATTCCTTAAGCGTATCAATACCAAGATATTAAATCCCAACTTAAAAGAAGAGGATATTTATTATTTAATACTTTAAAAAATTCACAAAACTTTTTATTAGTTCTGAACTTAGAACCAAATTCCAAAAACAAGGTTAATACCTTAAAGTTCTCTTATAAAATCCCCTACTTTAATGGAATCATGTTAAGCCTAAAAAGAAGGCTTGACGTTAGAGAAGCTAAGACTAATTGTTCGGAGTTAAATCGAACAATTACTTTCAGATATCTATTTCAGAGCATCCAATGTCTGCATACAAAATGTTCTAAGAAAATAGAAATCCCTTCGAATCCCTTAGCGCTACGCTACCAGGACTTTAAATCACAACTTATAAAAGTAGGACGTTTATTATGTTATACTTTAAAAGTTCATAAAGCGCTTTATTAGACATGAGCGTAGAACAAAATTTCTAAAAATAAATAATGTTTTAAACCATGCAATACTTAAAATAGGCTGCACTTTTTTAAAATCATGTTAAGCCCCACTCCAAAAAAAAAAAAAAAANAAAAAAAAAAAAAAAAAAAAAAAAAAAAAAAAAAAAAAAAAAAAAAAAAACTCGAAGTTAAAGACTCTAAAACTAATGGCTCGGAGTTAAATCGAACTATCACTTTCAGATATCCATTTCCGAACATCCGACGTCTGCATACAAAATGTTCTAAGAAAATAGAACAAATTCCTTTCGAATCTCTTAAGCGCATCAAATGTAACTGCTTCTACATGTGATGGACTGACCAGACATCCCCTATGGTAAGAGAAACGGTTTCTCTTATCGATCGTTCAAACGATTTTAATGGAGACACAGAGAAAGGTGGTTCCCGATGATGGTTATATGGTAAATACCATCATTTGTCACTATTTCCATGAAAGGAAAATCAATACTAACCCCAGTGAGCAATCTTTCCTTTTTATATCTCCAGACGCCAATATTTTGGGCTTTCTCATGAATTTATTTCTGACATATCTCAACATGTTGATGGTGTAACTTCTTTTTTCACTGACTGGTGTGCTATATTTAGTCACGTACTGATTTAATGTCTTCATTTGCCCTTTATAGGAAATAGTGTTTGACGTTAACATATAAAAAAAATGTATCACTTGATCAAAAAATAGTTTCAGATTGTTATATAGTTAAAACCTATTAAGTAACATTTTAGTTATTTCCGACTGGTCATTCTCCAGGTGGGCATTGGAGAAGAAGTTATTTCAGACCTTTATTTTTACCCAAATTCCTTTTTTTTTAAATGTTGACATACATATATGTATATATGATGTTGAAAAGTTTTCAAACATATTTTTTTTTCCACAATGCAAGTTACTTCGTTACGAGTTTGTATTAAGTTTACTTAGTAAAATTTGGTTTAAATGGTAAGTGATGGTGTAACGCTAAAATTATAAAATTTAGAACTATGCTGTTCATATAAAGAATCGTAAATCATTAATTTCATTAAACTACCAAGCAGATGTTTGAAAATGGCACTAAAAAAACCTTCAATGTCTTAATCTTACCCTATAGGCAGGCGAAATTTGAGATAGTTAAATGTCTTAGAAAAATATCTACTGGTACTGAGGATCCATTTTTTAAAAGTTTTATTTTATAAACGGCGTGGAACACTTGACTGAATTTTGAGTTTACGATTGTCTCGTGGAACTCGTATTTGCTTTACATGGAGAGGAAAACTAGGAAAATTCCCATGGTTCCCCTGGCGCCTAGGGGTTTCTTACCCATGATCCGTTTCATACTGAGGATATCATTCAAAAGCATTGCGGTTGCTATACTGAGGATATCATACAAAAGCATTGCGGTTGTTATACTGAGGATATCATACTAAAGCAAGCATTGCGGTTGTTATACTGAGAATATCATACAAAAGCATTGAGCATTGCGGTTGTTATACTGAGAATATCATACAAAAGCATTGAGCATTGCGGTTGTTATACTGAGGATATCATACTAAAGCATTGCGGTTGTTATACTGAGTATAAGATAAAGTTGAATGACAAGGAATTTAATTAATATGCAATACAGTAAATAAGCGAAGAGATATTTTATAAAAGTATTTAATGAAAAATAATAACAGCGAAATATATGCGTTTGCGAAGCGTTCTATTTACATCTCTGAATGTTGCCACCTATTTTTATGAAAGTTAAACTATTCTCTGCTATAATAAAATTAGACTTATGCGAACCTTACATTCTATTGATCTAAGTGACGATGGGATTTGTATTTTAAAAAAATGTGATAAGATTCGCTTAAAAAATGTTGACGTTATTATATGGGACGAAGCAAGTATGATTCCCAGAAAAGCAATAGAAATGATCGATAGAACTTTTCGTGATCTTCTAGCTAATGAGATACCATTTGGTGGTAAGATAATCATTTTAGGTGGAGATTTTCGACAAGTGTTACCTGTCGTTAAAAAAGCTACACATATGCAGGTTATTAATGAAACTATAAAATACTCTTTTCTTTGGCCATTTTTTGAAATCCTCCATTTGACAATTAATATGAGAGTTAAAGCTGGTAACCAAGAATTTGCCAATTGGTTGTTGACAATTGGCAATGGAGAACTTTTACATCTTGATGCAAGCACTCCTGATCTTTATTGTAAAGATATCATTTCTTGGTTTTTTGAAAAAATCGATTGTCTTAATACTAACTTCATTAATCACATCATATTATCACCGCAAAATGATGAAGTTAACAAAGTTAATGAAAATATTTTATCACGTGTGCCAGGTGAAGAGGTTATAAGTTATAGTATTGATAAGGCCACACTATATGGAGTAGATAAATCAGACGGGAGAGAAGAAGAAGCTACTTTAAGGTATTCTATTGAATATTTAAACTCCATAAATCTCCCGGGACTGCCACCTCATCAGCTCAAATTAAAAGTTGGATGCATTGTAATGCTGATCAGGAACATATCTATTGTTGATGGCCTTTGCAATGGAACTCGATTGACTGTTCTTAAAATAGGGAAAAGAGTATTGACTTGCCAAATTGCTACTGGTAATAAAAATGGTAGTATTGTCAATCTTCCAAGAATAGAATTAAATACATTATCAAGTAATTCTTCCTTACCATTTGTGCTTTATCGACGACAATTTCCTGTTAGATTAGCTTATGCCTTAACAATTAATAAGGCCCAGGGCCAAACCTTCGATAAAGTTGGGCTATATATTGAACGGCCTATTTTTTCTCATGGTCAATTATATGTGGCATTGTCAAGATGCACAACGAAGGAGAACATTAAAATATTTATTAAAGATGATCCTGTCATTAACAATATTGTATATAGAGAAATATTATAACATATATATATAATGTCAAATTTATAAATGTATTTAGCGTAAAGAAAATGCTATTGGTGCATTGTTTATTTTAATTCCGCAAAATTAATGTTTTCATTTATAGTTATTTTGCTGAATATTATTAAAATATTTTTTTAAAAATTACCCTGTTCTTAACAATATTGCTTATTGAAAAATATTATAGTGTTTGCATATATATATATATATATATATATAAGAGCAGCGCCCCCTGCTCGCTGACGCTCGCCAAC